>NW_020454783.1:1344367-1350424 GCF_003342845.1 Nothoprocta perdicaria
AGCGGAGGCGCCGCCCGCGCCCCTTGCGCGCCGCGGAGCCGCGTCCGGGCGCGGGCGCTGCCGCGCTCCGCCGGATAATTACCCTATGAGCTCCCCATTTCTATTTGTTAATTTGTTTTTGGTACCTACCTAAATATATTCATCGGGGGAGAGGATGTTAAACTGAAACGCCTTTTTTTTTTTTTTTTTTTTTAAATCTTATATATTTTCAAGCTCTCTGTTCTTTTGCCGTTTTGCTTGTTTTGGCTTTACAACATTTTTAATTTAAAAGGGAAAAGCAACCACCCTCTTCCTTTACATCTTTGAGGAAGACCTAGACAAATGGGGGGGAGAAATGGCAGTAGCTCCATTTATTTATTCCATTTATTCCACTTATTCCAAACTATTTGTTTGTTCTTATTTCAAAGGGATTGAAGAGMATTTTTGGCATCTCTTGTTTGCCCCTGGAGTTGTTAGCAACAGCAATAATCCTGTGATTTTGGCAGGGGGATTAATCCAACATCCTTTTTTTTTTTTTTTTTTTTGGTATTGACTTTACATTGTGCATTTAAGTTGGAAATAAAACAGAAAAATGCATTCTTCATATTAAATCAAACTTGCGTCCAGCCGCCTGTATGCCAACCATAGAATTGGGCATATTAATCTTGAGTTTTTGCTGGGCTTGGCTTCAGTAGCTCAGTAAATCATTAGCTCGGTAAATGTGCCGGAAGTATTTCCCGTATGGCTCCTGGGAAGTGGGACTTGCCGTCCAGGCTGTGCCCGCCGTGTCCCGCAAGCCGAGCCGGGCAAGGAGCCCGTGGGCGCGTGTGCCAGGCGCGCGGTGCTGCAGCGGCAACGCCGCCTGCRGTGGCTCCCGTTGTGAGGTCAGGTGCCTGTACGTGGGGTGTGCGCGAGTACAGGGCAGCAAGGCGGGAGAAGGAAGCACGAGCTTGTGTGTATTAGCTAACAGACACGGATTGTTAGGCTTCAGGTGCTTAAAAATATCAGAAGCGATGTTAATTACCGTGGAGGCTTCCTGGAAATGAGTGGTGAGACCATGGTGCAGTGAAACACAGTTTGGTGACCAGTTATGAAGGCAGCACGGTTTGTTCGTGGGTTTTTTTTTCTTTTTTTTTTTTTGTTTTGTTTTTTTGTTTTGTTTTGTTTTTGTGTGTATGTATTGCAGATTCCTAATTCAAAAACAGCAGCATTTAACTCTGTAATAGTAGTGCTCTTGTCTGGCTATAAAAAGCTTTTCAGAGGAAAGTAAATACTACCTGCATTTCACAGGTGGGGCAGCTGGGTGTTAAGGCAGAGCCGTGGTTTTTTTAATAGCAGAAGCAGAAATGGGATGCACGTGTTCTGCTCCCTCCATCTGCCTCCTCATCTGCTGCAGCAGGCTGTTTCCATGCTGAAGAATACTCTTCAATAAGCTCCTTTGTCACCTGAAGCAGGGAATAGACACTTCAGATAGCAACAAATTTAATGGCAAAACTCAAGTGAAGCAGTAGTTTACACTTAGGTGAATATAGAGTTAACTCTGCCGAAGTCTAACATTATTTTAAAAAAAATCTGTAAAGTAAAACTTAACATCTGAAAATAAATTATATATCCTCAAATTTTTTTTAGACCAAATACTTAATCCTTCACTGAAATTATCTGATGAAGTACAAAACCCATTATTTTAATCTTTTTTTTTCCAACCTGACTGTATTAAAACATGGCTTACTCTTAGTAGATTAGATGCTGTAATTAGTAATAATTGTGTCATTTATCCAGGCTCCTGTATGGCCTAGTCCTTTTTTGACAGGTTTTTTTGGCATAGTGATTTATCTGTGAACTAAAAGTTGTTGGAGAGTTGGTCAGCATTTCAGAGGTGTTTTTTTGTTTAATTTTTTTTTTAAGGTGAGAAGTTGGTTAAGAAAAATAATTGCATTGGAAATGAGGGAGGGAATAGTCTTTTCGATCCTACAGCCCTTAAACCAACATATATCAATAGAATCTGAAGGCCTATGTTAATTTTTTTCATATAAACTGGATACTCAGGGCATTGGAATTTAAATGACCTTAGAATAACTTTGGAAGTGGTTGAAATGCACAAAATATTTCACTGTGTTTTTCTTCATACTATTACTATTATTTTCAATAGTAGTTTTGTTCAAACTGCCAATTAGTTAGAATTATGTAGCTTAGCATAGAGTTTCGTATTTTTCCCAAACCTAGTATTTATGTTGGTTTTTTTAGTTATTTGTACAAGATTAGCTGCTACTCTTGAGATATTTCAAAAAGAAACAAACCACGATCGGAAAGATATTACTGCATAGTAGATAAAGTAATTAAAACTCTGCTTTTTAGATTGACAAGCAATATGTAAGAATCCTGGAGAGTATCCGCTTGTCACTTTTGATTACAATGCATTTCCTTAGGAATCTCTGTTACTGTATTGCCATTAAAATTGTACTTCATATATTGACTTGTGAATTCTGAAAAAAAAATTACCAATATACATTGCTGTGCCAGTCTGGCATCTGAGCAAGCATTAAGATGAGGTCCTTCTAATATGACCATCATTTTTCTGGTTTGTTAGAAGGTAAGAAAGCAAAATAAGAATTAAACATTGCAAGAGTGGTTTGAATTACAAATTGAATTACAAATATCTGTCAGGTTTTCATAGGGAGGAAATTAAGGCTTGTATTTACATCTTATATCAAATGATTTACCAGATGAAGTCAGGATTAAGACAAAATGCTGTTAGTTTTACCTTTTTTTGTATAACTTTGCATTTTCTCTATATAAGAATAATAAAAAAATGTTGTATCTAGTGAAGAACAGGTAATTAAGAACTTCATGCTGTTTTCCTTGCATTGCAGCTGCTCTTAATCTATGTAAGGAATGAGTTCCCCTTCAAAGTTGTCCACTCGTACTGCATCAGGCAGCAACCTCACAGCAGGATTAGACTTAGAGTTCCCTTCACAGTCAGTTCTCTGGGCTGTTATTTCTGCCTTGTTTTTGAGCCATGTTGCAATCTGGGAAACTTTACAGTAAACATACTGCATTAGGTCTCAGGCAAGGAGGGGAGAAATAAAATGAAATGTCTTGTGGGGGAACTACTCAGCTGGATATTAAATTTCCAATGGAATCAACAAAAAGAAACTAATGCTTTGTGTCAGAATCCAGGATGTGGGTTTGTTCTGTCCTAGCCAAATAGAATTCCMTGCTTATATAAAGAAGGGAATATTATTTTGCAGCTTATTCAGGTGCAAAACAGGACTGTAGCAACTCTTGTTATTGCTAAATCYCCAAACCACAAAAAAAGCCATGTAGAAGAATATAGATAGAGAAAGGATACATGCTTTAAAGAGAAGGTTGAATGTGCTCTTTTGAATCCCAAGGACTGACTGAAGAGTGCAGAAATTGTTGTAAAAGGCTCTTTAATTCCCTTGGGGTYGTTCAGTCTGTCACGCGGAGACGGAGCTGGACAAGGGAGGCCTCGTGCAGGGTGAAATCCCAGCTCTGCTCTGCCTGTGCCCCCACCACCTGCCTGCAGAGCATGATTAAGAAGCTGCTTATTACTAGGCACTGAGAGAATTTTGCTGGTAAAGTTTGGAGGGGACTTCTTGAAGGTGGGAAGATTCATCTTTGCCTTCAACTGTGGACTTGTAACTGGCCTGGGAAAGTCGTGGCTGCATCGTTTCATCATTTTTTTCTGTCTCTCTTTACATTTTTTTTTATTCCTTGCATATATATATAATTGTGTACTAGAATTAGAGTTGGTTAGATTTGTAATCAATACAGAAATGTAGATACATGTTCTATAAATTGAATACTGTGTAAACAGTTAAAAATGCCTCTTGAAGGCCATTACCACGTTACACCTGTGGATTTAATTTTACTGGAGAAGTGTTGGAGGAGCTAAATTTCTGTTTATATTTTGCTTAATACATTTTCAGGCCAACTATTGCAGTTMTCCATTTTTTAGAAGCAAAGCCCAYTTGTTTTGAGCCTTTCCTATACTGTGTATGAGGAGATYAGCATGGTCCTGTACCATTGTCTGTTGTTTGCATGTGCTGTAGGCATTGATCTCCATAATATACGTCACCATTGTCCATGCAAGGTTTATTTCTGAAACACTGGTTTTAAATTAAGTGTGATGGATAAGTAGTTTTTTTTTCTAACTCTTAGAAGAAATTAAGGTTTAAAAATTCTCTTTAACATTGCAACTGCTTTTCTCCCTGTTTGCTTATTAGGGCCTTAACTAGCAGGAGCTCTGTGTGGTTGGACATCTTGCGCTTGCCAAGCCTCAAAGCTTAGCTTGGTAGCACTAAGGTTCTATTGGCCCAATACGCTGCTTCCCAAGTTACTGTCTGCACTGGAAGTGTGWAATACTGCTTGTGCCAAACATACAGGACTAATTTAAGAGAGGTTGCATGCAGTGGGAATTTTTGCTCTTCTGTTCTTGTTCTTGACTGGGTACGATGGCAATGCTAACCAGCTTAAAGCTCCTTTGAGAACAGAGGCTGGCTGGAAGGGTGTGCGTAAAAATATTGTGGTAGAAAAYGAAGTAGATTGGGTTTGAAAAATGTTAGTAGGAAAAAGAAGTATCTTTTTTTCTTTTTAATTCTAAGCAAAAAACAGGTGCCTGCTTTTCTTTCAGGTGGAACTCTGACTTTCTCTTGAAACATACCATCAGTTAAAGACTTTCAGTGCTTTGAAAGTTTTAACACTGATTTTTGCAGTATCTTTTAAAATCTATAGACTAACACATGTTTGTAACATAGGATATTAGAAATACCTCTGTTCTCCTTGTTTTAGGCCACTAATTGGAATGCTGAAGCTTGAATGATAAGTTATTGCGTTGTAACCACGCTGCATCTCTTCCTTAAGATGATTCATCTTTGCTGTTTTATGTTTCCTTTTTATCTAGTTCATCTTTTTCTATACTTTATATGATACCTTGTTTGTCATCTTATACTACGTGTCATCTTATTCTTTCTTCCCTTCTGTTTTTTTTGTCCATGTTTCTGCCAGTCTCTGGTTAGCACTGCTGTTGTGGGTCTGGGAGTGTTGCTTTGTTGTTCAGCACGGCGATGCCAGTGGACATTCTCAGGCATCTTCCTTATGTACAATTTAAAAATAAAGACTTGATCCATTGAAATTTGATGCTGATTATTTTCAAGTCTTTTAGAGAATAATCAGTGTTTAAGTTAATATTTTGATAGCATGTTATTGAATATACTAACTTGTTAAGTTTTCAGCAAAGATTATCCCTGTGGTGCTTCTGAGAGGAGCTGTAGGAACATTGCAGTGGTGCTTTACCCACCTCTCTCCTTTTTCGCTTTCTTCCTGAACCTCCTATCTGAATTTACAGACACAGGAAGAGCTAGATGAGGGAGGCATGTCGTTTTCTAGGGACCTGTGAGGTTGGGATATTTTCATTGAAATTAGTAGTTTCGGGTCTATTAGTTTGTGCCCTAAAGTAAATGTTGCCCTTGGCCAGGGAAGCAAGACTGGCAAACTCGTGTGGGGCTCCTGCTTGGTGCTGTAATAGCCAGTGGGTGGCTGGTGACTACGACCTGCGGGGAGGGAAAGGTGTTGTGTGTTCCGTACATCAGGCCAGAGAGTTTTCCTGTGTGTGATACCCAAGCCTGGGGGGAGGAAGGAGAGAAGTACCCAGGAGGGGACAGAACTAAGATGCTGACTTGTTCCGATCCACCAGAGAAGGCAGCAAGGCTGTATGGAAAATGGCCTGGGGTATGTGGTCCTGCTGTGACAGGCAGATCAAAACTATTCCGTGTGCACGTTGCAGTTGTTATAATGTCCTCTGCATGAGTAACTAGTAGAAGAATCTGTAGGTTATTATTAGACACCCCAAACTTGCAAGAAAAATCAACCCCCTGCCTGCACACAGATGTCGTTTCCTACTGTTGTTTTTAATGGAGCTCACGGGATGGTTTAATATAAAATTGGCCACTCAAAAATCTATGGGCCCAGATGGGATGCACCCAAGAGTGCTGAGGGAACTGGCCGAGGTTATTGCTCAGCCTCTCTCCATCATCTTTGAGAGGTCCTGGAGAGCAG
>NW_020454783.1:1351789-1367776 GCF_003342845.1 Nothoprocta perdicaria
TAGGTGTGCCTGCTTGAGCAGGAAGGTTGGACTAGATGATCTGTAGAGGTCCCTTCCAACCTTAAATATTCTGTGAATTCTGAAAATATCTTTATGTTTTGAGAGATAAGGGAGATGATGGATTTTTGTCATGTGATACTTCCCATTTTGAGTGTAAACACAAAAGAGCTACTGAAAATAAGCCTGTCAGGCCCCTGGAGCTTGAAATACCTGGCAGAACTCCCTTGTTGATTTCCAGTAAATCTAAGGACACTGGGAGAAGTGCAAAGGACTGGCAGGAAGCTGTTACTGTGCCAGTCTTTTTCAAATGATTAATAGGGTGATTGAGGCAATTACTAGCCTGTCAGTCTAATTTTGATCCCAGTACCTGGTGCATGATGTGACTTAGAATAAAAATGACAGTCAACAAGGATTACTAGAAAAAATATGTAATATATAGAAAACCATTACCTGATTAATGGTAATCAGACTGATTTAAAAAAAAATCCCACATTTTAGTTCTGTATGTTGTATGCTGTTCTGTTCCAAATTTTACAGTAAATTTTACAATTTTTAAGTAAAAATGGTACAAACTGACCAGATCAGAAACTGCCCACCTGACAGGAGATACTTGATAGAGTGTGATTTGATTTGGTAACTGGCAGCAGATTTTGTTAGATCTGTCTCTGCTTGTCATATTGCTGCTTCTGTTGTATCCATGACTTCAGGTACTCTTTCAAATACTTGTGGGTTTGCATTTTGTGTGTGTGTGTGTGATTTTTTTCTCAGTGTGAAATTTCATATYCTTTGCCTTCAGTGCAGGTGTGTGAGTAGATGAGGGGATTTTAGCTGGGATGCGGGAGCTCTTAAACCAACTTGAAATCTTGAGCAATATAAGCTCTTAATTTGATACTGTCTGTAGTTGAGAGCTGCTGTGAAGCTTGGATATGCAACGTGAGGCTTGCAGTAGCTCTGCCTGCTAGTGCCTTTGCAATAATGTTTTCTCTGCTTTCAGCAACTCAAGGATTTTATTATCAGTGAGACCTACTTGAGGAGCTATAAGAGTTAGAGGATGAGAAAAAAATAAAGTTAAGATTCTTAAATCATTTCCTTCTGTTTACACGTAGGTAGTAAAACAGCAGGGCAGTTGTATTCTTCGCTGCTGAAAATCTTAAGATCACTTTTTCTTTTCCCCAAAAAATGTGCCTTGAATCAAGCACAAATTGTTGCAGAGAAGTCTGGGTTTGCTTTTCAGAGGTTTTTAATAACCAGCCGCACTAGATACTTAGTGGATCTGCAAAAAGATGATTCTGCTTTGAAAATTACTTTCTCTGTAACACTTGTTTTGTATGGCAATTTATGAGAAATACTCTACAGAGAAGCTGTGCCCTCTAAGACATGTGCTAGAAGTGCTTTTTTTATGCGAAACAAAAATAACAAGTAATTTTTCAGAGTTTCACTTTCTGCATTTTTATCACCTTTCCACTGATCTTTGCTGCTTCAGGAATTAAAAAGCCCACAAGTTTCCTGAGTTGATTCATTGCTGCTGCATTTTAATAGAGTTTACTGCTCTAAAACAGGCTGCTTGTAGCGTGTGTCTGAGCTGTTGTCAGATGTATTAAATGAAGCTTCCCAAAACAGCCATGTATCTTATTGCCACATTTCACTAGATGTGCAAAGTGTCTTCTGCTCTTCTGTTAACTTTTTACTTTTTTATTCTTTTCTTGCTGTTTTTTATTGAGCTTGAACAAAGCAAAACTTTTGCAGTAGTGTCTCAAGAGATGAAAATAAAAAGCTGCAAAACATACTTGTGCTTTCCCAAAGTAATGCACAGTAGTTCCTGTTTATTAATATAAGCTCACATAGCCACTTGTTTCACTGACTCAAAATCTTTTTTGCATGTGTACTGTTCTTGTTCTGTTCCAGTGTTACTGCACTTTTCATGTAAGCAGGGCTCATTCTGTTATCAGACTTTTTTTGTGATGCAGAGCCTTTTATTTTCTTTTATCCCAGTATTCTATTTTAGAAATATATAGACACTCCAATAGCATCACTAAATTTTACCAAAACCAAGACTAACATATCCAAAGAACAGTATCTAAAGCATGATCATCAAGGGCATGATTATTATAGTTCTGTTTTACGACTGTCTATTTCAATTCAGATWTTTTTGTCTTTTCTGTTACTCTAGGTACCTCAAATACTGATCTAAAAGGATTATGTGGTTATTGATGGTATGCTGTGTAATACCTGGTTTTGCTCAAATTCCTCATGCCTGCTGCTGCTCTTCATTTTTTTTTTTTACACAGGTATTCCTTGGATTAGAAAATACGTTGAGATATTTTTCATTTTGGAAAAAAAAATCACCAATCCTCCTTTTGTGTCTAGTCTTAAATGTAAATGGCAATTGATTTTAAGAATAAGATTAATAATACAGATTCTGCACTCAGTCCTCTGCACCTGCTGTTCTCATAATCTTACAGTTTTTGCAATGTTATTCTTTGTTTTCACTTAGAAATAAAAAATGCATGATTAGGTTTCTAAATATTTAATGTAGAGACGTTTTAATCAGTGCTAGATACAGAGGTGTCTTAGTGCTGCACGYTCTTGCTTGAAATGTGTGACTCTTGCTTGTCGGCCTGGGTTGCGGATGTTGCTTGACTGACCAGCAGATGCTTCGTCCCTGCCAGGAGCAGCTTTGCAGGCGGTCAGAGGGACTGGCCAGAACAGCAGTTTGGACTCGTCAAACTGAGTTCATCACATTACTGAAATTTTTTTAGATTTAGATTTAGATTTAGATTTTAGATTTTAGATTTTACTCGAATGCTATTAGGTAATGTTAAGCAATATTTATTACTATAGGAATCAGCTCTCCAAATAATAGTTTAATCAAATGAAGTATGTTTACAAGGCTTTAAATCTTGTTTGCTCTGAAAACTGAATAAATACAGAGAAATTATTTCCTGATTTGTGTGCCACTGGCTTGATCTTTTTTTTGTTTTCATAGCCCCCAGTCATATTTGAAGACTAAAATTGTGCTAGAAATTACCATGATTGCACTTGGGCAAAATACTGTACTTCTGGTGCAAATAATAAACTAATTGAAATGGACTTTTAAACAAAGGTGTTCTTTGCAAAGGAGTGTTTCTGTTGAGAGTAAAACGAGCCCAGCCCCGTGTGCTGACGTGCAGCCTTTAGGGTATGCGGGGGACTTGTGGGCCTGGTGCTGCTGCTGCATGGAGCAGTTGGCTGAAAATCATAATGTCACTTTGTTCCATGTGATTATGTGTTCATCATAGTAGAAACAAAGAGGCCTAGAATGCTTAGTAAATCTTAAGTCAGTATAGATTTTTTTTTGTATTTGTTGTTGAAATCATTCCTAACACTTGCTTCAACTATAGGGAAAATAGTCTGTGATGGTCAAGGAGATATGGAGGAGCTTTGGGTTTGGGTCATGGATGCAGAGAGGAGTAGGAAAGGTGAGAAGTTTGACTCTGATCCCTGCATTTTATGTTGTTTTCTTAAGCCCTGAGCAACAGTCTGCACCCAGATTTCAAACCCTGTCCTTTGCACTGTGGGCAGGTCAGTGTTTGGACCTGTCCTAACTTGGTCCTCCTCCTTTTCATGTCAGAGCAGAGGTTGCTCCTCTGTCCTTTCAGTGATGAGCATCAGGCAGGTGACATGGTCTGTGATGCTCTTGACCTGCCTTTTGGGTCACTGTTTCCAAGGCTCGACCAGGGACTGGGTCAGGCAGAGCACGCTCTAAATGAAAGGAAGAACCATTGTTTTTAAAGCTCAATAATGTATAATTTTTAAGAGCTGTTAGGGTCTTTTCTAATTTATTTCCAGTGTGGATWAAACTTAAGGGGAATGTGTAATTTCATGAGTTTTTCTCAAATAGAGCTGGTAGCAGTGGCAGTGCATAAAATAATCATTCCTAACTCTGACTTGTATGAAAGACTAACCTCTGAAGAGATAGAAATGACCACAATAGTTTTAAGTTAATAGTTGCCCAAAAAAAAAGAGGGGGAAGGGCATAAATTTCCTATGTAACCTCACAGATGCTTCTGTAATAATCAGCATAGAATAGGGGAGCACTTACACTCGTTCACAAGTAGCTTGCCTACAAATATCCAGAGCTTTCCACCATCTTTCRAAGCATGAAGAAATTTATTATTATTTTAGTATGAACAACAGCTAGAAAGACTGAGTAGCCTTGTGTAAAGAGATGACGGTTTTGGAAAAAAAAAAAAATCACTCTTCTAGTTTGTAACAGCGTTTGTTTAATCAGATCTGTAAGGTAAAGCTCTTAAAAAGCAAGTAGGGCAGGATTTCAGTGCAGTAGAAAATATAAGTGAATACAGCTAATTGTAGCTGTATGTACTTAATCTACCTGTGCTAGTCAGAGCAGGTAGACTTTTTCCTAATAATTGATTCTAAACYTGTGGATCTGGTTAATATTGAACCGAACCCTTAATTAGCTTGTTGTTTGCTGCCTTGGTGAAGGAAGCACTTCCTTGTAGCAGAGCGTACAATTCTGCAGCGTTGACCTTTTTACAAGTAGTTTATACCTTGTTTTCTGTTTTCAGCCTGAGGAAAGAAGGAAAACTTCTCATATGGCTGGTTGCTTTGATTAAACAACCTGTGCTTTAAAAAATATTTCCTTCAGATGCAAGTAAAAGATAGGAGACGGAAGGGTTAATGTTTCATGGTATTAGTCTTCTCGAGCATACGAGCTACGTGAGAGCTTTCGGCAATACTGCGACGCTCGTAACTTCATTTGTTCATTCAAAATCTTTGTTCAAGCTGCTTCCTCTATCAGAGTCTAATGAAGAAATAGGAATGTCTGTAGTAATAGCACGGTCACTTGGAAAGCCTCATTTACAAGATAGGTCAGAGCCATCTATTTGAAGTCTGCAAATAGGATTTTTTTTTCCAGGGAAAATTATAAAGCTGATACCGTTGTAACCTTCTTCAAAGAATAACACAGATGTAAAAATAAAACTAACAGTAAGCTTTTTTTGTTGGCCTTTTTTTATTATTAAATATGGCTTGACAAAAATACGCATAGCTAGATTTAGATGTAATGACTATCTTCATGTGTCTCAAAAAGAGACTGTTAGGCTTTTCCTGTGACTCAGAGCTATGGCAAGAGGGAATGGCATGATACTTCTTAATTAGAAGCTTACCAGTAGTATAATGCAGGTCTGCATTTACATGTGACCTTTAAAGTCTTGGTGTTCTAAGCGGCTGTGTCGTGCAGCAGTGTTTGCTTTGCTTTCCTTTTCTCATCGTTACTTACAGGTTTCTTTGGAAGTTACTGAAGTGTGCAGGTCAGTTAATGGGATGTATTGAATCTTCTCAATCTTTTAAACCTTTTAAATTGCCTATTTCCAAATGGACAAGAAAATAATTGTGCTTATAGATGTGTACAGCAAAACTGGAGGCAACAGTAAKATGCAGATTTCCTGTTTCTTATTTCAAAGGAGTGAATGCCAGTAAAAGATGAGATCAGATCTTGCTCCTGTATTTCACGGAGATCTTTCGCTTTGATTTTAGCTGCTCATGGAGCTTCACACTGCACGAGAACTTACTGTCCTATTGGCAGTTATCAGAGACGTTGGAAACTTTCATAGCAAATACTTGTGGCTGTCCCTGGAAGCTGATGTAAAAGGAGAGAGGTTGCGTCCTTCAGGATGAGAGATGTGCTTGACTGCCCGATTTTTGAGTAGTCCCCAATATGAGCCGGGATTTATTTAGTTTTGTGGGTCTGTTCTGGATGTGGGCAGTCTTTCAAACTGAGATTGTTCACGCACAGCTCTGCTGGGTTATGCTTACAGAGGTCTCCATGTCTGAGCACATGCATATGTGCTCAGTGTTTGTGTTAGTCCAAATGGCACGCACATTTTGAGTGCTAAATTGACACTGAAAAAAGCCCTAATCTCATTCTAATCTCATTAAAATTCACATGAAAGCTATCCAACTCCTTTTGTGAGATTTGGCCATTGTTTTTACTTTTACCTTTAAAACCTAACCTGRGCTGTCCAGAGAACCTGTTTGCTTCCTTTGGCAAAGGGGGCCTTCTGCTGCTGTGAAGCAGCCATCAGTGCGGGATTGCAGAGAGCTGCAGGAGAAATTGCTCTGCATCACACCTACTTAATAAATTGTGTGCTTCATGGAGGATGGCAGAGCTACCTCTTTGCTCGTCTTGCTTCAAGTGATGCTTGGGTGTCCGCAGTGGCTGAAATAGTAGCATGAAGTGAGCCTTAAAAAGCCTGGGAAGATGGATGTCATCGACTTCCATGTGTGCTTACTCCTGAAAAGTCTTTCAGAAAAAAAGGAGTGAAGGATTTTGCTGCATGACAGAGTCTCAGGGATGTGGTTGCCTATGTGAAAAGCAAAAAGTTCCAACTGTTGCCAGCTGATCCCGAAGGAAGACTGAGAAGCATGATGGTGATCGTGTTCTTCAGTGACGAGGCTCTCCTTGCTGGAATAAATAAMAAGTTTTAGTAAAACGTTTTCTTTAGGCTTCGGTTGTGAGCAATAGAGCAAGTAGAATGCACAGCAGAAGACGACCAAGGTGTCTCAATAAGTAGGCAGCTATGCCAAAACCAGATATATACATGTCTATATGGAAGTGTCAGAAATCCTTTTATTTATTTTTTTTTCAAAAAAAAAAAAAGAAAGGACATTTGAAATATGATTGATTTTAGGATGGTATTGTCCTAACAGGCTAGGAATGAGGAAGGATAATTTGTGGAAGAGTCCTAATTTCACACTGTTAATTATTTAGAAATGTCTTTTTAATCTGTTTGATTTTACCTAAAGCTTAATGGTTTCAGATGCGTGAACCAACTGCATCGACAAGTAACAGAGACTTGGGAGTAGTTCTTGATTCCTTGTCAAGCACTAACCAGGAATGGGCTCAAGATGTAACTACTAGTCTGTGTTAGTGAGCATTTGTTATTGCTTGCCTGATCATATGCTGAAGCATGCTCAGATTCAGCTTCATAGTAGTCATGAAAAAGATGTATTAAAACTCTAGGTGCTTTTATTTTCAAAGGAGAGTAATGTAAAGCTGAAGAAGCTTTGAGAGGAACAAAACGCTTCAAGCTCTGTTTAGAGCAAGTCTACACCAGCTATCAATAAAAGTCTATAAAAAGACTGTGGTTAAGTCAGTCTGAATAAATAAATAGCAAAGAAAAAGAGGCTGCAGAAGTAGAGAAAACCTTGAAAATGTGAACCCTCTTCCCAGGTGGCAAGACAAAAAAGAGCATGAGCTGTAGAGAATGAACTGTAAATTCGTAATGAGGTAGGCCAGAAGGAACTATGAGCAAAGCTATGGAAGGAATGCAAAATGTTTGTTATGTGTTGAAGCTGAGGAATTCTTGTGGAGTCAAACATTTCTTTACACGAAATGAGTCTGTGGAACTTGCCCAATTTGGAGTTTAGTGGAAATTAGTATTAAGCCTMGATTTAGGAGAGTTTTGAACTGCTTAATGCACCGTGTAATCTTAAAATTTTATTGGTAACAAAGGAGGGGGAGGAAGCAACTTTGCCAGCAGCTTTTTGAAAAGTGCCAAGAGAGGGGCAAGTCTGCAGCGGGGAGAAGCCCAGGGTCCCCAGGGGGTGGAAGGGCTGYGGATGCAGCAGAGAGAGGGGATCGGCAGGGACGTTCCGGGGGSGAAGCGCCTCTGCTGCCAACCTGTCCAGCAGTGTTGGGGAGCGTGTGGATAAGCCTGTGCTGATGGGCCTGTACAGAACAACCAGTGACCTTCCAGTATTGGATTCATTCCACTACTGGATCCAGTAGTGGATTCCAGTAACCTTCTGCAGGGCGCTTGCCAGAGCTTCTTAAGGCTACTGAGGTGCCAAAGAGAGCACGTTGTGTTTTCACAGCAGAATGGCCATGGAGGGCTGGGAGATTTGTGCTGTTTTGGGGTGAATGGTGAAGTGTTCAGGCTTGGCAGAACACATTTAGGTGAATGAAACCCGTTGAAGCCTGCAGTTGTGCGGCGCTGACCTACCAGGGAGTGAAMTGGCCAGCATTCAGGTTTTACAAACACCAACTAATGCATATGAGTGGGAGAGGGGGGGAAGAGGAAAAGTGGTCTGAATTGTGTGTGCACAACCAGAGCCTCTGCATGACACTTTTATCCGTCAGATGGGGGAAATAAAGGAGTTGCTGTGAGTGACTCCATGAAAATATTGATTCCTCTGTGAAAAACACAAATAGGAAAACCATAGAGAAGAAAACAAGCTGTCACAGCACCGCTGCCTGCGAATGCAATGTATTTGTGTCGGAGCTACCATGTGGAGCTCTGCTCTTTCCTGTCTCCCAAAGAGACAGCCAAATTGAAATGATGCACAGTGAGGCAGCCCGGGTGCTTGAAGGTAGTAATGTCTTCCCGGAGAGGTTAAGTAGATTATGCTGCTTGCTCYCTGGAGGGGAAGAAAAAGATGATGCACATAATGGAAGTCTGTAAGATGTCATATTATTTGTGATTTCTCATAATACAGATCTGAAAAACTTCTAAAGAACTGAGCTAGTTTAAAGCAAAAAAACCCATATATTTTGTATACTTTTAAATTACATTGATCCACAAAGTTTAAATGGTTTGAAGGGCAATTAAGTGTGAACTTGGCAAAAGTTGTCAAACCTGAAGCTACAGCACAGGATGGGCATAACCGCAGATGCTGGTAGAAGAGGCCTATTGCAGATTATAAAAGCAGGGCGAGAACATGATATTTCTTAAGCAGATCTTGGCCAGTTTGGAAGCAAGCTACAAGCTAGATGCTCAAGTGTTAAGAAAAAATTGCTGTTTTATCTTTGTGCCCAAGCCAGTTTGGTGTTTCTGTACKCAGTTTTTTGGGGTCTTGGTCTCCTAGTTTAAAGGTTTATGTTTGTGTTGCTTGTTTGAAAATGTATTCTGAATCTGTAGTGTGTGCTGACATAGGTTTTGAGAGGGTGACCCAGAAGCTTTCAAATATCGGCATTAAATGATCTTTAATTCCTTTTTTATGTATTAAAATGCATGTTTCAAGCTTTAAAAAAAAAAAAAAACTGAAAGACTCTAACTTCTGTACCTTCTTGCACATGCAGTTGCAAATAAGATGCTGCTTTTCTATAAATGACATCAGGAACCAAAGATATCCTAACTATGGAATTTAACTCAGAAAGTAAGTGTGMAAAGCTCTGTCCCATAGAGGAAGCAGTTTGGTTATGTGACATGAAGAGAGCTGAACTGATGTAAAATGTGCTACAGCTTAATTTTCTAAACGATGTTTTGTTGGGCCTTAAAATATTAAGCCAAGTATGTAGCTGAAGAGATCATTATTTCTGCTTTATATACAAGTTTCTAGTCTTGAAACACTGCTGTGCTTAGACTTATACCTGTAAAACTGTTGCTGAAATACGAGAGCAGAGATGGGAAGAGTTGGTTGACAAACTGACTCTGTGACTTAAGTTAGTGCTGCCTGTCACTGTTACTGGGCTGTTGGTTCTAGGAGCGTAGGCTTGTGGAATAGGGCCAAGCTGAAGAAGAAGGTTCCTAATAGCTGCTTCCCTTGGATCTGTACTGTTATCTCTGACTACACCGACCYGCTCTCTGCGGGCCGGGCAGGGGTTTCACGTCCGCTGGCTGCTCCCCAGCTGCCTGCGCTGGTTAGATCGGCACACTTCCCTTTCCGGAGCTGAGGCACGTGGAAACACCCCCGCACTGAGCATCGAAACCGAGTCCTGCTGAATGCAGCATTTCATGGTTCCAGACAGATTGTACTGACGTTTGGGGTGCTTTTCCAGTTGTCCATGTGTGCAGAAACTCACAGCATTATTGCCCACTAATTCTCACTTGGGCAGCTAAGCTGACTGTTTGTTGTAAGTCACAATTGAAAAGATGTCCTTGGTCACAGATAGCTTTTGGAAAACCTGTTTCTATAGAGTAAAAGATGGAGAAGTCTGAATGGAAGGGATTTCTGGAGAAAATGGAGAAAATTTCTGGCAAAACCTCTTGAAAGCGGAGCCATAGGTTACTCCAAGGCACCGAGCTTGAGCTGCTGTTCCCAGCAAGGGAGGATCTGCAGCTCCCCTGGGCAGCCAGCTCGACACCGAGGTGCTGCAGAAGGCCAGTAAACGGGCAGCAGAGTATCCGAATGTGCAGAAGTTTCTCTCTGCGTGTGGCAGAGGAGCCCAGCATTTCTGTGGGCAGGGTGGGGTAATTTCTTACTGTCAGGTCTTTGTTCTGCCCGTGTTTGCATGCGTTGCGCTTAAAGGTTGGCTTGAAAGATGATCTTCAAAGAGACGCTTGTCGTGTCCTTTCGGACGAGTTACAAATCTGCAGGATTTGGTTCTGTCTGTATTTAATTCCAGATAAGCTTTTTCAGACAGATGGAAATGATTCGATTGGAAACGCTTTCCCCATTTCAGATGAAATTTTGCTTCTGCGCAGTCTCTTATCTTTGTATTTTGGCAGAAGCTCATGCTTTTCCAAGCAGAGCATGAGGGACGTGCTTGAGTTTCTGATCTTAAAATGAAGGAAACACACCTAATCTATTAAACAAAGCAAGGAGAGGGGAGAATCTTGACTGTGCTTGAATAAGGACAATAAATATTAGGACCTATTTCCTTTCCTGGTAGGAGGTGACACTGCACTACTTCTTTCCCCTCTGATAGAGTTTTTCCCAGGAATATTGCACATGGCTGGTTGTCTGATTTGCCTGTACTAACAAGGCTTGATTTCAGCTTTTCAGAATAAAAAGGAACTCTCTGCTTTGTGTTTGCCTGGCTAAAAATGCCTTGGGTATAAAGTTTATTGGGATGCCTGAAGGGGGATAGAGGAAGAGGCCAGAAGTGCATCTGGCTTCTAATTACTGCATCGCTTCATTGGTGACCTCTGATCTGATTCAAACTACCAATTAAAGGTTTGTGGTGTATCCCGTGTTCTCCTGAGAAAAAGCCTAATTTACAACTCAAATAGGGATCTGGGAAGCAAAAATAACATACTCCCTGTGGAGACACTTTGCGTGTATGTATGAATATATACACAGTCTATTTCAGAGGGATATATAACCTGCAACTGACTGTTTTCTTCCCACTAAGAACAAGAAATAGCTATACAATATTCATCTTCAAGGGGGAAAATGTAAAGATTGAGGCCCTTTTTTTAAAAAGAAGCACTGAGGCTGCCTTGGACTCTTCTCGTGTGAACGTATGCAGCGTATGGAGCAGAGTTGCTGCTGACGCATCTTCTCCAGAAGGAGGCAAACGGCGGAGGCTGCAGCTGCCCCGGGGCCGCAGGAAGCGTCAGCCCCACGGGCTGGAGGCCGCCTGGGCGCCTGCCTTCCGTGCCCTG
This sequence comes from Nothoprocta perdicaria, assembly GCF_003342845.1. Classification (NCBI taxonomy): domain Eukaryota; kingdom Metazoa; phylum Chordata; class Aves; order Tinamiformes; family Tinamidae; genus Nothoprocta; species Nothoprocta perdicaria. The sequence continues at coordinate 1,363,120 of NW_020454783.1, forward strand.
TGAGCGGGAATCCCGCTGCAGGAGGCAGAGACTCAAAGGAAGCCCTGGGAACGCTCATGGAGAGGAGGAGTGCATATATCGTGTTATTTCTCTCTCCTAATTTCTCTGTTTTCCCTCTCGATAGGTATGTTGAGAGGCTAGTAAATCCCATCAGTTGAATCAGGCTTTCCTCTTAACTCGCACAGGCTTTTCTAGAGAGCCCAAGAAGAGTTGCAGAATACGTCAAACCAGTGTGAGTTTCTTGACTGCCTCAAGGTTTACCTATGTATTTTCTTCTACTGCTGCATTTCTGTGGAGCTTCTTAAATTCATAGCCACATCAATGAGTGTGTTCTTAATTCTTCCTAGTGCAGTTACAGGTACTTCCATGGACTTAATACACAGAGTGCTTTAGAAAATTGTGTTGCACGGCATAATGGATGTAAATATAAAGCCCTTCTAAAGTCTTATAGACTTACTAGTTAAAATTCCTATTTTATAGAATTTTTAATTGATAATTTTTTGTTCGTTTAATTTTTTTTTTACTTTGTTTTAGGTTAGATGACAGCTATGGTTCTTGGAAAGAATATTTAAAACAAAACAATTGAGAGTGAAGAGCTCCTGTTTTGTCTCAAGGCTTTGGCAATGCTTTTTTGTCCAGCATGTTGGCATCCTCATGGAAGAGGAGGTACCAGTGTTCTTGTACAGTCACCTGGGACTCTTGCACATAGCAGGCAGAATTGCTGCTGCTATAAATTAGTTATTCGGGTCTCCGTAATTGTAGTATATTGTATGATCGTGCTCTTCCAGGGGTCTGCCTTAATGTAGTTATTTCTCTGCAGTGTTTTATCCTCTCAGATTCTTTAATAAAGAAGTAAATTACCTCCCTTGCCGCAAACTTTCATGTTTCCATTTTGAAATTCTATTCCTGATGTTTCTCTGATTCCAGACTGTTAGAATTAGCAGCACCCCATCTTTCCCCAGCAGTAGTGGTAGTCTTGGCCAAAGTATTTATTTTCTTCCCCCTCCTCCTCTCAGCCACATAATAAAACTAGATGAAGGAACTGATCCACATTTAAAACAAAAAAAAAAAAAAAGAAAAAAAAATGAAGAAAAGAAGAAAGAAACTTTAAAAAAAAAATCTGGTGTCATCTGGTGTCACGGCATGATACAGTAAGGAGAGTAGGTGACTTTGAGTAGCAAATAGGCTTATGCCAGTGAATGTGCTGAAAACATTTTAAGTTTTCCTTGCTGAGCAGTGTTTCCTTATGCGACAGAGGAGGATTTGATTCATCTATCTCCTGTTTCTTTCTTGTAAGCAGCCACTAATCCAATGAAAACTAAAATTGCCAGGCTAATTCGAATTTCACTTGGTGCCTTGGTGGTGATTGTGTAAGGAGGCACAGAAGCACCCAAGGGGAACGTGGCACGGGAAGAGCTGTTCCATTTTGCTGAGGAGTTGCCTGGGATAGAGCGGATTGGGGAAAATGGGCTTCTAGGCAGGGTGCTCTCTAATCCGGCTAGGCGGCTGTGGTTGGTAAGCCAGAGAGCTTGTCTATGAGCGCACCTTGTCAGCAACTTTCTTCTCAGCTGTTTCTGAACGTGATACCAGTAGTTTGGGTGGGATTGGGAAGAGGCATGGGGAAAGTCTGGGGAAAGGTCTGCCCACCTGACGGGTATGCGCTGCCTGGCCGGGTCAACATCCTGGCTAAGGATACAGCTAAGTCTGTTTCCGTTCTTTGATTTTAATATAAGTATCTCTTTGAGGTGTGAAGCCGCAAGGTTGGATATTGCTGGAAGCTGCTGTACACGTAAGAATTGGTGGAGCCTCATGTGCACTTTGAGGGAAATAGATGGGTTTACTGCTACAGAAAATTAGTTTTTCAGCCACGCACCTTAGAGCATAAATGCCACTAATAAGAGATGAGATTGTTGTCTTTGGCTATATGTGACCTACATGTCTGTCCCTCTTCCTTCCCAAGTAGTATGTGAACCAATTTGACTGTGTTCTAGACTTGGCTTATCAGAAAGATTATTACAGAAAATATAGTAATAAAACACGTTTTGGACTGAGTGATTCTGATTTAATTTTAAGCTGGATTTGCCAGTGAGTCTTTCTTTGAACATATCATCGCTAATGAGTCAAAAGAACTAGACAGTTGAGCTGAGACAGGTTGGAAATTCAGATGCCTGAAAATACACCAGAGATGCCTGTTTCCAAAGGATACTGAATCTCGAGCGAGGGAGGGGAGAAGCCGTAGTGATGGCTGTATGAATGCCTGTCTAAAAAGGAAATTAAGAATAAGTGAGGATATTGCTTTGTAAATAAAAGCCCAGTAAGGAGCATCAGCCGTAGGTATTGTGCCTTGAATTGCGGATATAAAGGCAGAGAAATATTCTAATAGGATTTGCTGCAAACCTTGAAAAAAGGAGAGGATATGGCATGAGAAATGACAACACACAATGTTCTTATCTTGTATTCAGCTCCCTTTAGAGGCTTAATGTCATCCCAGTTAGAGCATCTCATCTGCACAGGTTTTTCATACTCTCTGCTTTTGTATTCTTATTTTGTGACTCTGTGCATGTATGCACAAAGAATAGAAATTTCTCTCGTGCTTCTAAATGGATCACTCCCTATTTTTCTAAGCTATTGAGATGTGACTTCAATTGATTGCTGTATGTACTTCAGTGGGTTAGGATTTTCAGGATTTTGCTGAGCCAAACAAGGAGGGGGCTACAGAGAATTTCATTAAGCAGAGCCAGGCTGGAAAKATAAGTGGTATTTGATTGGGGTGCCTTTTTTTCTATATTAATCTGTGCTTTTAGTTATTCCTTCAATGTGTTGTTAGTTATTCCTTCAATACCTGTAAAAATCAAGTTGGTGCAACATAATGCACTGTGATGTAAAGCAGGCAGCAGTGTTCAAATATACCCTAAGGGTATATTTTGTGTAGTGGTGGCTTGCCAGGAGGGAAGTCAGAGGCCTCCTCAGCRTGCTACGCAAAGACCACAGCAGGGAAGTGCTTCAACCTGCACATGAGTGCAGAGCTCTGCTCCTTTTTGCTGACATGAAACACAAAAACCATAGCCAAAGACCCGGGGCTGCCATTTGGCTCTTCCTGCTGCCTCAAATGGGTTTTGGGCCCATCTCCTAGTCACTGTAGGTCCTGTAAGAGCTGTAGGAAGGAGGAGGCATCTCTGAATCCTACAAGGTACAAAGCTGATTGGAGGACCTGTTTTATAAGGCTTACGGGAGGAGATATTCCAGCGATGGGTGTCTTTGAAATTCCATTTGTGGGAATATTTCTGCTTTCAGTGTGTTTTTTAATCTTCAAGCTACATAACATATCTGTCCAGGTCACTTCAGTAATGTCGTCTTGTAATAAATTTGCATATATTATTACCCATTTTAGGCAGGTCAATCATTTGATAGTCTAGCATAATGATATTATTGCACTAAACTACTTAATTGCGTTTATTGTAATTTGATAGAGATTTTTTAATAAAAATCATTTTTTTTTGTCTCTTTGCTCTTTACATATGCTGAAAGTTTCTAACAGTGAAAATAGATTTATTAAAAGTGACTGAAAGTTCACTTTTTTTCACCTCTACACTTGAAAAAGAGAGAGGAAAAAAAGCTTAATCTACATTTGCTAATTACCACTGTCTTTCACAGTAAGCACATGTCTTCAGCAAAAGCAAATGTGTGTAGCTTGGGTGGTTGAGAGGCAGCCTGTGCAGCAGAGGCTTTACTGAGAGCGAGGAGAGTGGCCAGCGGGAAGCCTCGAGAAGCCTCCTGTGCAGCACGGCACCTGGGACACTTCATCTCAGCCGATCCCCAGCTGTGTGGAAGCCCCATGAGGAGCTGAAATGTTAGGAACAATGTTTAGATAACAGTAAGGGCCAAGTTGGTAGCGTGTATACATCAACTCCTCTGTTTTATCTCAGACCTTCTGACTTGGCAGAAGTTGCTCATAGGAGATGGGAGGTGGCAGCTTGTGATCGGGGGGATACKGGGTTGGTCTTTGCATCATCACTGGCCAATGGCACAAGGGAGCTTGGCYTGAAAAGACCACGTGTTTCTCTTGTTCTATTGTTTGGACAGTTTCAACTCTGTTATTTTAGTTTTTTCCTCTCAAGTCTGTAATAAATTTCAAGTGTTAATACTTTATTATTTTAGCTGAATAGTCAGGAAACTTCTTGTGATAGTGTGCTGGAGCTATTCAAAAATAAAAAAAATCTCTATCATTTAGATATTTATTTAGAAATACCTTCTAATAACTGCTTTGGGAGAAAAGTGTTTAGCATGATCTGCTTGAAACTTAGCTCTGAAGGAGAGGAGGGAGAGTTTTTTTCTTTTTGTGATGCTTACATGGCTTCCTACTGTGAGGCTTGGTAAAATCTCTTAGTGACTATTACCATATAGCGGTAGTCTTATTATATGGTTGAGAATATAGTTCATTAAAGTTGTTTTCAAATAAAACACAAAAAATCAGTATTGTTTTACAGTACATCTAGCTTGAACTTAGGTATTTCTAGGTGTCCATGCTTGAGCAGAGGGCCTAGACTAGATGATCTGTTTTCTCTGGAGAAGAGAAGGCTGAGAGGGGATCTGATTAACATGTATAAGTTCATGAAGGGAGAATGCAGGGAAGAAGGGGCCAAGCTCTTCTCATTGG
>NW_020454783.1:1368419-1399242 GCF_003342845.1 Nothoprocta perdicaria
CTTGGATCCCTTTCACCTGATTTAATTTTAAAGGATTTAATGCAAATGTCTTATTCTCAAGGTTACTATATCCTGCTGAAGGAGATGGATTATTTCAGATGTAGGAGAATGTTGGCAGAGGAACCAAGGGAATAATCGGGGCATAAGCAAAATTCAAATGGGAATTAGACAGGATTGCCTACCCTTCAGTGTAGTCAGGGTTTAAATAATCTCTTCAATAGGATTATGAGGCCAAACAAAGAATTAGAGCTAAGTTGGGCTGTGGTCAGCATACAGAGCAGCTAAGACAGTCCTGCCTGCAGCAGGGGAACCACCTGCTTGGCCCATTTTGGTCTTAGTTCTTAGGTGTTATTAGTTGTTAAAGGAAGAATCGTTAAATTTATMGTTGCCAAGAAGATTATCTTGTAATAAAGTGCATGGGAAGGGGGTGATGGTAAAGCCAAGAAAAGCTGCAAAAGTTGGAGAGGTGAGGCTGGAGTTACGGACACTTGTATAAGTGTCTGTAGAGACTTCTTGAACCTTTGCCAGCTCTTTCCGAAACAAAAATGGTCTGTACAGGATATATGAAGATGAATTGGAGAATGAGGTTGAATCTAGCTTGTATCATTTTACCAGCTTTATGAAACAACTGATGCCTTATTTTTGCAGTCTGCTACAATGCCACCCTTCACCTCAATCAACTCCCTCCTCTGTGCAAAAAAGCCAACCCAACAGTGTGTGGCAAAGCCCACATTGTCATGATAGAGCTCCATAAAACGGTTGTCTGCTAGAGCTGCGTGTGCAAGCAAGAATTTGGAAGGAAGAATTTATTTTGTTTCCGCTGCACTTTATTTAAGAATATGATGTATACCTCAGCTAATTCCATTTTGAGGCACCTTGTCCTTTCTGTCCCCAAATGGACAGATCCTTTCTGTAACATGAGTAACGTGAGGTGCCTTCCACAGTAATTCAGTGTGTTCAGTCCTTTAATTCAGTAATTCACTCCTTGCCTGTGGGCTTCTCTCCCTGTTCCCGCAAACTGCACCTTCTACTTTGCTTTGCAGTCAGTGACATTGAGCTGACGAGCCGGTCTGTGGATGCCTGGGTTAGAGAGGAGGAGAGGCAAAATAGGGGAGCAGCCTGTGCCTGCAATCCTACCTTCAGTTTCTAGATAAAATTTAGTTTTGCAGGGACTGTGTTTGTGCCATTTAAAGGAACATGCCAGTCACCGTGTTGTCATCTGTCATAGGCAGAAAAATTCTCAAAAGAATTGATGGTGGACACTTGAAGGACTTTTAGCAAAGGTTGTAAAGTCTGTACTTTCCCAGTAACAGCTTGATGCTTCACTGCTTGCAATGAATAACATTTAATTAGATTGACACTTGCAAGACCTGTTTCCTTGTTTTTGTAAAGTAGTTGTTTCAATTACAAAAATTTGGATTTTCTGGTTTGAATTGTGGCCCCTCCTGGTGACCATCTCTTGTAGTATTTTAGGAAGAAGAGTGATGATTTGTCAAAATATCAGCAGTGTGACAAGGACCCACAGTAGTTTCAAATGGATTCTTTTTGATTTTGTAATTTTTCTCTGAATTTTCAAGTCCTGTTTTACTTCACATAGTGGCAGTACATTCAGGGACAATCTGCTGCAGCACCAAAACACCAACTTCCCAGTTCTGGTTGCTACGTTCTTTGGGAATAAAATGAGGCAGGGCRAAGCAGAACGACTATTTTTGATCTTTATCTTCCTCAAAGATGCTTTATTTTTGTCGCTTTGCCAGCAGCTGTCTTTTGTTTTCCTCACGCTTTGCAGCTGGAGAAATGTGCTGAAGTAGAAGGTTCAACCACCGCTTTGGAGCTTGCGGAGCTGAATGACCGGCCGGGCGCTCGCCTCCCCTCCCGTCTGCTGCCCTAAGCGCTGCTGCAGGAGCGTTTGCACTCAGGATGTGCTCTGTCTTTTATTGTAGAAACCAAGTTGAGCTGAAGAACTAACTTGCTTTTACTCACTTAAGCAATTTTTGTGCTAATTCAGTAGTTGTGACTGTTTTTAAGCAGAAGAGGGAAAAAAAGTCCCCTGGAGTTTGTCTCTTCCCCAAGGGGGACCTGTTGGCCCGAAGGGTTTGGTGATCGCAGGGAATGGCACCAGGATTGCACCCGAGCTGGATTCCAAAGTTTTTAGTGGGGAATGAAGGGCACTCACCTGCTTTTGGCTAGTGAGTTAGTTTAGTTTGTCCTAGTTTAGTTTGTCCTCTCTAAATGAGCCTGCTTGTCTCTTTTTCCATTTGTTGCTTTTATTTTTTTCTTTCTAGCTGCCCCTCTTCTTGGAAGAGGAAAAAGTTGCTCAAGCTTTGATTTCTGGGGAAGATTATAGAGGCTTTAGAGCACGGTTAAGGAGGGGCATTTTGCTGATACACATTACAGGAAGAGCTGTGAGAAACTCCACTAGTAGCTGCTTTGGCAAGTGCCAATCTAATTAAATGTCACTGCCATTTCAGGCGTCAGCGTTTATGCCCCAAGAATTGTCCATATGTCAAACTTGGATCTTTATTTATAGAAAAGCTCTGAATTGCTTTTCCTCCCTCTCCCCAGTGGCCAAAGTGTAGAATAACGTTGCAGCAGAAATACTTGTGTCATCAATGAAGAGCAGCTGACTCCTATACCCAAGTGATCTTAAGAAACTGTTGTGTTTGCATCAAAATGTTAAGTTTCAACTGCAATTATCAGATTTTTATCTGTATTGGAAGCAGCTGACATTGATTCCAGTCCTTCCTCTTCCCCTCAAAAGCAGTTGACGGCTTGTGAAAGATCCTTGCTCTGCTTTGCTGGTAGCTTTGGTTTCTAATTGTCCCTGCTTCAGGATGCGATTCTGAACAAAATCACAGGGGCTAAACCAGTGTCTTTGGGCTTTGATGTTAGTGTGGAGGAGTCCATTCTTCTATGAAAGTTGATGTGTTTAAAAACACAGGGTGAGGTGGGGAGGGGCTTTGCTCTTGGTGTCGTTTCTGAAGGAAACATAAAGGTTTCTTATTTAGARCTTCCATTGAAGTCAAATGTGGCATTTTCTGATGAACCAAAAAGTGGCCTTTTTTTTTCTCTAGAATCCTACAATGCCTCTGTGTTCAGACTGTTTTATCTAGAATTTAACTTTTTTCTTTGTTTTTCCCAAGCTAAATACAATTTTAGAGATTGACCTCAAAATTTTGGATAGTAATCTGAACACAAAATAATGTTTTCATTATTTTTATTCAGAAATTCAACTAATTTCACAGTTGAGTTTTTATAACTTCTAAGTGTCTTCTAAATGTCCATGTTATTTTAAACAAAATTCAATATGGGAAAAGAAAAGTTTTACAGAATGGTGTAGTTRGTCTTTCTGTTCACCTAGGCTAATACAGATTTAATGAAGGTATCTCTGCTTTTGTGTTGGATGTCTATCCCACGCTTTTTCCAGGACATTAATATTTCCTGACATTTCASAGGCAAAATATATTAGATTTCATCATCATTATTGTGTGGATTATTATCTGAGCAGAGCTGTAGGATTCCCTTTCATTTCTCTGTTTTTATTGCGTTTCATTCTGTGTTCAAAATAATTGGTGCTGTTTGTGGGGCAGGTTTAGCAGCACCTGAGGGAGCAAAGTTCTGGGTATGAGTGTTAASGTCAGAGGTAAAATAAGAGAAGCTGCAAGGGAGGAAGGGGCCACGAACCTAACCCTGYATCTCGGGGAGCAGCAGCAGGAGAGCCTGTCACCTCAGAAATAACCTTTCTGCTTTGGGTTGGCCTGGGTGATCCCCTCAAATCAACAGGGCCAAATATTGCTAATATTTGGGGTAAAACACCAAATTTAGGAGGCGGTCTGATGTCAAATGAAGCTCTGAAGTGGTGAAGGAGAGAGGGACAGGGCGCATGCAGTATGTGTTTTCATTGTATGGGAGCTTAGGTAGAAATATCAATGCCTTTTTTTCAGGATCAATCCATACCGCTTGTTCGGATCTAGGTAATGTACTGGGTTCGGTTGACTGTGTTTTTAAAAGCTAATTGTAACACAATTTTGTGTCTTTTCTTTCAAGTGCAAGGAAAAGGCTGCCTGCCCGTGTGTGGTGAATGTTATTTAAATATTTTGTGTGTGTTTGACTGGTATTTGACATTAAGTGATTTTTTTTTTTTGAAATGAGCTTTCAAAAGCATGTTTTTTTTTAAGAAGGAACATTTTTATTTAAGAATGGAATTTTACGGTATAGAGAAGTCTATGAAAACCAAGATTTCCTGTGATCTCTATGCTAATTAAAGCATGAGAAGACGCGAACTCGTCAAATTGAAGATATCAGAGTTTAAACAAAATCTTAAAGCCATGRGAACTATAAGTAAGAAGCAGTAGTGGTGGTTTCTTCACTGCTTATCTATAAAATCTACATCTAACAAGTGATATCTTCTTTGTGGATAGCTGAGTAGTTAAAAATATTTGGATTTTCTTCATTTTTATAAACATGAGTCTTGAGGGAGAGAATTACAGAAAATCATTTTTTTCCTTTCAACATCATGGCAAAAATATTTTAGGAATATGCTGTTTTGTTGGCATGTCTGGATGTACATTTAAGTGTCAGGCTTTGAACATAACTTCTAACGAGTTTTTGATACAGTTTGCAAGCAGTACAAGTGCAGAGCAGAAAYTGCTCTGAACCTGCTTGTAGCCATGTGCTTGCTGTTCCAAACTAATCTGGGTTTCAAAAAATGCCTAAATAGTTTCCTTTTCCRACTGTTATTTTAATTGTGTATTTGTGATTATGTTGCTGTTTGTGTAACTATGCCTTTGTTTCATTTTACAGAGGAAATCAAGGCTGAAACGGAAAAGCAGAGGTATGTAACAGCTGATCACATTGAGCACTAATGAGCAGTTGTGTTTTGACTCCTTAAGATGTTTACTGAATTTATTATGAAAGGTAAGTTATAAGCCCACTCTGAGAAGAGTTCTCAGTCTGTTTGGTGGGACTGGAGGTAGCCAGGAGTGCCGGAAGCTGCGGGTTTTGAGGGTAGCAGAGAAAAGGGAATGTGGATAAACCTGAGATAAGGATTTTGAAAGAAACTTGGGGATTGTGTCGAAGGGAGAGGACCTGGGATACAAATAAAAGCCTCTAACTTAGAGAGAGAAAGGCCWGAGCCTGCAAGGAGGGAGTGAAAACGGGTGGAAAGACTGGAAAGAGACATATGTGGAAAGGGTCTACTTAGAGAATAGGTATGGAAGTAGATATTTGGTTCTGGAGATGATTGATCCAGATTTGAGAGTAGAAGCCAAGATTGGTGGCAGTCTTCATGGTCAACAAGTAAATTCTTAAGCATTGTTAAGCTGTGGAGACCATTATTAGTATTTAATTGCGTGTTCTACAGGATCTCCTTCCTCCTTCAGTGCATGAGTCAGGGTTGCCTTGTGATGGCTGTTTACACTGCTTGCTGAAAGAACTGGAGCAAGCAAAAGCTGATGATGAAAGTGTTTTTATGGCTTAAAGAGTAGCCTGCTGCCTGGGGACCTGTGTTCCACCCTGTAACTGGATTCCTGTTTTAGGCAAAGTTTTTAAACCACAGTTGTCAAAATGGGACGCTCGGGTTTGGTTTGTGCCTTGACTTCCAGGCTTCTGGATGAGATCTACAATCTTTGGCTTGTGTAGTAGCAGTTGCTTTGTTTCAGATGTAAAGAATTCCTTAATATCAAACATGCTTCAAAAATTTAGACTGCAGACTTTTTGAATTGGGCATGTGAAAATTAATGGAGGCATCTCACTGAATTCCTGTTCTTCATCGCCCATCRGCGAAGTAAAGACAGTGCCAACAGTTCATAGTCAAACTGCAAAAATAAATTTTACCTATGTATACTGTTCAGGTAATGTGGCAGTAAGCACCACACAGTCTCAGATGAAAAGTAATCATTTGTCTTTGCAAGTCTTGCTTAAGGCAATGTAAATAAAGCAAAATTCACWTTTTGAAGAATGAGAAGAAAAAAATGCTGAATCCTGCATATTCAGTAAGTGATATTCATTCTCGACACTGAATATAGAAAAGTGGTGCTTGATCCTGTAGTTAATTACCTTTCCAGAACAAATGCAGAATCTGAATTATAACAACATTCACAATGCTGGTTCAGCCATTACTGAACTTTTGCCTTGACTTCTGTCCTGGTGTTTTTCTTTATATTGTGGGGGATTTTGTGTRTGTAGAATGGCTCTAACTCCTAGCKGTGTATACAGTATACGTACTCTGAATGGATTGATTTGATTTCTTCACTTGTGTCTTTATTCTGAGAGTAGATTTCTAGTGGTCTTTTGTTGCTGTGAAGGCGGTGGTTAACTGGACRTGGTTAACTTTGGAAGGGGTTTAACCTCTTCTTACAGGAGAGTCAAACCGTTTGTTGTAGATGCAGTAGAAAATACTCTTTTTCCAGACCTTAAAGAAACSCTCTTCATTTATAAAATTATTTTCATCTGCTTCTTTCTTTAAGTGAAATTAGTATGTTCTAGCAAAATATTAAGGACTTTAAGTTATGATTTGTTCAATTTAGTCCAGTCCCCATTCTAGGAAATTGGTCTCACAGCTAGGCGAGAGTACACTGAAAAATATATCATTTTTACCTGCCAAAATTTTTCTATGGAAAAAGTCCTAATACTATTTTATTACTACTATTAGCTTTAATATTTTTTTTTTACTTTTTTTTTTTTACACCAACAACGATATTTGGCAGCAGGAGGGAAGGGCTGTGGAATAGAAAAAGACAAGCTGACTTACATAACTGTTACGCTGCAGATGCTGCCAAAATCTTTTTAGAAATCAACTGTTTGCTATATACATTGGCGTCTTTCTGGGGCTGGGACGCAAATATCAGCCTCTTTTATAACCCCTTCTGCTCCGTGGATCCCCTGGTGAAGGAAAGGTTTGTGGGGTGCAGTTTCTCACAGCTAGAAAAAGCAGCTAAAGCTCGCTCTTGGCTGACATTAAGAAGCAAAGATCTTCTGGGATTAATTCAGATGTTTGTTTCATCAAACTTCTTCCTGGAAAATCCCTTCTCTCCCCTTCTCCCCCACCTGGCATCAGCAAGGTGATGGCTTACTAAATTATCTTTATTACTTTATTATTATTTGTTTTTTTTCATGGCCTTCAATTAAGAGAAGCTTCAGGCTYCTGCATTAACTTACTGTGAAACATGTCCTTTTTTTTTTTTTTTTGAGGCTCATCTTGGCCTGTTTTTCATTTCTGCAAAATTCTGATTTTATTTCTGCAGTGATCTTTTAATGTAATTTTAATGATGCCAAATGGGCATAATTGCAGGGGTGGACAACAGTCTGTTATGGACATGAGCAAGAGACTTAAGACTGAAGCTCCACTAACGCAACAGGCTTGTTTATAATTCTGATAAAATACTTTAAATTTGAGCAAGAGAGGTTTAAGAATATAGAGGGCCATTTTATTCCATGTGGAACTTATTTGATTTGGATGTTTCTCCAAAAGAGCTGCATTTCCATCCAAACAGTATTGGGCAATAGGTAGTGTTGTGTATTTGTCTGGAGAGGAGAGCTGGTATGGCTATTCCAGAAAGGAGATTCAATATAAAAAGAAGCCGGTTAAGAATATTTACATGGCTGTATTMCCCTTGTGTTCACTTTCTAGAAGTCATCCTTTCCTCATGTCAATTGTCCTGATATTTCTTTCAATTTATAAATGCTGTGAAGGTGGAAATGACTTTTGTGGACGCTTACACTTCCCTAACCAAGTCCTTCTTTCCAGTCCCCCTCATGGAGAAGCCAAGCCTGGTTCCAGCACTCTTCCCCCTGTGAAGTCGAAGACGAGCTTCATCGAAGCTGACAAGTACTTCCTCCCCTTTGAGCTGGCCTGCCAGTCCAAGTGCCCCAGGATCGTCAGTACATCTCTAGACTGTTTACAGGTCTGTAGGAAAAAGGGGCTTTAACKGTCAAGTACAAAATGTTGTTAGTTTGAATGGGAGGTAATGGTTCTATTTTACTCTGACTGTTGATGCGCACACAACCAAATTGAATTGATTTCAGAAAAAAAAAGGTGATCATGTGTCTTATTATTTAATACATAGTGTATATTTATCTGTATATACATATAACCACGAATATTTGCATGCTTGGAGCAAGTGTGTTACATTGGTGTACAACTCTCCATTCTAATCTATGCACATTTCTGTGTAGTCAGTTGCTCTCAGGAACGTGACAGACTGAAGCTCCACTAGCGTGGCAGGCTTGTTTATAATTCTGGTAAAATATTTTAAATTTGAAATATCTGGTCTGTTGCTACTATAATGTGTTCAGAACAACATCTGCAGCAAGAAATTCTCTTCTGAGTAGCCCCACACCAGTGCACTCATTTACATTCACAGGCACGTGGCATGCACTTGCATGATGWTGCCTTGCTACTCTGTATATCTGTATATCTCTGTGTACAAGCCACAGAGGTTTACACATATTCTCTTGCCTGAAGTATTTGGAACAGGATTATGTTAATTTTGATATTTTTTTCAAAGTACTGAAGATCTCCAGAGAGGGTAGAACAGTTGCAAACACCAGACCTTGAACAGAAACCATTTGCAGTTGACTTGTTTGGTGTTAAAAACATTAGTGTGCTCACTACCTGTGAAGACTTGTGTGATATGAGTTATTTTAGAAAATAACTTTGTTTAGAAGTAATAGTTAATTACTGAAACAAAGATTTAACATTAAGCTTATTGGCAAACTTTTTATTGGAGTTACTGAGTGAAAATTGAATAAAGCTAGAGTTCTTTACATTTTATGAGGTTTGGGGTAAAATGTGSTTTTTATTAGTTATTGTATTCAAATTAGTGATATCAAAATAATTTATATATTCTAGTTAAAAACTGACTTATTTTCTTATTTTTTAAGCTTTTATTTCTTTTATTTCCCTTTTCTCCTCTCCAGAAACTTATAGCTTATGGGCATTTGACAGGGAATGCTCCGGACAGCACAGCTCCAGGCAAAAAGTTAATTGATAGAATTATTGAGACAATATGTGGCTGTTTTCAAGGCCCTCAAACAGACGAAGGGGTTCAACTACAAATAATAAAGGTAATCTGATTAAATGCTATTTTCAGGATCTATAGTAGTGAGAATGGGGAGATATTCATGGTCTCAGAATTCAAAAGCAATGCTTAATTTGAAAGTGTAAATAGCTTTTAAAATATATTGTGATGTGTTTTCTTCAAGATAATCCCTGTCTTCTGCATCTTTTTCCATTTCTGCCATTAAATTTTGAGTGAAGTCATGATTGTGATACAAAGTTTTATGCACAGAGCACTGGGTGAAATTTCCTTCCCTGCAGTTCAGTTGAGTTCTCTTAATTGTGCAGAATTACAAACAAATGATCCCGCACTCCCAGCGGGGAAGGTGGTGATTAAGAAGCAAATTTTTAAATCAATTTTGAAATTATTATATGAAATGCGATTAGAACTGACAGTCGGTTGTTACCATGGTGGCTTTGTGCTGTTGTGCTACAGACTTGTGCTTAAAGGTGATCTGCAGTTTCTTTGCATGCATTAGGTAAGCTTTGCACGCAGACTTTGTAGAAATAATGTTCCTGCAGGGAACTGCTACATCCTGTAGCTTTTCTGATGGCACTCGGTACTCCTGGCAATGCCAGCTAAGGGAAGCGAGCCCCTAATGTAAGTGTTTTAATCTGCTCTTTGAGTGACTGTGCTAATGATGAGCAGTAGTGAAGAATACAGTAAAGAGTGGCTATGAGAGCAAAGAGTTTTGTTATCTCACGTTCTGGTGCATAGTCCTGAGGTGCTGAACTTTCTTGCAGATTAGATTTACTTATTTTTACTGCAAAAGAGAGGTATGTTGTTTCCCTGCTCCTTTTCATTGTCCAGCCTTCCTTTCACTGATCCAGCAAATAGTCATAATGTGTCTTCACCATTTTAAAATTGCATTAAGTGGGAAATGATACAACTGTGAAGTTAGTCACGTTCTTTGATTTGAGGCTTCCTAACTCGTCAGTCCTGAGCCCTTGACCCAGCCTCCCCAGTCTGAGTTCAGGGATGGATCATGTGCCTTTTTAAACTCTTTGGATGGTCTAACAGTTCTCATGATTGGTGCATTCTCCAGGAATTTGAATCCTTTGGGGCAGGCAGGAGGCAGGCAGTCGGCTCCGGTGCTTTCTGGCTCTCTGGTAGGTGGCACCTACAGAGTAGGCTGCCCTTGRCCAGGGGCCTGGGAGCCCGAGCTAGGTAAGGGTTTGCATGGGGTGGTGGTTGTTGCTGTTTTCTGATGGCTTTCTGACAAAACTGCTTTGCAGGTTTTGGTGGAGTCGTCCTAAGCAGGTCCTAACGACCAGAGCAGCTCCCATGTTCTCAAAGTACCTCTTTGTGCACCTGGCAAGAAAATAATCCTGCCTAGGCCAAGGGGCGTAACTTGTCTCTTTTTGCATATCTAAGCTTAGAGATGTATCTGACGGTAGTCTGACAGCTGGGGCTATGTAAGAAACAGCTTCTTTTCTCTCCTTGCTTTTGGTTGCATGTTCTCATCCCTATAACTGCTTCTTTCTTCCTCTGCAAACTCCATGAAAAACCAGACTGGCAAACTGGCCTTTTCTTCCTTTCCTTTTGTCATTTATTTTCAATTGGTGTAATTTTGATGTGAAGCTGTGCAAACACTTATTAGAGTGCAGTGGAGGGGATGGCCAGAGGCAGAAGGGAAGCAGGTAATTAGGCTAGTGCTGCSATTGCAAGTTGCTTAATTAAATTATGTTTGAAGTGGTTGCATCAGGAGAGGCTTTGCTGCCTCTAGGCTCTCTGCTGTGGCATTTGTGGATTATGTCTGTAAAGCTGCTCTCGACAGCTGCAGAGCTGGTAGTTGAGGTTCTGTTTACGTTTCCGCCTGGCCTTTTTGTTCCAGAAGAGTTGTTATATATGATAAAATAAGCTCTAAAAATAAATCTATAAAGATAGAATAGAGATGAGGGTCTCCAGAAGGATGGCAGATGAGGGTTTGTGCCTGTGTTCTCCCTGCTTGACCAGASGCTGTTGCTGGAAGAGGCAGTGGTCTATTCCTCTGTGTGGTTGAATCTTAGAATTGTTGTGGTTGGAAAAGACCTTCAAGATTGAGTCCAACCGTGTCCTCTCTGCCTGATTCGGAGTGGTTGGTAATATTTTTGCTAGACTGTGGAGACTGGAGGAGGAGAAATTGTGCTGAGACAGGAAGCAGACTTGAGTAATAGCCAGAGAATCACAGAATGGCTCTTAATTGGCAGGAATCTGAAGGGTATTAACAAAAGGTCAAAGTTGAAAATGGTGCTCAGTTTATAAACACAAACAGTCACCATTAGGGTTCATTATCTACAGTGTCCAAGAAGGAAAGAAACGAATAGAAAGGATTCCTAGAGCATCTGTAGCCATACTGACCTCTTYAGTAGTTGGGCAACTACAGGGAGATGCCCTGTTGGGAAGACCAGCCTSTCAGTTTGCACAGAAGATGGGGTTGTTGAATGACCTTGCATTAACAAACAGGCCTGTGAAGAAGCCTGTCTCTGTGTGTCTGCACAAACAAAGAGAAAAGATTGACTGGAATATTTCTATATATGTGTTTGTACAACTATGTATTTTTTTTTTCTGTAGGCTTTGCTCACTGCAGTAACGTCTCAACACATAGAAATCCACGAAGGGACAGTGCTGCAGGCTGTAAGAACATGTTACAATATCTATCTAGCAAGCAAAAACCTCATAAATCAAACCACAGCCAAGGCCACTCTCACACAAATGCTGAATGTCATATTTGCACGTATGGAAAATCAAGCAGTGAGTATCTTGCTGTCTTTAATATTTACAGAAAAAGTGCTTTGAAAGCAAACTACCTTGAGAGATCTCTTTCCATTACTAGTAAAGCTCATAGTCTTTCAGAATTCGAACACCAAGTGAAGTACTTTGTTAAAAATCTTGCATTGTTTCTTTTGTTTTGCTCAGAAAATGGGTTGCCTTTGTGTGTATAGGGTTTGAACTTCTCATATTGGGTTAGTGGATGTATTTGACTGCAGTTTCTGTTCTCAGGCTATAAGAGATGCAACACCTCTTCATAAGAGTGCACAGCAACACACTAGTCTGAGAAATGCTCAGATGTTGTGGTGATGAGCACCAAAGGAGTAATCCCTGATAACAGTACTTTGCAGTCATGACATCCCTTACATTCTTGTGGCATTTGTGTGTGTCATAGTCAGTAACACATACCTACCTATATGGTGCTGAAACTAGCACTGGGAGCAGTCAGCAGGAACCCCAGCATGTGCCCTGTGCCTTCTATTGCTCATAATAATGGTCAGTAAGGCAAACTAGTTGATTTAATTCCTATAAAAACCAGCAGATGTCCAGATCAGAGAACTGCCTGATTCCTCTCTACTTTTAGAAGCAATTCTGCTGCCTTATTGCAAACTCCAGCAGTTTCCTTTCAAAATATGTAGTGGTCTTTGTTTCYTCATGCAGTCATTGTATGCTGTTAGACTTCCAGGCTGAGCTTAGGGGCAGGCAGAGAACTCTTGTTCTTGTATGTAAAATTTATAGTTGTAATAGTACAAATGCCTTTTTCTTTTTAACCTCTTTAGGCAATATTAAAGCATTTGTAAGCAGAGACAGTAGGGATTACGTTTTCATAAAACAACACATACATGGCTCATATTTTGTTCTGATAGAACTTTTGTGCAATTGCGATATTTTTCTAGCTTCAGGAAGCCAAGCAGATGGAAAAGGAAAGACACAGACAGCAGCACCATCTACAGCAGTCCCCAGTAAGCCATCATGAGCCTGAGTCACCGCAGCTGAGGCACATCCCTACCCAGGCTGACCAGCTGTCTAAAGAGCATGAGAGGGAGCTTGACCACAACACAAATGATTTGGACAAGAACCTTCAAGAAGATACAGAGGCAGAAAATGGATCTGATATTTCTAGTGCTGAAAATGAGCAGACAGAAGCTGACCAAGCCACAGCAGCAGAAAGTAATCAGTGTGTATTTGTTTCATGGAGGGAGGGAATAGGTCTGTATAAAGAAAGGCTAAGGACTCTGTCCCGTGTCCCTCCCTAGGTATTTTTCACGTGGTTGGCTGATACAGAATGTCTGTTGACATTGTTACTACTGTTAAGATTTATCACAAATATTGTTTATTGCTACATTTATTCTGTTGTAGTCGCTGAAGGAAGGATGCCTCTTTGCACCCAAGTAATGTTGGGAACGTTTTTGAAAATAATATTTGAAAAGCAATATGCTTTTAGTGTGTAACTTAGGTAAATATACAAAATTGATGTATTTTCTGCATAAGTCTGCAAGTTATTTACCAATTACAAGTTAAATTTTGGAAATATTGGAAAGTTCATTCTGCAGTTACTGTTTTTCAGCCATTGCTTTTTTTAATGTGTTTTCCTCTGTGAATAGATTTAGTAATATAAATACCTAAATATAAACAAAATACTTTATAAATTTCTGAGCTTCTTGGTAATATCTGTTTAATTTTTTTTAAGATCTTTCTAAGACTGATGGAGGAACATATGATGGTGAAAACGAATGTGAGGAGAAGGCACAAGAAATTGTACAAAGTATTGTGCGGGAAATGGTGAACATAGTAGTTGGAGGTATTATATCCATATTAATTATCTTTCTGTTTAATAAGGACTGCAATCTGAAACTTGACATTACGAGTTGTTTTAACAATATTAGCTACTTGGCTAAAATATACCTTTATTTAACTATCATGTGTTAATCTTTTAAGTTGTCTGATGAGATTTCAAGCATTAGTTTACAGTCTCTATTGGAGCAAATTTTCTTTTTTTAAAAAAATAAAGGGGAAAAGGCTCAAGCTCTTTTGATATTAATATATGACCAATTCTCTCAGAATTTTTGGTAATTTAAATTTTCTGCTTTGTGCCACATGAGCTCTTCACAATGGCCTTGTCTCTGAAATAGCAGAAAAGCTCAATATTTTTTTGTTTGCTGGAAATTACATGTGGATACTAATGACCTTTTTCCCCAACCCTAGTTCAAAACATGGTAAAATGGTGAGTCTAGTACTGTGAAGTTCGCAGTCAGTTGATTGTAATTTTCATTAGTGGGAACTAGTCAGTTTTTTACATATTTAATGTAAATATTGCCTTAAGCCCCTTCCTACCTCATGAAACTTCAGTTCTAGTTGATGGAGCATTTAAAAGCTTGTTTTACTTTGCATTTTTAGTTAACGTTTGGGGTTCATTTTTGTGTCTTCCCTGATAGATATAGAAGGGACTGCTGAAAGCGCAAGTGCAGATGGCACAATTGTAACGTTGGAGGATGGCAGTGACAGTGAAAACATTCAGGCAAATGGAATTCCAGGGACTCCAATTTCTGTTGCTTATACACCATCCTTACCTGATGACAGATTATCTGTCTCTTCCAATGACACTCAGGTACAGACAAATAAATATAAATTAGGAGGTTCTGAAAAAGGGCTGATTAAGATAATGTATTTAYTGATTGATTGATTGCCAAACAATTCAATAGAGAATGTTTAATGTAATTCCATAAAACGACTTAGATCAATTTCAAGGAATAAATCATGTTTTAAACTTTATTGCATTTTTAATGCATACCCTCTGTTTTATCTGTTGTCAGCATGCACACAGTACCTACTGACAGAGGCTCTCTGCTGTCAGGATAGTAACTAATTCCATTTGGGAAGAACAGATTTCTAAGCTTAAAAAGTTATAGACACTAGACATGTATGCTGCACTAGCCAAAGATATCATTAAGCAAGTTTTTATATATGAATGTATATATAAAATATRTATTTWTATATATATATATATATAWAAAAAAATTGCATAAATAGGGAGCAGTAGTTAAGAACCGCAAGGACTTGGTAATAGGAATCAGTATGGTACCCTGTAAGTTTTACCAATTTACTACTATTTTGAATTTTTGATTGTTTTTATTAATCAGAGGTATCTGCTTAAAACTGCAGAAGGAAGATCAGTGCAAATTACCTTGTTTAAACTTGGCCAGTCTAATTTGGTGGTCATTCCTTTTAACTTCAATTTCTTACTGAGATGGCCATTTTTATTAGTGAATGTGTTTATTTTAGCAGCACTGCAGAATACTACTTTTTAATTTAATCTTGAGACCATRTAATTATAGTTAATTGTTTATATTGTATAATATCTTAACTTCTTGTTGCTAGGAGGTGGGGATTTCCCTACACACCCTGCTAATGCAAAATGGAATACTGAAATATGTTAACTTCTTTAGGAATCTGGAAATTCTTCAGGACCTACCCCTGGTGCTAAGTTTTCCCACATTTTACAAAAGGATGCCTTCCTTGTATTCAGGTCACTGTGTAAACTCTCTATGAAGCCCCTGTCAGATGGACCACCAGATCCAAAGTAAGTAGAATTAAGAGCTCTCATAATGAGTCTTTTCTGTTTTAAAAATAAGTTACTTTATTTTTTAGAATCCTCAGTTACTCTGAGAACAATAGTGTGGTAAAAAAGCCTGGAAACCATGAAAAGATATTTTATTTAGTAATGCTTTGCAGTGTAGCGTTCTCTATGTTTAAGGAAAGCAGCTTTTCTCACCCATCTGCCTCTTTAGAAATTTCCTAACAGTCTTATGGTTATTAACAGCCTTATGCAGCCTTTAAATACCTAATAATCGTTGTGTGTAACAGTTTACATCTAGCAGGGCTTGTAAAGAAGGTTTTCATGTATCTTTTGGTCTCGGCTGTTTTTTCTCTGCTTTTGAGCAATGCCTAATTTCATAATGATCGTCGTTTGTGGCCTGCGATTTCTTTTACCTCTTGCATAGTGAGTATTGAGTATGCATACCAATTAGTTCCYCTTCATGTAAGGTCTTTGCTGTGAATTGATAGTACTTCTGACAAATTAGCAATACAGAGTTTTTCATTCTCATACTCAAGTTGGACATGTTTGACAGCCTTCTCAACCTAAAACAGAAATGTTTTGGAGATGAGGTCTTTATTTGTCTGTTTGGGAAATTTTGCCATCTGACATCTGACAGAAGATGCTATGTTTTCAGTTTGGCTAAGAGAATTGTTGATTGTAAAACAAAAAAAACCCTCTTCATATCTGGGATGCCAATGTGTGAGTTAGTCACATCTGTTGGCACAGAAGTTTGCATTTCTGATCTTGGATAGGATGAATATGCATATTTTTGTGATGCTAGGAACAGTTTGTAATAATTTTCAAGGGGACTGCTTTTATTTCTTGCCATAAGAAATTAAAACTTTAAAAACACTTCTGAAGAATATCAACAGCCTGGTATTCTTCAAAATAATACTGTCTTTTGAGGTTCCCAATTAACTTATGTAGCTCTAAGACAGATTAAATTTAATCATCAGCATCAATAATAAGATGGAAAAAAAGGATTTTGAAGAGTTGATCTAAAACCTCTTTTATATTGTCATCTAGTCACACACTAGTCATTTGCAAAATTAGCAAATCCAAAAATAAAGATTGGGGCCTCTTCTAGAGAATTTTTCTACAGGAAAGTGCCATAATAATTCTGAGATTTAAGTCACTTCTGTGAGATTAAGAATGCTATTTATTAAAAGCTTTAAGAGGTTAAGTCCCTCTGGAGGAGCAGCACCAGCTGCTGAGCCATTTAGAACCATTAGAATACCTGGAGTCCTTGATGTATATTTTAAAATTGATTAATCTCTTTATATAGAAAAATTAGGAAAGTGACATTTTGGACAAAGAATTCAAAGATGTTCTGTGTTTGGAAAAGTGCCCAAAATTTGTCTTTGTTCTGAGGCATCGATGGCTTGTTGTAACTGGGAGAGTGTACATAGGATATCTACAGTTAAATATCCAGTTAGATAATCAGCTTGCCAACAAAATTGACTGTGAAGTTTTTAAGGAAAATACTCTTAGATTTCAGGTAAGAAGGCATAGAGCTTTAATTTAAACACGCAAAACTGGGAGTGGAGATCTAGCTTGTGCTTCCTAGGAACATGCTTAATGTTTTTCAGTCCTTTTCTTCCGTCTTATTTTATATTTAGGAAGAAGTGCTTAAGAGAAATTTCCCACAACATCGTGTATTAGGTTTCAGTCCTTGAGGTTGTGTTAGGCTGAAGTGAGTTTTCACACCTTATGAAATGGGTGAGACTAGCAAGTTTAGGACTTGGTTATGAATTGGCGCTTACTTGAAGAAGGCAATATTGAGATTTAAAATATGGAGTGAATCTATAACTTAAATTTCTTATGCTTCATAGCAAACCGTRTTTATTTAAACAAGTTTGTAACTTGATGCAATATGATGTAAAATTAAGAGATGTTCAGAGGTGGGAGAGAGCATCCAGAATCAAGGAAAGAGTGCTTTCTTCCAGAAAATTAGTTAAATTGCATTGTGTTTTCGATGATGATGATGATGATGCCTATCTGATAGGCACATTATGCATCGTAACTGCTTTTGGAGTAAGACAGTCAGTGATTGATGTACAGTGTAAAATACCATGTTTAGGGAGACATGAGATTGCTGTGGTGGGAAGAAATAGCCCAGGCAGTACAACTGTAGTCATGTGCCTTCAGCTCTCTTGGTGGAAATAGAGAAAAAGAAGGCATCTCTAGAGGAAGTTTTCTTTCCCCTTTCGGTAGATCACATCCTGCAGGTGGTGTGGGATGGGGTCTTTTAGGTTGGATCCTGCAAAGTCCTTCAAAAGGAAAGAATCCCTCGTTCATCCTCAGGCTAACAGTAGGCAGGGTGGCCTGCCTTTTGCTCTTGAGGCATGTCGTAGCCTTACAGATGAGTAACTAAACAGCAATGGAAGTAGTCATGGAGTAACCTAAGAATGGCTATTTTTTATCCATACTCTTACTGAAAGGTGGCTACTTAAGTAGATTTGTTCAGCATCGCTTTTTTTTGGCTCTTTCTGGACGTAGTTGTTAGAGACTGATATTTATTTCATGAATCTTCCACATAAAAAATAATTATCGTGTACTGACTATAAACATTGCCTTAATTTTTATGACTTACATGAGGTTTATTTGCTGTCTTGTTTTATTCTAGGTCTCATGAACTGCGATCAAAGATTCTTTCATTGCAGCTGCTTCTGTCCATTCTGCAGAAYGCAGGACCCGTCTTCAGGACAAACGAGATGTTTATTAACGCTATTAAGCAGTATCTTTGTGTTGCACTGTCAAAAAACGGAGTCTCGTCAGTTCCAGAAGTTTTTGAGCTTTCACTTTCCATATTTCTTACCCTCCTCTCAAACTTCAAGACTCATCTAAAGATGCAGATTGAGGTATGTCTAATGTAGAAGAGGATTTTAGATGAGTGTCTGTCTGCAGTTGTCTGTAGATTGGTCTTGCTTAGGTGAATTTATGTTTTTTGTTTAGGAATTAAATAAAATCTGCTCTGTAAAATCGATGTTACAAGTCAGCATGCAGCTGGTAAATATCTTGCATATGGCTTTCTTGACACAAATGKGACAAGAGGCCATCTTTACCATCCTCTCCTCAAATTTCAGAGAAAATGACACTATAGCTGAGGAAATTTGGATATAGGGTATCCAACATTATTGCAGCAGCTTTTAGAATATACTAAAATTAGGATTAGCACAAGATGTCAGGGCTGTATTTCCTTTTTGCAAWTATGAAAGCTAAAAACTTCGTACTGCCAGTGCCACCATTTCTATCATTATGAATCATAAGAGACAGGAATTATGAGGGATTTTTTTGTTTTATTTTATATAGTTCCTCTAATGATATGAGCTAAGAATTTCTATTCTTTGGCTAGTGAGCCTAAAGGTCATACAGAAGATGTGGGCAGACAGGTCTAGATCTGTATTTTGTTGGTGGCGTTAGTAAGTTCCTGGAGCTGCAAGGCAAGCCATATGCTGTGCTTTAAAATATGCAAAATCTCTATTTTGGGACTAAGGCRGCATCCTTCATCTGTGTACGAAGGGTTGGCATATTGAAATGAAGAGTTTATTTCAGAAGCTGTTGCCAGGGGGGGCACCTTTCCTTTCAGCTCTTTGGAATGTTCTTTGCAGTTCTCACTGCCCTCTCAGTTCTCACTGCCCTCTGATAGTCTGAATCTTGCTTGCATTTCACTGTAGCTGTATTTCTGAACAAGCCAGCAGATGCATCTGCACTAATGCAGGGGCTACCTCTGACACTAGGCAACTGTTTGAGGGGCCCCTTCTCCTTCCCTTTTCCCTCTGTTTTTGCTTCATATTTTCTTGGAAATCAAGTCATCAATGTCAAGGGATTTTAGCATGTCATTTAGCTACAATCATTCTTGCCAGCCTTCCACAACTCTGAATAAGCTGTCCGTTTTCTCTTTTCAGTTGAGCCAATGAAAAAGTCCTTTCTGGCTTCGTTTCTGGATATGCTGAGAATAGTCTCAAGTGTATGATGTAATTTTTAGTAAATAACTTAGTGATAGATACCACTGTAATTATCTAAAATACAAATAATCCGTAAGGCTTTGGAGAAGTTGTACATACGAAGATGTGCTTTTCAAAAGYGGGTACTAGAAACAAGAAGTCTCCTGTATTTCAGTATAGAAATCTAAATGAGATACTTCATAATATGCAGGATTTGTGGCAAATTTCTCTTGTAGCTTACAGATTCAGAGAATAGTAAATATGTGGCAAAGAATTGCTGAAAGTATGATGTTTAATTTTGTCTTCCTCCACTTAGATTCCAAAAAGKGGTGATAAAAGCCAGTCTAATATTGTACGTATTTTTAAGTGCTTGAAATAGTGTTGCACTTATTTTGGTCTGACTTGATACGTGTTGAACTCCATATGCTTCCTAGGAAGACTATCTTTAATAAGAAAAATAACTGTGATATTGTGCTGTCTTCCTCTGAAGAGGTCAGTGCAATGGAAAACTTACTGGTGCTTCTGGTTTGAGGAAATAGCTTCTTAGCAGTATTTATTTCATTTACAAAAAAAATGTTACTTAAAGCAAAAGTCTTAAAGAGTCTCYTCTGGAGGTCTTCAAAACCCACCTGGATGCCATCCTGGGCCACATGCTCTAGGTGTGCCTGCTTGAGCAGGAAGGTTGGACTAGATGATCTCTAGAGGTCCCTTCCAACCTTGAGTATTCTGTGATTCTGTGAAAATGTGCTTCTACCTGGCTGATAGCATGAAATCTCTATAAAATTCTGTCATATAAAGGAATATTTAATTATTTAAATTTTCATGTAAAAAACATTTTTAAAGAAGAGGTAATAGCTCTTCTTTCAAAATCGCCAATGATCCAGAACTCTAACAGCAGTTTAGTCTTTTAGGCTAAATTGTTATTCAGGACTTCACAGCATTCACAGTTCTTCTGCTTTAGTGACTAGAATACAAACAAAAGTTTAGGTGAGCAGAACTCCACAATTACAGATGTYCAATTTGAAGTCCAACTTCTTGCTTCCTTCCATCCTTTCTTCTCTTTCCTGTACCTTTAAAATGCTTCTAAAATATTGTCCAGATGCTTTTGGAATTACATGTGTCAGAGTATTGGTGTTCAGAGTTGATAACACTGTTTAAGAGTTCATGTGCTCTAAATGTAACAGCTTTTTTTTCCTCTTCTTGGAATACTTGCTAGGTTTTCTTCAAAGAAATTTTCCTGTATATCCTGGAAACTTCTACCAGCTCATTTGATCATAAATGGATGGTTATACAAACTCTGACACGGATATGTGCAGGTACTAAGGACCTTTTGGTTCTACTTTCTGATTTTTTTATGCTAAACAGCAAAACTGAACTTGTCTTTCATTGAATGCTTGCAAGTTTGACCATGCTGCTTTGTTTCTAGATGCCCAGAGCGTAGTGGACATTTATGTGAACTATGATTGTGATTTAAATGCAGCAAACATATTTGAAAGACTGGTTAATGACCTGTCAAAGATCGCCCAAGGAAGGGGTAGCCAAGAACTTGGCATGTCCAATGTTCAGGTAAAAATTGTGTCAAACTTCAGGTTTCTTGACRTGATAGGTTAAAACTTAGACTCTCCATTTCCCTAATTTATTTCTTTTGAAATCTCTTCTAGGAGTTGAGTTTGCGAAAGAAAGGGTTGGAATGTTTAGTATCAATCTTGAAGTGCATGGTGGAGTGGAGCAAGGATCAGTACGTAAATCCCAACTCTCAGACAACGCTTGGTAAGATGGRCTGAGTTTGTTCTGGCTCTAGTGAAGATGGACTGTGGAGATGTAGTGACTTTTTGTAGCATTTTGATATTGTTGGTTTCTGGTTTCGTAAAAGCTGCTGTATTTACATAAACTATGGGTAGTTTTTCCTAGAAATATTAGTAAGTTTAGATGGTTGCCATTTGAAGAAGTTGATTTTTTCAAAATCTTCTAAATTCCTGAGAGTCTGTTATACTGAAAGTGGTTAAATTCTGTGACTTCATGTATTTCTAATTTTAAGGGCATTGTAAAATTTACTTGCAAGATTCCCTAATTTCAAGTGTAGTCTAATTCCTAAGAGATTAATACTAAAGCAGGCTGCTGGGGGATTYTCTTTATTATTATTATTTTAGTTCCTGATGCATATCTATAGGATATCCRATGTTATAAGCAGTGAAAGACCTAAATCTTATTTTGATCTTATTTCCATCTGAACTGAGATGGAAAGGTACCAAGGTTATGCCACAATTACCATTTTAAGTACTTAAAGTTGACAGCTGAAGTAATATCATTTTTCAAGGTGGTAAGTGCTGCTGTCATCGGGAACTGAGTGAGAGCACCAGCTACTCAGCACACACTGTCCTGTGCACCTTTGGGCGCCCAGTTTCAATTGCCTTCAGGTCTAAGTGTGACAGTAGACTTGGGAATAAAGGGAAAGGTTTGGGTTTCTGAGGTATTGCTACTTATTTACTTATTTATTCTCTCCCCTTTCCCTCCCAAAGTGATTCAAAATTACATTTGTAACTTTTACAAATGTAAGGTTTAAATTACAGGTATGTGTTGCGCTGAAATAATCCATCTTGATAAATGATTTTTAGGTTATTTTTCCAACTGTAACAGAGGCAAAATGTTTATATAAAAATGAATAGATTTCTAAAGATACCATAGTGACTTTTAGAACTCTTCAGAGAGGACGGGAAGAATAATTGAATAAATCGTTTTTGTTTTATTTCAGTGTGTATGCATTTTGTACATATGTAACTTCTTCCTCCTTCCTCCCCTAAATTTCTAGGCCAAGAAAAACCCACAGAACAGGACAGCAATGAAACCAAACACCCTGAGACAATTAACAGATATGGAAGCCTAAATTCCCTGGATTCTACAGCTTCATCGGGAATTGGCAGTTACAGCACACAGATGTCTGGCACTGACAACCCTGAGCAGTTTGAGGTCCTAAAGCAACAAAAGGAAATAATAGAACAAGGAATTGACTTGTGAGTGCCCTTTTATCACCCATGGGAGGGTGGATTCTTTTGGAGCTATGAAGATTCCTGGGTTTTTCTTCCTTCTCCTCATAGATACTCATCTTGTGTTAGGAAAAAAACTCTGGATGTAACAGCACTTCCCCTGGTGAAAGAGTGCTGAATGGTGTTCCCTTTGGAGCCTGTCAACAGTGTTTTGTGTTAACCTAATTCCTCACAGCTAGAAGATGAGTACTCTGAATGTT
Organism: Nothoprocta perdicaria; assembly: GCF_003342845.1. Lineage (NCBI taxonomy): Eukaryota > Metazoa > Chordata > Aves > Tinamiformes > Tinamidae > Nothoprocta > Nothoprocta perdicaria. The sequence continues at coordinate 1,391,019 of NW_020454783.1, forward strand.
TGTTCTTTTTTCTGCAGCCCTGCTTGTCTAAAAATAAGGCTTTTATATTTGGATAAAAAGTACATTGAGCTCTTGCTCTTGGTTGAATGTTGCCTTTGGTTGAAGGTTTTACTTTACATATTACTCATGGAAGAGCCTATATGCTTAAAATGATGTTCCCTTTAATTTGTAAGCTTGTCCTAGTTTGAAGCGGAGGATAATACAATTTCTAAATGGAGTCTGATATGAATCTTTCATGTGATTTCAGCCTTGTCCCCAACCTCCTCAGTGAAGTCACTGTCTGCAAAATAAAGATTTTCTTCAGTAAATATTTCACTCTCCTGACAAACACGTCTTAGAATTCTAGGGTCTTTGTTTTCTTCAGTCTCTTGGTCTTTCCTCTGATCGTTGTTAAATGCATTCTTTCATGGCCATTCTTGCAGGCAGCTGATGGATTTCCTAAGTGTTTCACTGAGCTTAAAATATGTAAACCAGTATAACACAGTTATTCCTTTCCAAACCAAGACTCTTCAGTTTCCGTGGAGTATTATTTTTACATATGTGCGCATGTGTGTGTATGTATGTGTGTATATATAGCATGCACATACATTTCTGTAACTTAGAATGAACCTGGAATTTCAGGTAATTTTAGTTTGGAGAAAGGAGCAGCAACTCCATCCTAGACCACAGTAAACAACAGTGTTTAGCTGTCTGGGTCAGAAGGAAGACTCAGTTTCATTGTATAGTGAACTCGATATCCTATTTACTGAGAACTGCTTGGGTGCCATGGTGTCAGTTGCTTAGGCAAGAGGAAGAGGAAAATATTTACTGGGAGAGGATGAATAAAGGGAAAGAATGATGATGATGATAATAATAAGGAATAGTTTGTTCCTGCCTCATACATAGTTTGATAAAGGAAAAATATGCAACTAACATGCCAATTTTTATATCTCATCCAAGATTTTTTCTTTTTTGATGAAGCAGGCATGGCTGTGTTCACAGATAAAAGGGTTGCCTCTCATTCTGTGTTGATCTTGATTGTACAGATTCAATAAGAAGCCAAAGAGAGGGATACAGTACCTGCAAGAACAAGGAATGCTTGGCATGACCCCTGAAGATATTGCTCAGTTCTTGCATCAAGAAGAAAGATTAGATTCAGTAAGAAACCTGTTTTGCTAATTCCAAATGCTTGTTTTTGCTTATACTGATGTTTTGATACCAGCTGAATATCATAGTAGAGTGTTTCAAGGCGTGCAATAGCCTTGTACAAGGAAGAAGAAAAAAAGGAAACTTCCGTCTTACAAAAATCTGGCATTTAAGAGAATTTGTGGTATGGGAGAGCACTGCAGTCTGTGCTATGCAGTAAAGTGCATAGCACATTTACTATGAAGTAAATGGCGAATCCACATGGGTCAGTTCCCAGGTACCCAGAGCATCACAACAGGGAAAGGAGCCCCTGCTGGTAACAGTCACTGGGGCTTGTGCCCACGAGATCCCACCTAACAGAATTGAGTGGTACGGAAGGAAAATCAGAGAAGGGGGGAAGCAGGAGGGCTCGAGCACATAYAAACATGATGAGTGACAGAGCATACGGCGAGAACGTGCCGTGTGAGTAGATGAGAATCAGGAATATGTCCTAGTTTATTCACATGTGGGCCTCTCCTTCCCTAGAACATAAGGGCAGCACGTCTTTGTCCTCACTTTGCCGGTGTTTTTCAGTGTGAATGCACTAGTTTTTCTCTTTCTGTTCTTATTGTAGACTCAGGTTGGGGAGTTCCTGGGAGACAACGATAAATTTAACAAAGAAGTCATGTATGCATATGTAGACCAACACGACTTCTCAGGAAAGGATTTTGTTTCAGCTCTGCGGATGTTTCTAGAGGGATTTCGTCTCCCAGGGGAGGCTCAAAAAATTGATCGCCTAATGGAAAAATTTGCTGCTAGATACTTAGAATGTAACCAAGGGTAAATAATACTCTATTTTCAGAACTTTGGAAAGTTGAACAATAAGTGAAAGTTGCTCATATTTTACTCTTGTTTTTCTCCTCCCCCCATCAGGCAAACTCTTTTTGCTAGTGCAGACACYGCCTATGTCTTGGCTTACTCGATTATCATGTTGACAACAGATCTCCACAGTCCACAGGTATGTTGCTAGGAAAAAAAACAGGTATAATCCATAGAAGTTTAACTTTCAGACATTGTGACCCTGCAGCTGAAAACTCAGTGCTCAGTATAACAGCAGGCTTGAAAAAATATGATAGCTTAGACCTGCACATTATTAAGTAGCACTGTTTTTCACAGGTATGGAGGCTTATAAGTTGTTTTAATTAGGTATTTCTGCAAAGTATCATTTTCTTTTTCTACATTTAATTGAATAGGAGTTTACTTTTATATTATAGTATTATTATTATATAATACTTATATATTACATATTGTTATATAATGATACTATTATAATAGCTATACTATATAGTTATATATGTTAAATATAGTGCTACAGCACTCAGCAGTAGCAATCCAAACAACAGTCAAAGCCAGAACTTATGTAACTATCGACCTACTGATTTTAACACAAATCTCCTCTTGGTATCTTTCCGCTTAAAAATAAACAGTGCATCAGTATTTTTGTAAATACATACAGTGCATTGCATACAAAGTTTTAATTAATAGCTAAATTAATAAATTTGATTTTATTAAATTATTAGGTAGTAGTTTAAAAATATTTTGAAAAAGTGTGTAGTTTTCTGTTTAAAATAAATAGCCTAGTTTGAAATTACAGTGTTGTCATATAATTTGTTACAATTGAGGGCTAATTTAACTGCAGATCCTAATGGATGCTTGTGACTGTTGTAGTTTYCATTAGGCCTTGTGTTATTTTGTAGATTTGAGGATGTCATCTTACTGGATACTTAAATGCTTCTTCTAAATCAGCAGGTTAATTCTTTGTGGTAACTCTCATCTATTCTGCAGCTTTGTAGACAGCACTGTAACTGCTAAAAACTTGTGTCAATTCATATTAATAGCTTCTTTCTGGATTTCAGGTAAAGAACAAAATGACAAAGGAACAGTATATTAAAATGAATAGAGGTATCAATGACAGTAAAGATCTCCCTGAAGAATATTTGTCTGCTATCTATAATGAAATAGCAGGCAAGAAGATTTCAATGAAAGAAACAAAAGAATTAACGATACCCACAAAATCCAGTAAGCAAAGTAAGTAGTTGCTTTTTATTTCATATCTTTTTCCTTTTAATTTAAATGCATGACTCAAAATCTGTGTTAAAACGCCACTATTTGGTTCCACATCACTATGTCTGTGACTCCATAGTATTTGGTAAATTTCCCATAGAGAAGATACGTTTTGATGTTGAGCAACCCCATAAGGAAATGCATACAAGAGCTTTGTGAATTTACAGTGTGTCTAATAGGCACAGTACAGAAAAAAAACAGGGATGTATCCTCAATTATTAGGCAAACTATTGCATTTTCTTCCAGGATGCACTCTTCTTCAAAAATCTTGATTTATTTGGTTTACAGAGCCCTAATTTTACTACACTTTTAAAATTAGCTTTTCTTCTCTCAAATACCGAACAAAAGTTATTTGGTTTTTGCACAGTGTGAAGATTCAGATGTTCTTAATTCTAGTTTTCTACAGAGAATGTTGGAGAAAGACTTGTATTCTTCCCAACATAGTCAAMTTTGTATACTTTTAATAAGTCCTAAATTAGCCTTATGGATGGATGGATGGATTGGTTTTTTTCAGCTGCACATTTCCTGCAAGCTGTCTGATTTTTCAGTAGTCATTCAATTAATGTGATGTTTTTAATGTAATTTTATGGAAGTTAATTATTATGTTATATATATGTAGTTTACATTTCATATGAAAGTTTGCCTTGAGTTATTTTTGTATGAATATTCTAATAAAAACAAGTTACTAATGTAGTGATTTCAGAAAGTATTGACAATAGAAAAGATGTGTGGCATTTAAATAGTGAAAAAAATTGAAGTACAGTATTTGTGGAGACACCACTTCTCAATGTAGAGAAATGAAAATGTAAAGAAAGAAAAACAAATCTCTTTGCAGGTGTTGCTAGTGAAAAGCAGAGAAGACTTTTATATAATTTGGAAATGGAACAAATGGCTAAAACAGCTAAAGCTCTTATGGAGGCCGTGAGCCACGTTCAGGCACCTTTTACTAGTGCAACACACCTGGAGCATGTGAGACCCATGTTCAAGGTGAGCTTAAATGTGTCTAGGTATTTAACGAGAATTTTATGTAGTTTCTCCATGATTCAAAATCTAGATTGTGACAAGATTTGTTTAACATACCGAAGGTTTATATTCACTGCATTTGATCGTCTGATTATTTTACAATTATGTAACTTGCAGCAGGGAAAAAAGGATCTTTGAACCTGCTCCAACTTAATTTCCCTTGGATTTAAGAAATCTGATAGAAGAAATCTTCMTGAAAGAGTGGAGTTATGAGTTGTGTGTCGGGATGAGAAAAGTGTCAAGAGTGATTAAAAACTTGCAAGAACAGATTTTTTATTTCAAGGATAGAGGCATAGTTGGGCAACAGTTTTATAAAAGTGAGAAGTGACTCATTTTGGTTCTTGAGGGCCTCCTGCTCCTAAAGGAGACTACTTATTGCATTGGAGGGGGCAATTATTAAACATTTGGCTTATCATGTCTATGGCAATTAGAATTGCAAACTAATATTAAAAAAAAAAAAGGGGCTAGGAGAACATACAGTTTTGTGGGAGACAGGGCTTTGTGTTTAGAACAGCAGTTTAATATAGGCTGGCTGTGTTTACCACTGCATAGGTACAAGCTGTTTCCAACACAAATGCCTTTTCTATGCAAATGGTTCGGATTTATAGATAAATGGAGTATGTCCAATAGCCATGTACATGGAGGTTGTCTTTGTCTTAACTAACCAATTTCAGTAAACTGCCACTGAAGAGAAATTCTTCTTTTCCTGTGTGCTCTCCTGCACTGCGCTGCTGCTACTGGTAGTGCTCATCTGACTCTCGTGCACTGCTCCAGGGAGTTAAGTTCTCAGAAAACTACTGTCACAAGAAACAAATTGTTCCCTGAAATGACTGGCTGTGAGATCAGATTGAACTCCGGGCCCTAACTGAGGAGAGGTTGGGGATCTAGGAGCAAGATTGCTCTTTGCAAGGCACGTTTCTTAAATCATCTAACGTTCTGTTTTTAAAAGTAGATCCAAAACACTGTTTGATTTTGAAATGCTAAATCAAGCTCTCATTTAGGATCTACTTTTAGCCTTTCATTTAGTAGAGGTGCACTGAACGTAATTTCTCTCTATTGCCTTCTTAAACACTGAATTAAAAACAAGATCATGTATAGGCATCTTTTTTGAGTTTTGGGCTCCTTTAGCATGAAATGTAGTACCTGCTTTGGAATTGAATATGTTGGTTCTTGTCGCAGCTGTAGACTCCTTATTTTAAATTTGCACACAGATAGATGTCATCCAGGTAATGACTGTGATAGATGCCCAAATGCTATAAAATCAAGAGGTTTTCAGCATTGGGTGGGTTTGGTTGGTGGCTTGAAGTGGAGGAGAGTGCTCTGGAGGGGAGTGTGCATCGTATAACTTTTGTCCAACCTCTTATGTTTCCTCTTATGTTTCATATCATCATTTCCTTTTTTTTTTTTGCACAGGTAACATCAAAGTTAACGATAGGAGTTGAATTTACATTTTAGAAGGATATTGAAACTTAAAATACTAAGTGTTGAAAGCATAACCTTTATTTTGCATGTGTCGTAGTTGGCGTGGACACCTTTCCTAGCTGCATTCAGTGTGGGTCTGCAGGACTGTGATGATACAGAAGTTGCTTCCCTCTGCTTGGAAGGTATACGATGTGCTATCAGGATTGCTTGCATTTTTAGCATTCAGGTAATACAAAAATTCAGATTGTGACAAAATTGTGATTTCTGTACAAGCATAGTGTTTGCTAGGTTCTGGGAGTCAGTTTTCTTACTGAAGCTGAACACTGCAATAGCAATAGGTTTCCTATTTCCAGGATTACTGCTTTGTCTCATTTCTTTTTTTTTTTTTTTTTTTGACTGAAAATATTTTAAGTTGTGATTTTTTTTTTCCTTTTTTTGTGGTAACTTCTGTCATTCTGGCTTTTCATACTGGCTTTTCATTTCCCACAAGTGACAAAATATTTTTGTCCAAGTATTTTCCTTTCTAGCTTTGTTGTTTTAAGTGATTTCTCCAAATGAGTCTTAAATAATATCTCTGTGAACTGTTTGGAATATTACTTTCARCTTCAGAGAAATGGCACTCTTCTAATACTTGTATAATTGGGTCCCACTTTAACCTTTATGTCCCTGGAAATGTCATTTCTCTTCAGCCCATTAATGTGTCTTGCATTAAGCACAGTGGCGGATTTCCCAGACTCTGGCCTTAGGAGATAATGCTGTTGAAACCTGGCACTGCTGTGGTGTTTGGTTTGTGTCTTAGGGCCCTCTGTGTTCCCCTACTGCTTTAAATGCATAGCTAGTAAATAATTTTTCATTGTAAGGCATTGACTAGTAAATGGAGTACTGGTCTGCCATAAACCCTTTGTAAGCACAGTTGGACCCATGGAGTGAAGAATCGTGTTTGCTATTGCATTGTCACGTGCATATTAAAGAAATTAAATCCATTATAATTCCAAACAAAAATAGCTTGAACTGTGATACCATAGTGAACAACACCTTCTCCCTCACACTTTGATTTAGCACTTTAGGTAACTTTTTATCACTCATGTGGTTCAGGGCTCTGATGCAGCTGTCAAAAAAAAAATCTGACATCATGAAAGGTCTCCTTCCTCTGTCCTTCCGCTTCATTTTTTCTTCTTTTCTGGCCTACTTTGAAATTTTGACTGACAAGGCCTTGCCTGGTTCAGTGAAAAGGATGTTCCTGTCATTTTGTTTCTGAATTGCCAAAGGGAAATRGGTGGGAATAGCAGCTTCTGCGGCTGCAGGAGGCCTGCCCTGGTGTGCAGGGGAAGGAGGGACTTGCTGCAAGATCCCCGTGCTCCACGAACGTGCATTTGAGCAAACTTCAGCATCTTCTCTGGAAGCAGTTTTCTCTTATGTCCACCTATTGCTGGCAACTTTGTTGTTTAATAAACGTACAGAAGATCAGTGTCTTGAGAACAATTTGCAAKAGTTTACAGGTGTTGAGAGATAATAGAGGGAAGTGAAGGCTTTCAGTTCTACGAGAGTTCCCTAAGCCTGCAGTATAATTTTAATTATGCATGCTCACTTCTGGCTTAAAAACAATCAGCTCAGATAAAAATTCTGGTTTTCCTTATTTATGCTTTTAATCTCAGGCTATTGCACAATCTGTTTTTGTATTTAAGAATCTGGAACAAAATTGGCATCAAAAGCATATACTTAATTTGCATCTCTCATCTGTTTTTACTTTCTGGTTAATGGACACATTGCTTAGTTGCTGTTCATTTCCACTTTGAAGCCTCTAGAAGGCTTAGAAAAAGGGTGAATTACTCTTTCTTCATCCATACGAGACAGTGGGAGAATGTCCCACTCCTTATTGACAGAAGACAGTTTTCCTTACAAAGGATGTATGACTTGAAGACTACAGGACTTATGCTACTAGTAAATTGAACATGAAATTTCTGCTTCTCAGTGGTTATACTTCAGTCACTGTGTCCATGTCAGCATGTCCAGTGCTAGCTGGGGTTGAATATGGCAGCTATGCTCTCTAGTCCTGTGAGGTTCATTCTTGTGTTGTAGTTCTCTGTTGTGGGATCTGTTTTCTCTGTGAAACATTTTTTTTTCCTTTTATATATGGTTTTAATATGTGCTCAATGCTTTTCATTTCAAAACTGTCTCAAGAATCTGAAGAGGTTAAAATAATTCATGATTGTCATTTGTTTCTCTGATTTGCAATGATTTGACCATGTCAGCCTCAGATGATATAACCCACCTGTGAGCTCAACTGTGATCCCTTTTTCCCATTGTAGTAAGTTGATATGAGGAATTACCTTTGGTATGTAAATACCCTGCTTACATTCATCAGGTACCTACATGTGGAATACCCATGTTGATGCCCTGTTAATATATTTTATCTGCCTAGGTTATAAAGCAGTCACTGTTTACTCACCAGTGGCAGTGTTAATCTCCAAAGCTTCTGAGGTGCTCCAAATGGTGTAGATGCATGCTGAACAGTTTCATGGGTCTGCTAAAATACACCTTCTAGATGTGT
>NW_020454783.1:1399959-1473855 GCF_003342845.1 Nothoprocta perdicaria
AAAGAAAAAAAGGCAGCACGATGCTACTGTTGGCTGTCAGACTTGACACTTTATGCTCCTGAGTAGAGGGAGTCTGATTATTTACTTATTTYTTTAATCTCTTGGCTTACTATGGGGAATAAAAGGGAGACCTTCATTATGTAGAAAGCTTTGGAAATTCGATTATATGAAGAGAAGGTAAGTAGTATCAGCACTAAAATTTAATGCAATGATTTCTTTTGTGCACTAAGCAAAAGATTTTCTCTGTAATAGTATTGTAGTGTTCAGTATTTTAATATCTGCAGTATTTCCTGGGTTGTTAGCAGGATTTCTCAAATATTTTATGTTAAGGAAGGAATTTGTCATATTGAATAGTGGAGATGTAGAGATGGCAAAGCAAAGCACTCATTGACTTAACTATCACTATTAASTATCATACTTAATGAAACTGTTAGGAGCTCAGAACTGTCTCTTTGATTTATGTTTGTCATGGAAACATCTGCCATCAAGATACGAGGTGGCCAGTGGAAGGGACTCACTAGATCATCAAGTTCAGTCATCTGCTATTGCAAACTGCTGTTACGGAAAGCATTTTTGTAAGCTGAATTAATCCTGTTTGGGTAGTTTTGTAATACTCATCTGTAAGATGTGATCTGTTGGCTTCTGAGCAGTTTTTAATAATAGGTTGAAATGCTCTGTTAACAACAAAAAACAGATTGATTCTAATGCAAGAAAGAAGCTAAGGAAATGCTTATACACAAGGCAAACCTTATTTTCTTTCTCCCTTTTGYAGCTTGAAAGAGATGCCTATGTCCAAGCATTAGCAAGGTTTACCTTACTCACAGTGAGCTCTGGTATTACCGAAATGAAACAGAAGAATATAGACACAATTAAAACACTCATCACAGTGGCTCATACGGATGGAAACTACTTAGGAAACTCCTGGCATGAGGTACAAGAGTCATTTGTCTTTAAACTTTTAAGAATTTGGGCACACGGATGTGCTTGTTTGTATGTACGTGCACACAGTGCTTCCTCGGCAGCGTGCCACATACACTGCGGTACCGCTTTTAGGTAGATGTGCACATTATGCACCAAATTAAATTAGGAAAACATATCCAAGCTTAAAATGGATAGTGGCAGACAAACACTGTAGTACTTAAATCACTTTTACTTCAGTCAGAAGCCTGAAAGCACTAGTCTGACCGTGGTGGGTGGGGGTAGAAATTATATTTTTTTTCTTTAAAGATGAACCTTTACAAAAATATTTAATTTGCTATTTCAAGCTACTTTTTGTTGTCAAGTAACTTCTTTATTCTCTGGATTAGATTCTAAAATGCATCAGTCAACTGGAGCTGGCACAGTTAATAGGAACTGGAGTAAAACCTCGCTACATCTCAGGAACAGTGCGTGGCAGGGAAGGTTCTTTCACTGGAACAAAAGATCAGGCACCTGATGAATTTGCAGGATTGGGGCTTGGTAAGTAATCTCAGTATTAATTACTTCACTTAACAGTGGCCTTTGTTCAGGCACAGTTGATGAAATTTTTTGCCTGGCTTTTGGTGGTGGATTTGGTGGCTTTTGGTGGTGGATTTGACAGACATTTCTGGAATGTTTTTTGTTCTGTGTTAAGTATTGTTGCTAGGATGGGAGAGTGTACATAAGGAGAGGATGACTTACTGCCAAGAAATAAATGCATATATTTCTATTAAAAGCATAGCTGACTAAGTAGGAACCCACTGATGTTAGGAGTGTATGAGCAGGTATTTAAATATTGCAAAGTTTTTGTCCCAAAGTGCTTTACCWAACAGGCAACTTAGTGTGTGCAGATTAAACATGTTGTTATGGATGTTTGTGAGAAATGCATGCATTCAAACCGCTAAGGGGCTAGATTAAATATCTACTTAATGAATTTATAAACTGTGTAGAATTGTCTAGTTAATTAAAAACATGTACTTCTGTAAAAGTGTAACTCTTTCAGTAAAACTAAACATTAGAAAACCTTTCTAAAAACAACACCTCAATGTATTTCCTGTTATCATCCTGGAAAAGTGAAAGGTCCTATCTTAAATTCAAGGTGTGTTCTTACAGGAACACAGTGACAGACCTACAGGTATAGGATATGATGAAACTATGGAAACACCAGGGTGTAAAACTGCATTTGACTGCAGGCAGGTGTGGATTTTAGCCTGATACTAGTRTCATGGGAACACCTTTACCCACAGACAGGCATGAGCTTTGTATCCCTGTAAGCTTCGTATTTTATGCAGCTTTTCTGAAGTAGTTATAGTAATTTCACTGAAATTAGCCTTACAGCAGGCCTCACTGAGGTGGTAGCCAGACCTTTTCTGTTTGTGGTGCTGTCTGTTGGCCTAACTCCATGTGTTCCCTCACCTCACCATGAGGTGCCAAAGGAGAGCCAGCAGCTCCTATAGGGAGATGCTGCTGCTCCTGTGGGTGCGCGCTCCCGAGTCAGCATCCAGCGGCCTGGTCAGCCGGACTGAAGTGGCTGCTCTTWAAAATTTTAAAGTATTAGTAGTTCAAGACTGTAAACTGTAGTTAGGTGTCCCTAAATTGTATTTGTTATATGCCCTTTTTTTTCTCCTCTCTGATGATTTCATTTCTAACAAAGGTAGCCTATGTCTAAATGCATAAAAATATTTCGTACAGTGAACACATGAAAATTTATCTAATTTCTCTTTTTTTTTAATTGTTTCACTGTAATCCTATAGGAAAATACCTAACTCAGTAGAATTTAGCTTTCAAAAACTTAGAGCCCTTTTTTAATGCTTCTTCATAAATTGGTTACTTTATGATTTGTTTGTTTTGGAATTTAAATTTCTCTAGTTTTAGCTCTCGTTTCTTGTGTTCTTGTTTTTAACTGTGATGCACAGCCTACTGTTTTTGACCCTACGAAGACCATTAATCATACATTTCGAATGCATACAACCCAGAAACATAACTCTTCCTTTTAGATTTTGTGTTGCCTCACACAAAATGCAAATATTATAATTTTAATTTTGCGTTCTGTGATTATTCTGAATTACCTTTGGGAACTGCAGCTTTCTAGCAATCTCCTCTGAAACTATGTTATGTTATTCTGAAAAGCCTCTACTGTGTGTACCCATATATACAGACATGTAATTAGAGTAAGTGAATTTGCAGGCTGGTGATGTAGGAGCCTCATCTTTCAAACAGGGTTACAAAATCACATATGCATAAGCAACCCTTTTTTTCTTTTTTTTTCTTCAGCGTTCACAACTTGACACCAAAATAGTTGTTCGTACCTTAAAAATCACTTATTTACTACTTGAACAAGGATTAAGATGTGCACGATCCAGATATTTTCATCACTCTGTTATCTCCTGGCCATGGAGAATTTCTCTTCTGCTTGGAAATTTGAGATCTCATAGGCACTTGTCTTGTGAAAGCAAAGGAATAAGCACCTTGTCATTTGTCGCTTTGGTCGGAGTGTTTTATTTGGAGTTGTAACTGGGAAGTTTAACTTCCTTCCACTCAAATTTCTCTCCATCAGTTAGGAAGACAAAAGCTGCTGCTGTGAGCAGGTAGCATCCAAAGAGTCATGTTTCAGGAACCAGAAATCCATCCTCTTTGGGCAGTGAGAAGCAAACAAAGCAGAATTGTGTAGCTGTCTGCGTTTGCTTGTGAAATACCTCATAAGTGTTGGCATATAAATGGCTGTCCAGAGTATCTGCTGTCTCTGCAGTCTTTCCAGCATTGCCCATAGGTCCTGCAGCGGTGCTTAGGGCTTGATACATGTGGGTGAATGGAGGAAGGGGCCAAACTCTTCTCAGTGGTGGCCACTTGTAGGATAAAGGGCAAGGTACAAGTTGAAACCCAGGAGGTTTTATCTCCAGGTGAGGAGGAACTTCTTTCCTGTGAGGGTGACAGAGCCCTGGAACAGGCTGCCCAGGGAGATTGTGGAGTCTCCTTCTCTGGAGATCTTCCAAACCCGCCTAGATATGACTGAATGCCACATTCTTTGGATGTCCCTGCTAGAGCAGGGGGTTGGACTAGATGATCTCTAGAAGTCCCTTCCAGCCTTAACTGTTCTGTGGGAAGAACCCYCCATGGATATCCTAGGAAAATGCTGCAGGGGTGGGTGGGTTGTGCAGAGCAGCCAGGCGTCCGCAGCCCCCTGCGCGTGCGGAGGGAAGCGAGAGGTGGTGCGGACGCTGCGGGGAGGCCGCCAGGCACTGCAGGGTGCTTTGCCCTCTCAACAAGGCTTTGGGAATAAAACTGCTCCTCTGTTCCCTCTTAATCTTTGTAATATGCTGTCTAGGAAAATATGAATACAGGGTAGGTAGATTTACCTAGAATCGTAAGATGATAAAATGCTTCTGTGTTGTCCATTATGTTTGGGGGAGAGGTTGCCATGACATCTAGAAAGTAGCTCTGTGAAGTTAAGGAGCTCCTTATGTGACCTTTTTAGTTGTGGGGTACAGTTTCTAGCTGTCAGAACAAACATTTACCTTTTTAATCACTTTTGTTACTCTCATTATTTTTAAGTGGAGGTCTGGTGAAAACTTTTCTCTATGAATGATTAAAAAAAAAAAAAAAAAAGGAATACCAAGATGGCTTTACTGACTTGCCGCTAATAATGTGTGCAAAAATTCTTCTTCGTGCAGTATTCCCTGTCCTTTGCTATTTACTTTCAGTAAATTCACTGAGAAGCACTACTGCTTGAGAAATTAATATTGTTCTGTTCTGATGCTGAATTAAACCTGTATTCAGTTGTACCGGCGGTGACGTGAGTTTCCTTCCGTTCCCCCTACCCTTTCTCCGTTATCTCTTAATGCCTTTTTCAAATTTTCTCCTCCACAGTTGGTGGAAACGTGGACTGGAAGCAGATAGCAAGTATTCAGGAATCCATTGGTGAAACTAGCTCCCAAAGCGTCGTCGTTGCTGTAGACAGGTATTGTGTTACATTTGCTGTTTGCGTTGCAAACTTCTAAAACAGTGTTTGAACATCTAATAGGATAGGAAATTATTAGTTATATGAGTGTTTAGCGTTACTATTCTATAAATTCTGCTATATTAAATACTGTTGGGTGTGGGTTGTTTTGTCAATGTGCCTATTTAATGGAGCAGAAATTGTTTGTAGTAAGGAAGAGAAGGAAAATTAGTCAAGAAGTCTCTTTATTGATACAAAAATCATTACAGAGGAGTTGCAAAAATAAAGATGGTACCATCTGATGCATCTTCATTGGTGAGATGTATATAACTTAGCAAATATTATATTTGTTCAGGGAGGATTATTGACAGACCCATTTCTAAATGTAGTTACCAACTCTTTCCTTTCCTCCAGGCTACCTGGATGGTGCCTGAAATTTCCCAAACTATTGTTCCAGTCTGTCTTTCTGCAAATCTTACGCATGCCAACAAGAAATAATCGGGCCTAATAGATGTTATAATTCTCAGCTTGTGTCTCTCAGTACTGATTCCACATGAGTTGTAGTGGATCTTGCTCCCTCAGCACCGTTGCCGAAGGGTGGTGTTGTCGGGAGGCCTTGCAAGCACCTCCATGATTTGAGTAGAGGCAGCAGGGTTGATGCCAGTTCAGTAAAAATTACCTTAGAGTGATCAGCACCGAACTGCCTGAAGACTTAATGTCCAGCCCCTGATAGCTTTTTAGGCTGGCACTATTTTTCCCTGCTTCGTAATGGGAAGTGTTTTCAGGCAGCTAATTGTTGAGGCAAATACAGAGCATGCACCCTGAAGTGTTCAGGCTTCTGTATTGGGAACAGGCTGAACAGCTTATAGGAAACTTAAATTATTCATCCRTCACTGATAGGTKGATAGTACTGGAAACACTGCTCATCCCCAGTCCACAGGCATACATAGGTGCAGTTTTAAATATTTGAAATGATTTAAATCTTTCWTTTTTTTTCCCCACACTCACTTTTAGCTGTGGTTATTAATCCKTTTCAAATAAATAAAAGTAGTTGGGGGGGGTTATAAAGATAACACTCTCTGCATCCATTTTTAATGGATGCCTTGTTTTAGAAAATGTAATAATCTGTTAAACTGCACTTTGCAGAATATTTACAGGATCTACACGATTGGATGGCAATGCAATTGGTAAGTTTAAATCTTTTTCTCTGTAAACTACAAAGCARCTTTGTGGTGACTTTGAAAAAATACTAAAATAAATTCTTTGATTGTTTAACAGTGGATTTTGTCCGCTGGCTTTGTGCTGTATCTATGGATGAACTGCTGTCTGCTACCCACCCTCGAATGTTCAGTCTGCAGAAGATAGTAGAGATTTCTTACTACAACATGGGTCGAATAAGGCTACAGTGGTCTAGAATCTGGGAAGTTATTGGTGATCATTTTAATAAGGTATCCCTCATAATTATACTTCTTGAATTATTAATACAAATTTTATTTAGACAATKTTTTGATCCATTTCTTCTTAAAGAAGAAACTTGCACGTACCTGAATTATGTTGTTTTTTCTGTCTTTATTTGTAAATACTTTAAAACAGGAAAATAACATTGAAGTTAAAAGGTCGGTGAAAAAGTGCAAATTCCAAACATAATAAATGTAAAAGCAGGAATGAACATTGTTGAAGTTATTTCTACCTTGACCCATGTGAAACTGGCTGCCTTTAAGTTGTTATGTATTCTTGTTAGTTTGAGAGAAGTTTGGGATATGAGGCTATTTCCTGTTTAAGTCTCAATCAACTACACAGAATATAAATGCCTGATATGACATGTAGTTTTAATGCAGCATTTTGAAGTYTCTCTAGACTGCTTGTTTATTTTTAAGAAGCTTTAAATGCTAAAATGTTACAGAATACAGTTGATATTGGGCAGAGATTAAGAATTGGGTGACTTAAGTCTTATTTATTACTAGTCTCTAATTTTTAAAAGTTTTCCAGTGCCGTTCAGATCTTCATTATCAAAAATGCACCAGGCTTGTGCTGAAACCGTGAGGAATCCCAAAGCAAACTTACAAGTTTCTGCTTACATGTCAGGTTGGCTGCAATCCCAATGAAGATGTGGCTATTTTTGCAGTAGACTCATTAAGGCAACTCTCAATGAAGTTCTTGGAGAAGGGAGAACTTGCAAATTTCCGATTCCAGAAGGACTTCTTAAGACCATTTGAACATATAATGAAGAGAAACAGGTAATAACATAAAACTAAAGGAATCACTCAGGATCGTAAGCACTGACTTTTTCAATTAATGTTTCAAGCTGCTTTTGTAAAATCAGTTGCTGCTGAAAGATGCTATTCGAATTGATTACGTATTTTAATTGAAGCAATTATTGTTTGTTATCATCTTAACTTAGGTCTCCTACCATTCGAGACATGGTTGTGCGGTGTATTGCACAGATGGTGAATTCCCAAGCTGCTAACATTCGCTCAGGCTGGAAAAACATTTTTTCAGTGTTTCATTTGGCTGCCTCAGATCAGGATGAAAGTATAGTGGAGCTCGCCTTCCAGACAACAGGACACATTGTCAGTGAGTATTGGTGGCCTTCATGGCTAGAGTGGAAGCGGGAATTCTTCTGACTCTGCAGCCTGCAGAGTGAACCTTGCTTGCTTTAGAGCCCATATTTTATACTTTTTGAACAATCCTCTTTGAAAATATTTGTGAGGATAATTCAGCAAGATTGCTGTCATCTGTCTTGCCTTTTAAAATTTTTGCCTATTTAAAGTATTTTAAAGATAGATCATTCAAATCTTGCATTATTTTACTTGCTGCATTCAATTTCTTTTAGGAAGTTCTGGGTTTTTTTTCCAGAAATAATTTTGTGCAATCGTTTGTTCAGTGTTTGTCTAGAGCTCTGTTTAGTAAGAAATGCTAAAASAGGTGGGATTGTGATTTTTCTCCATCATAATCTATGCCTTCTAACTTTGAAGTGCTATAAAGAATCTTTTCTCTCAGCCTCTGCTACTTGCTCAAGCAATTTCAGCTTTGGGATTAAGAATATTTAATTCCTTGAATGTGAGTACTTAAAGCAGCAGGACCACACTGCTGAGAGAAGACCCTTTGTTGGTGAAACACAGTGTGCTAACTAGCTCTCTTTAATCACACAGATTTGATGCTATAATAAGGCAGCAGGCTTTTCTTAATTATAAAATTTCCCTCCTTTGAGTTATATTCTACCTGGATGCCCTTGAGGTGACATTTCATGGAACAGTCTTGTTCTACTCTTTATTAATACTCAACAATTTGACAGGGTCGATCCATTGAGCAGACTTCTGGTRCAATGATTTCATATTAGAATTTATAATTTTAAAAACTGCCTTAAGATAACTGGAGTTTTTTTTACTCCTTCTGTCCACCCTTTTCTTACAGCAATTGTCTTTGAAAAGCACTTCCCAGCAACCATAGATTCTTTCCAGGATGCAGTTAAGTGCTTGTCTGAATTTGCCTGCAATGCAGCATTTCCAGATACCAGTATGGAAGCGATCCGCCTCATTCGCCACTGCGCAAAATACGTGTCGGATCGGCCTCAGGTATAGTCTGTATTCATTCAATCCCAAGTGCTTTAATCAACAATGCTTTTATAATGGGGAAAATTACTTGCCTTTTTGGMTTCACTTCAGGTTTTGGAGATTAATGAGGAATATGCTTAATTTAGAAGGAGCACGGGTATAAAATGCCACGGGCTTTGGAAGTATTGGCACATTTTTGTTTGTTTGTTTCCTTTTCCCTCCTCCCCCAGTTCATCTGGTTGCTAACTTCCTTGAGAATTGCTTAAGAGCAACATCTCAGGATCTGTTCTCTGCTCAGAAACATTGCTAGCAAATATATAATGTCATAAGTGAAAATGCTCTATCTCCTTAAAAGATACTTGAATGCCTCTAGCTTATTATTTTCAAAGTCCATTTTTCATGATGGACTAAACATTACTCTGAATAACAATTCATTTCCCAGTATTATTACTTGGATTGCCAGCTCACTTGAAGTATCATGCTATAACACTCATACCATAGCAGTAATTGTTTGCAATCCAACTTACGTTTTATTTTGAAAACGTTCACACTTCTGGCTGAGCATCGGATGCCTTTATTTTCTATAACGCTGTGTTTGCTTCTGAAGGCTTTCAAGGAATACACGAGTGATGATATGAACGTAGCTCCTGAAGACAGAGTGTGGGTGAGAGGATGGTTCCCAATTCTATTTGAGTTGTCCTGTATCATCAATAGATGCAAATTAGATGTAAGAACCAGGTAACAATCAGTATTTGTAATTCACATTTTAAAAGGCTTGCTTTACACTCTTAAAGGAGAAATAACTAACTCAGTAAATGTACCCAGCCTAAGTTTCACATATGTAGTTGAGTTTATATTATTAAATTATATAGTTATATATGAGTTGTATATTTAATTTAGCTGAAGAGCGGACTTTTAAAAAGTAACTTTTAAACAGATTCTGAAATACAGAAATTAAATCTGTGTTCTCTACATTTAAAACTTTTAAGCTACCATCCATTAGAATACATTCTAAAATTRTCTGTCTGTAATTGCCTTATGTTAAGCAGATAAGTACTTTTTTAAAAAAAAGTGAATGTTCTAAACACTTTAGCACCTATTTAGGGTGAATAACTATAAAGGTATAAAACCTAACACTTAAGTAAATTGAAATATAGCAACTCTTTGTGACTAATTTACAACTTATGTACAACAGCTCAACTTTGTACTTCGTGTCAGATGGAGGACAATTTATATATAGAACACAATAAAATGTAAAAGTCAACTTAACTTTGGTGACGCTTAAATATTATTTTGATATGGTAGGTCAAGTGCAACTAAACAATATGCACTAAGTCTTTCCTTTTAAATCARATATTAAATTAGATTAATATTCACATCTGTATATTTGTAGGAACAACTCTAATCMTCTCTATGGCATTTGTCTGGATACATACAATTTTAAACTTACATGTCTAGATGYAGCCTCTGCATCTAAAGCCCCTCTATAGTCAGAGAAGATTAATACTCATTTTTAGAGCTCTGTTAACTTACCTCAAAACTCTTGTTACTTAGATTTTATTTGTATTTTTAATTTGAAATGACCACAATTCTCAAAATGTTCCATGTACTGCCTGTGACTATTGAAAGTGTATATATTTTTTAAATAATTTTTCTACTTAGTGTGTTTGTCCAGATCAATGTGTAATATTATTAACGGTAATTTTAACAGTCCAGTTCTAGCTGCACACACTTTGTCTATTGTATACTTTTTTATAGTTTTCCATTATATGTTGTTCTCTTTTTTTCTCTCAGGGGCCTAACAGTAATGTTTGAAATAATGAAGACATATGGCCATACTTACGAAAAACACTGGTGGCAAGATTTATTTAGAATTGTCTTCAGGATATTTGACAATATGAAACTGCCAGAACAGCAGACTGAGGTGAGAGGGGGCTGAAAAAATGGAAGGGAGGGGGAAAAATTTGCAAAAGTTTTATTGTTAYAATAGAAAATCTGAGTAATGAGTAATAGCTCTTACCACCTAATATAAAGAAACCCTTGCAACGTGCRTGGTCAGCCACCTGCCTTACCTGCCTTACTGTGTTTTATTCAGTAGTTTCTTCTAAAAAGTAGTCTCTTCTGGAGTGTTCTCTGCAAGGTAGTGTCTCCTTTTCCTTTTCAAGCACTACGTGTAAAAGGACAGGTGAGCAACAGGCTAGCACCAGGCACAGCATCTTTTAAATTGGGGGTTGTGAGCAGAACTGCGAAGCTGATGTGTCTTGAATCTCTTGTACAGCCATTTAGTKGCAACAAGGTTGATGGAATGACACTTGTAATCAGAAGTGAGGTCACACTTGGAAGAGCTGAGAAACGGCTTGTTCAAAACTTGGTCCTGACTTGAATATAAAAAGCAGCCTGCTTTCCTTGCACCCTTATGACCAGCCAAACACATACTGTCCTGACAAGAAAGCAAAACAAATGGGGTTTAGAAAAGCTGCAGAACCTCATGTCCTGTCGTCGCCAAGACAGGCTCTGCCTGTGTTTCTGAGGCTGCAGGCACTACAGTGTCAGATTTTCCTGGAAGCATTAAAGTATAAATTACTGTTTTAGTACTAGAAGTCTGATCAAATTGTTCAGCTCTGTTTATAAAAAGACAGGTTGCATTTGTTAAAATTTTATTCTGTGGAAAATACCTGAAAGACCCAAAGAAATCAGATTGGTGTTAAAATACAGAGTTAATTCAGGCACTGAGTTCAATAAGTTTAGTGTATCATGTGGTAAGTACTTGTCAGTTGTGCTCTCTGATCTCAATAATTATTTGCCCGCATGTGGTGATGTTATATGTTTGTAGAACAAAGTTTCATGTCAGTATCTGGATGATGATACTGATTGTTAGTAAAGCAAAAAAAAATAAAGTTGTTTAAATATATGTAGTATAAATGCAGGCAGGCATGTCCTAAAATCTGTAATACGTAAAAGTGCTCAAGTCTTACCTGAAACAATGTTGTTGCTTCTTTTTTCCCCTCCTAGAAAGCTGAATGGATGACAACTACTTGTAATCATGCACTTTATGCAATATGTGATGTATTCACGCAGTATTTAGAAGTACTTAGTGATGTTCTTTTGGATGATATATTTGCACAGCTGTACTGGTGTGTGCAGCAAGGTAGGACTGTACCAACTTACATTAAACAAAGCTAACATTTTGCCATGTTGAATGCGAATAAACACATGCGCTGTTTGTCTCTTYCAGACAATGAACAACTAGCACGGTCTGGTACAAACTGTTTGGAGAATGTTGTCATCCTAAATGGCGAAAAGTTTACCCTAGAAATCTGGGATAAGACTTGCAATTGCATGCTGGATATTTTCAAAACTACCATCCCTCATGCGTAAGAGGACTGTCGATACTCATACTTTGTAACGTAGTTTAGATAAATGGTGGTTGTGGATTTCAAACTGTTGGATCGCTCTACTAGGTGCGGGGGAACAAAAAGCACTTACACTCTGTTGGGCTGTTTAGCTAATAGCAGGCTAAATAGACGTGGTCTTTTCTGGAGCATAATGATTAATTATGTCTTCCTCCTATTAAAAACTAGAAATGCCACACAGGAGGTGAGCAAAGAAATACTGTAACCTGGTACAACTTCAAAAGGGGTGGCTTTTTTGAGAAACCATCTCATCTCAGACCATCTGATCTCTGGTCGTTTTGTTGATTAGCAGAATAATACCATTGATAGACTTTGCAATTTGTAATTACACGTAAAGCAGTCTATTTTTCAACAAAATGTGAACTGGAATATTGCAATAATATTGTTAATTTAAGACTTTGTGGTTGACTAATTTCCATCCTATATTTATTTAAATCCTAAATTATTTTTGAACATGCTCCTCCATGCTTGGTAATTGTCATTGTGTTCAACCTACCTCTAATTTAAAGTTTCTTTGAAAAAAGCCCTAGTATTTTTTAATAATGTGTCACACACGTCATGGAGCAGAGTAACAAGAAATCACTTCTAGCATTACTGAGGAATAGAATTTTCCCGCTATTCCACCCTCACAAAGTTAAAACTTACCAAGTTAAAATATGGCCTGTTTTGAAATCGAGGCATTTCTCAATGTCGAATTGTGACATTAATGGTCATCTTGTGTCCGTGACTTCGTGCATAGCCTTTACTTCCTGATATCCTGATATTCCTGAAAGATGAGATATCTGGGAGTTAGCTGCTTTTTTTTTTTTTTTTTTTTTTTNTTTTTTTTTTTTTTGGCATTTTTCAAGAGTAAAACTTGAAACCAGATCTCTGGAGCTAAAAGATCAATCGAATTAGACCTAACTTAGTATGTTCCTTACTAGAAGAATTTTAAAGGAAACACCTGCTGAACATTTTCTTCGTCTTCCACCGGTACTCAAAATTTCTTGCTCCTGAGTCTTCTTACAGTTGATTATTAGAAACTGTTTTGTAGAAGCATTTTGAAGATGCTCGTCTTCTGACATGCTCAAAACTCTGTTGTCCTTAGTTCTTTCTGCTTTGAGATACATATTACTATTATGGCACTTCTACTTTTCAAGCAGGATAGTCATCTTGAGATCGTATCCAACATGTTCCATAAGTTTCTGTTCTTTCTTTCTCTCTCACTGTCTTTTTGATCCTTCTAAGCCCTTTTTAAAACTTCACTCATCGTGCTATTTCCATTGTATTTCTGAGAGATTTCCAGCTTAGCAGGAGTGAAGTCCATCTCTTCTGGGCTTCACGTGCAAAGTATTTCCTTAAACATGTGTCATCAGCTGCCTTTCTCCTCATGAAGTGTTTCCTTTTTTATAAATACTAGGTGGGCAACCCAAAACTACCCAAACCAGTCTCTTGACTTGGACCATATTTTATTGAAGCTACAGCTTGTTAAGTAGGCAAGGAGAAATTATGTTAACACGAATATGCAGGTTTTCGCTTAGAATTTTTAGTGGCACCTTGTATTCTTTTATTTCTCTGATCAGGTATAGTTGCATCTATTTTGTCAGCATTTATTAAAAAAAAAATAAAAGCATGTTGCAGGTACTGTGTAACATACTCCCTTAATATAAGGTCTTTCATGTTGCCTCCAGTCGTTCTTTAGTTGCAGCACTAGCTTTTGCTGCTGCTCATCTTCACAAATTATCTTTTTGCAGAGCGAGACAGAGCCAGGTAATGATACTGTTTCCATCTCTGAAAAACTCTGCACTCAATTAGCTGCATCAACCAGGGCCAGGACTGTGTGTTCAAAAACCCTAAACTCCTGTAACCACCCACACTATCCGTCACTGAGGGGAAGATCACAGAGTGGCTGAGGTTGGAAGAGACTTATGGAGAGCATCCAGATACTTTCATTTTAATAGTTTCTGTGTTTCTACTTTTTCTTTAGTTTCTGCTCACTGTACAACTTTTTTGGAAGCCCCTTGAAGCTTAGTGAGGGAAAATCTTGGCTTGCTAGTGCTGAGGAGGCCAGCGTGAATGCCTTCTTGTCATGGGGAGCAGCAGGGATTTGATGTGGTGACTTGTACTAATTACAATAATCCATCATCTGCTGCCTCCTCTGTTATCCCCAATGCCTCCTGTGGCAGAAAACTTTATAGTATGAAAAAAAATTAGAGTGACTTCAACGTCTGACCGGGAGTAATCTGCAGCTGCTTCTGCAAGGTAGCCTTGTGTCCTGACAGCTTTCAGGAAGCAGTTTGTTTCTTTGATGTTGTCATTTTTGCTTTATTTGTTATCTTGCTACACACCTCTAGATTTTCTTAGGATTATCTCCAATTTGTCTTAGTTTAATGGGCTTGAGAGGTCAGTGTGCCGTGAGCTTAGGACCCTTAGCACATCGGGAAGATCTCGCCCAGCATCCCCAGGCACAAACATCCTTCAAACATTTCCTCACGCAGCCCAAGGATTTATTCCAAAAATGCCCACTAAAGGGTTTGAGATCCTACTCGAGAATAACTTCAGCCTCCCTTTGTAGTGAAGGATGTGACAGAACAGAGATGATGAGACCACTTAGGCTGTTTTTTCCAATTCCCTTCAATTCTCGGCAGGTAAAGGCAGCCTTAATAAATTACAATTAATGCTGAATTTTTTTTGTGCTTAAGGCCAAGATCCTCAAGACAGCAAGGTGCTAGAAAAGAACAGGGAGCAGCTCAGAAATGCTGCCCCTGCCTTGACACCTGATTATAGCAACGAATGTTAAGTGGAAATGCCCAGAGGAACCACAGAGCTGGAACATCCTGCAAATGCAGGGCATGGCAAAACATCCCCGGCTGTTCCCACTTGTTTAGCCAAGGGAGACTCGCTCTTTTTTCCAAATCAAGTTTAAGGCAATGTGACAGAAACTAAGACCCACTAATTGCACTGAAGTACTATTACTTTGCCCAAAACCCTATTTCTCATGTTTCAGAGGAAAACGAATCCACCTCCACAGAGGCAGTTGTCCATCGAAGGCAATTGGCAGATGTATTGAAGTTCAGAAAATCAGTTTCTTAATTTTATTAGTATGTGTAAAAGGATAAAATATATGTATTTTACTCTTTATTAATTTATGAAGTAGCTAAAATAAAACCTTTTTATGTTTATCATCTATTAATTTAACTTCAAAAGACACCATATTTGTTTTGATACATATTTCCAAATGTGTAATTTTCTGCTCATTCTGTGTTTTCAAGGCTGCTGACTTGGCGACCCAGCGGTGGAGAGACTGGCCCTGTATCTCCCTCTGATGCGAGAGAAAAACTGGTAAGCTGGTAAAACAAAAAGCAGTTCAAAAACATGCAAGAGTTTGCTCGAAATACGTTGTAATGTGAAATAAATGGAACATACGCCAGTTTAAACCCATGTTTTAGTTTTGGCTTAGATGGAAATGTTTCTTTTTCCAGATAAATTACTGTTTACTGATAAAAATTGCCAAGGGGTTGAGAAAGCAAAGTGAGGATTGCAGCATTTGAAGTGGGCTTGCAGAATCTGTGAGCCAGCGTGTGTGCACGCTAGGTAATGGCCTGTGTCTGATGGGTCCTTACCAAAGGTGATACTGTATTTAGAGGTTTGTTTAATATTCATTTTCATGGTGATAAAAGGCTGGAGGCAGAGAGATGTAGGAATTTTACTGTATTTCAAATTTTCACTGGTAACCCAAATTCACATAAATATAAAACTGAAAATATGTATACCCTTCRGATTCTGTGTCACTCATAGAGTAAAGCAATGTGAACTTTGAATTTGCCCATAAGTGACAGCCCTTGGCTGCTGCTGAGAATTAGTTTAGCTTTTGATTAATGGCAGAAGATTGTTCCTTCTAGGTTACTGAAGCATTTGGTAAGAAATTGTACAGTGAAAAGGACCAAAACCATTTCTACTAAGAGATCACCTACCCCCATTTATGCAAATGTTAATTTAATTTACTTAGAATGTAAACATCTGTGGTGGCCAGTGCCCATTATACAGTTGTTTTCCATCAGTGTAACTTAATGCTTGGCGCAGTTCTGATCTGCTGATGTCGTACGTGATAGCAAAAGTGCCAAATACATTAAGTGAATGTGAATGTACTGCAAGATTTCTTTTCGTTGAGCTAGTTTAACATGTAAGTTTTCAAGAAAATCTTTCTTGTTTTCACTATAAAAAGACATTTTACAACTTAAAAAATAACAGAACTTGCATAATAAATAGTATTAAAAGAGATGTATCTTGGATGCTTTCTTTTGGCAAAATGCATTTTTTAMAGAGTTAGATATGTCCATCTATTTTTTTCTTCAGATAGTTCAAATAAGCTTTATATTATCTGCAGACATAATACTATCTTCAATATCATACATTAAAAGTGTATACTTAGCAAAGAGAAGCTTGAAAAGTCTGGCTSCTGTTACTGGTGTGGCGGGTTGATATGAGCCTTGCAGGAGCTGTGTGCCTGGGGTTCAGCCTCCCTAGCAGCCAGTGCGGTGTGTTAGTGTGCAAGCTCCAGTTGCATTTGTGGAACAAACACMGGTAGGAAGGCTGGGTTATTGGAAGGGACACCAACTGCTCTGTACGACTGCTTTGGAGTTAATGATAAAGCTCTTTGTAATAAATCACGTGAATTCCTTCTGCCTCTGTCCAGTGGTCGCTTTTCCAAAGGAAAGCAGCGCTGTCATGGGGGGTTTTGCTTTTACACAAATAAAAAGTTCGGCACATACTTTTCCCCTGCCTCCCATCCCAACCATTTTCTGTGGCAAGTTCCTGCAGTACTTCTCTAAACATACTAGCAGGAGCCTCCAGATTTCTAAGGAGCTAAAAGTGGGCAAAGATCACAGTCTGATAACAGCTTCTGGTGTTTGGAGTTGTCCTTCAGCAGCTCGGTGTCCAGCTTCACCAGTGGAGTACCAGTTTTCATTTTTTTTCTAGTAAGGCCTTTTTTCAGTAGGCCTTTCTTGAATGCTGCTATTGAGTGTCACTAAAGCGCATGCAAAAGTGATTGCAGAAATAGCAACTGTCTTAAACATGAAGAGCACAACATTATTTAAGATGAATTTACTGAAGTTTTCTGTAAGGTAATTTCTTGGCTTTCTTTTCAGGACACTGTCTCACAGAAGTCGGTAGATATCCATGATTCTATTCCGCCTAGATCTTCGGATGGACGTTCTTATCAGCCTGCTGCAGGGTCCTCATTGGCTGAAGAAATGAGTAAAACCAGACCAACAGCAAGTGAGTGTTTCTTGATGGTCTGATATTTTATATATTTGATATTTTGCATCTGTTAAGAGTGTTAATTAGCAAATGTTTGATGTCTTTAGTTGTATCCCCAACTGTAATTTTAGAAATACTATGTGGAGAAAATTGCACTGGTTACCTTTTTGCCTCCATGTAGTATGAATATTGCCTTCGGACTATTGTGAGTCCACATTTTTGACCTATACTTCAAAAATCCAGAGTTTAGCTGCTAATTTACAGACTGATCAGTCCTGGTTTTAGAAGACTAATTTAGATGGGTGTATTTCAGGTTTAGTTTGTGAATGTACCTGAAGTTAAGCTATTCTGGGGTAAGTTTAAGAGGAGATTAAAAAGAGAAGTATAAAATTTCTTTAAGTTAACAAGAATTTTGTTTCTTCATTTGAAGAATTTCCAGAGCAGAAGTTGTTTGCTGCTCTTTTGATCAAGTGTGTTGTACAGCTGGAGCTCATTCAGACTATCGACAATATTGTGTTCTTCCCAGCAACAAGCAAAAAGGAGGATGCAGAGAATCTAGCAGCAGCACAAGTAAGTAAAAGGCAGTTACGAGTGAGCTTTTCAGCTTTTCCTTCCTTCCTTTCTTTCTTTTTATAGATGTAGTAGATTAATTTTCACATGTACCTGTAGCACTTGCCAACTTATAATTTTTAGAAGTGCTAGAGAATTTTCCCCAGGCTGTGTTGAGATCTTCCACATCTTTCATTAAAATGGGTTTGCTGTGCAGGGGCAGAACACTGTGGCAGTTCAAACATAGGTGTTGCTCCAGAAATGTTGGTAATTGGAATGTGGATGCAACTTTTAGTGCAACTTTAAGTTTAAATGCAGCTGCAAATGAAAGCAAGGTAGGATTGAGTTATCACAGTATCTTACTGAAGGCAGTTGTGAATTCTGACTGTTGAAATCTCGTTTTAGAGAGATGCAGTAGACTTTGATGTTCACGTGGATACACAAGATCAAGGGATGTACCGGTTTCTAACCTCACAGCAACTTTTCAAACTTCTTGATTGTCTGCTGGAGTCTCACAGATTTGCTAAAGCTTTCAATTCAAACAACGAGCAGAGAACTGCTCTCTGGAAAGCAGGTAGGTCAGTTCAGAGAAATATTTTTCAGGAACGTGTTACTGTGCTTTGAATTGACCCAAGAAAAGGTCGAAAATTACTTTGCTGAATGTGGTATTGAATGTCAAGCTATAATTTTATAACCCTGGAATCCCTAGGGGAAGGAGACCTCATCTGTACAGGTCAAATATCTATTCCATTTCACAAAACTTAAGGTTTCACTGGTTTACTTTTCAGTGTGTAAAGCAGCCAGTCTGACCCCCTGCCATAATTCTGAGTCTTGTACATGGAAGCTGCAGAAACACAACCTCAAAAGCTTATTTGGTTTGGGGAATTGTTTTGCACACAAATGTATGAGTAAAATATGTGCTATTCTCTGAAACTGTTGGAAAATGAATCTTTGTGGTATTCTGATTTAATCTATTCTTTGCACCAAAGTCAGCTACATGAATATTTTAACAGTGAATGCATAGCATGAATATGCAGCAACCTCTTTAGTCCATGAATATGTGCATACACAAAAACCATCTTGAGTGGGGTCATATAAATATTTAAGTATGCTTTTTGCTAGTGTAGAGCTCTCTTAGTAATTTCAGTTTAATGATCCTGTGTGTTCACGCAGTAGCAGTTTTGGAAACAGTAGCCTCTTAGTGTTTGCTTTCAGCAAAAACATCCAAAACAGTCTACCCTGTAGCTGTGTTTCGAAACGTAATGATCCCTTGGCAGGACTCCACTCAGATTTAAGAATTTTATTGCTCACTGTTCCTCTGCCTCCATCGCAGTTGTCAGCTTGGCTGTTAGGCCTCYGCAGTAAGGTTTGTTGTGTGCAACAACAATAAATTACAACTGTACAATATACAACTATTGAGTAGCTGTGACCTAATGACTGTAATGGCAGATAATTCTAATCATGGGAGTTCCCATTCATATCTAAACTTAAAATGATTTATGATTTATTATGACCAGCCTCAGGCATGTTCGGTTGTAATCTCAAACGCTCAAAACCAGAGTGGGTTTATGTTGCCCTGYGAATTTTCACTTGTATTATAGCCCTACCTGAGATGCTGGGTTTTGGAAGTACCTGTTCCRTATTGCACCAGAAACATCCAACAGAAGTTACCTGGAAGCCCATCTTGGATAGGAGGGTGATCACCCACTCTTCATATTCCAGCAGGCACCAAACAAACACTGAGGTTTCTCGAGTGCAGGTGGTGCTTGGTAAAGCAGTTTCACCACCTGAAGCTCTCATCTAGATGGACCTCTAGCTGCACGAGGGCAGCTTGTCCTTTGAACTCACGTTCTGGGTGTCGGAGGGTGAGGGGAGCTACTGTGGCTGGATTATAGCTGCAGTGGCTGCCTTGGCCACGTGGGTATTAGCTGCAAGGTTCAAGTTACCTATCAGCTGTTTTTTGTCACTAGTTCAAGCTTTTCTGCAAGTCAGCAGCATCAGTTGCAGCTTTAACCACCCCCCTACACACACTGCTGGGTAAACTAAGGCCCAGATTTATCAAGGACTGTCAAAAGTTCCTWTCACAAGCAAGCTAAGACGTTGTGCAGTGAGGTTCTCTGTTGTTCAGTCATGTCATTGTCATACAGGTTTACAGCTGCTTGAAGGCCTGCAGAAAGCAGATGCAAAACACGCTGGCCTGGTGCATGTTCATAGGCTAAATGTTGTCCGTGCTCCGTTGCACTGAGGGTGCTGACAAAAGACAGAAGGTGCTGCCTCTAACAGCCTGCAGGCAGAAGAAAGGGAAAACAATTCAGGTACAACTGAAAAAGGAAACCCCTAATGGACACTGTGCATTTCTGTAGGCTTCAAAGGGAAGTCGAAGCCCAACCTGCTGAAGCAGGAGACGAGCAGCCTGGCCTGCGGGCTGCGCATCCTCTTCCGCATGTACGTGGACGAGAGCCGGAGCAGCGCCTGGGAGGAGGTCCAGCAGAGGCTGCTCAAGTAAGATCCACACAGCTGAGCAGGTTCTGTTGTTTGGGGCAGTTTCTGCCTTCTTTCTTGCAGCTTGTGGGTGGCGGGGTATGGGTAGAGTTCTCCAAAAAGAAAAGCAGCCATCACCTGAGTAACCTCAGCCAGTTTAGGGGCTGCTGCTGTTTGTTCCCAGCTGCAGAAGTGAGGCACAGCCCTGCAGGAGCTGCTGAGCACATGGAAACTTTTGGCATGGTGGTTATTGATTGATCACTTTGAAGACTAAGGTTCAGTTGAGTGTTTTCAGCTTACAAAATGTGTCAGGCAAGTGTTGGAGTAAAAGAGAGCTCAAAGCTACCAATGGTAGTTACGCTGTGGAGCTATTTTAAGATTTATACACCAAGGAGCAGAGCTGGAGAACCACCTGGTTGCATCAACATGAGGATTTTGTTTTTCTTGCTCAAGTCCATGGATGGCTCTGCCACTTGTGTTTTAACACTCCTCTGAGAGCACTTGATGCGCTTTGAGTACGCGTGTAAACAGTGCAGTCACGTCTGTAAGCACGTGGTTTGCCTTGGGCAGAATCACCGCAGTGCTGCTCTCCACCAGGCCTCCACCCGGGGGCATAGGCACAAAGCCAAAGTTCATTCTCTGGAGCAGGGCTCAAAATGRAAGGCTAGGTGCAGAGTTTCTGTGTGTTCCCTCTGCAGTGTCTGCAGCGAGGCGCTCAGCTACTTCCTTACGCTTACATCCGAAAGTCACCGAGAAGCCTGGACTAACCTGCTGCTCTTGTTCTTGACTAAAGTCCTTAAGATAAGTGATGAAAGGGTAAGTAACTGTTCAAAACACTGTTTAAAGCAGTGATTCAATAAACAAATAGTTGCAGACTAGGGTTTTTTTGCATGCAGTTGTGTACTTAATTTTAAAGGTTACTGCTATGTAGACCAAAATGATCTCTGTTGAAGGAGGCTGTGGTGTACAGTGATAAAACAACATTGTATCTGAGAAAATAYGAAGATGCTAAACTTGTTCACAAAGTTAAGTTGATTTTTACATCTTCCCTACTGAGGAAAAGGATTAATGGCTGATATTTTATCTGAAATGTTTGGAAATGACGGCTTGTTCTGTGCAATTCTGCACTACAGAGCACCTCTACTTAGATCTTCTATTCCTGACAGAACTTTACTGAAGTAAACATTAAGTGCACAGGACTAACTGCAAGATCACATTTAAATAAGGAGTAGCAAAGATCTGTGCGTAGTCACTGACAATTTGCCAGAACATGGCAGAGCTCTCAGCCTTATTGTGGCATTGCCAGCTTCAGTTACAAGCTTGTTTTGCTCATGGCTTTGTGGGTTTCCCGCATTGGCTTGGCAGAGCCTTTAAAATTGCTTGTGTGTAACAGGCTGGGTGCTGACTACACCACTCTTATTCCTCCCCGCTCTCCCCTGCGCAGTTCAAGGCTCACGCGTCCTTCTACTACCCGCTGCTGTGTGAAATCATGCAGTTCGAGCTCATCCCGGAGCTGCGGGCCGTCCTGCGGCGCTTCTTCCTCCGCATCGGCGTCGTCTTCCAGATAGCGCAGCCGCCGGAGCCAGAGGCGGCAGTGGGCCGCCAGTAGCAGCGGGCGCCCGGGCCCTGCTCTCTTGAGAAGTTTGTGTTCCTCAGCTCAATAAAAGGGCCGGGCAGCTGAGCCCTGTGTGTGRATGTCCCTGAAACGGCCTCTCTGTAGGGCAGCGTGTACCCCCGGGTTGACGGTACAGATGCTTGCAGCTGTGTTGAAGGCTTGCGCCACTCCAGTCCCTGTGTTTCCTGGGGGATTCTCTCTCCGGGTTTCCCACCCCTGGCTCCTGCCGAGCGCAGAGCCAGTTTTTAGCACAGTCCTCCTGTCAGCACGGGCTGCAGTASTCACCTGTACTGTCCTAGACAGCAGCAGAGCGACAGACGGTCGTGGCGGGCGTGAAAGGAAAGTGTACCCAAAGAACTATATATGTGAAAGGCTTGAGCTTCTGCAAGAAGTACAACTCAGGAGAGCTGTATTTTGAAGGATAAAATGTTTATAGTAAAAAGA
Organism: Nothoprocta perdicaria; assembly: GCF_003342845.1. Classification (NCBI taxonomy): domain Eukaryota; kingdom Metazoa; phylum Chordata; class Aves; order Tinamiformes; family Tinamidae; genus Nothoprocta; species Nothoprocta perdicaria. The sequence continues at coordinate 1,422,151 of NW_020454783.1, forward strand.
AAATGGAAATTATTGTTCATGGTAAAAGATATTTAGCAACTATGTCTGATACTCAAAGATTTTTGCACACTCAGGCTGTCTGAGACATTGGTAATCATCTTTCTGTGAAAAATGTACAGAGATGCAGGTCTGTAATATAAACTCTTTAACACTATACAGTTCTTCCTGAATTATTTTATTTCTGTATTATTGATTTGCTGAAAACCCATAACACTTTATTGTTTACCAAATGCACTAGAAGTTTGGGTTTATTTTTGGGGTTGTGATTATTTTTTCTTTTTCTCTTTYTTGTTTCRTTCTGKTGTAGCCCAGCAGTTAGTGTTGCTGTCAAGAACAGAGATAGAAATATCACGACTGACATAACTACCTGTAATATACTTGTTTTAGGGCTTTTAAATATAACGAGCCATTGAAATGATGATCCCTCGAGGACTGGAACTTGAATCACTGCAAACAAGTCGAGGTTGTGTCTGCTGTCACACGTTTTTTGTTTGATGTAGATTTCACTCTTATGTACAGAATTTAATGTTGAATATATTGAAGTAACAAATCTGGCATGGTTTGGGGATGGTTAAATTTATTGGAAATGTATTCATACTGTGAATTGTGCTCTGATGGTTAAAGACAAGATTGTCAAGCATTCTGTATTACAATGGATGTAGAAATTTTTTTCAGATGGACAAAATGTATATGGTACAGATATGTAAAGTTTTCTATGTAAAAAAATTCTGTACAACTTTCTGTACAATATTTGGTTCTCATCTGGCATATTCTAATCAGGTTATAGGTCAATAAAGTTTTTGAACTCTTTCATCAGTGCAATCAAAACCAGTCTAATCCACAGCTACTTGTTTTACAGTTTCCTTTCCTGCCTTTCATGCTCCTCCTGCTTCCAGGAAAGGAGCCCCAGTGGTYGGGGTGGGCAGAAGGGGTCGCTGCCTTTGAGTAAATGCCATTGTTTTTGGAGGTGTGAAAAGGACTAAGTTGGAAGGGGAAAAAAGGAGGAAGTGGGATAAAGAGAACAGTGGTGGCAGGGCCGGGCAGACAGCCTTGGCTGGGAAGGATTTAACGGTGCTGGGAGGCGGAGGCAGCAGTTTCTTCACAGCCAGGATTTCATCCGTGTCTTTCAACGTGAACCGCTGTAACGGGGCTGGCCTGGGGCTTGTGCCTGCCTGGGCCMGTGCTAATTCTGAGGGCAGCTGAACACAACTGTGTTCAGGTCTCCTCTTCCCTCCCCACCATGGGCAGGTTCTTGATGCTGGGAGCCAGAGCACTGCTTTAAAAATCATTTCCATGTGTGTTACCTACTTATCTGCCTTGTTCCATGTCCAGCAACTAGAAACAGGAGTGCTGGTTTAAGCCTTCCTGGTCTGCTGCTTGCTTCCTCGCKTAGTAATGATTTTTACAGCATAATGGTCTCCTACCCTGCCTTACTAATAAATGGGAGAGCCCTAACAAACAGCTGTTGAGGTTGGGGAAAGGGGAAGCAGATGCTCTCCTAGGTCATGGCTGTGCTTTTCTCTTGTGCCTCTTTCTTCAGTTGTTCTCCTTTCTGCAGGGAGGAGACCCCAGTGCTGCAGCTTGGAAAGGAAGTGACCACTTGGGTGACTCAGGCTTAAATAGGAGGAGGCAGCTTAAACACAAGGCAAAGCCCTCCAGTTGAGGTGGGATTTACAGAGGAAAATGAACCAAAGCTGAAGGTCAGGGAGGAAGCAAGCAGAAAATTTTAAACAAGAAGMAGCAGCCACCAAACACACAGCACCACACAGCAGCATCGTGGCTGCCTAAGGGAAGGCAGCTGAGTCAGAAGCAAGTTCAGGAGCATCAGGTCAGTGCAAAGGTAAAAGGCAGCAAAGGCAGAAGGGCCAGGACTGGATGAAAAGCAGASCTGGCCCAAACGATGAAGGTGTATGAGACATTTTAAAGAAAAATAAAGATTAGTGTTAGGCTGGCTAAAGTTGAGCTTAAGAAAAGAGGCGATGGATGTTTGTATGGAGAGGTGAAAGCCCAATATGCATTAAGCAAGTAGAAGACTGAGGGAACTGGCTTAATGTGTGAAAAAGCSAAGAGGAACTAGTGCCTGTACCCTGGCCTTCAGCTTGTGGAGCAAGCGCAGGAGGGCGCAGGCAGCACAAGGGCGAGGGCTGGGGGGCAGCTGGCAAAGCAGGAGAAAAGTGCAAGCAGCAAGGRCACTGTCCCTGCTCCTGTTTAAAATATGTGGGATTTCTTTTTTCCCTTTTTAAGCAGCCAGAATCAAGCAGCCAGAAAGCCTCTGCTTTAGGCTGATTTCCCAGCAAACAGATGAGCCAGAAACTCACGGGAAGCACAAGCAGAACTTGCGGCAGGCTGCAGGGGTCAGGAGCAGGCTGAGCCCACGGGAAAGCCAAGCAACAAACAGGCAGCCTTGAAAATCACCCATCTCTCTCCAGCCTGCGGCGGCCTTCAAGGATGAGGGCAGGTGCTTGAGGAGGGCTGCTCAGTCGTCCTGTGAAAGCTGCTGCTGTTGCTATTTTTTTTCCTGCTGCTGAAAGCTTCTCCTGACCAGGGCTCAGTTCCTTGAACTCCTAAAAAATGGTACTTCCATCTCTGCTTCATGCCTGTTAAAACCCTGTGCTTTTATTCAGCAACTTTCCTGGTTGTTTTTCTTGCTTCAAAATCCAACTCGACAGCTGTGTGACCCTTTGTGTGGTTGGGCTGGTGCTGTTGTGGCCAGTTCAATACCAAAGGAAATGAGAAAGGAAGAAAACTTAAGTCTTTCAAGTTTTAGTAACAAAATAATTTAATAACTTTAAATCAGTGTCATAAATTAAATATATGGAACRATATCTGCATTTCCAGCACATAGAGATTAGGGAACATTAAGATACAGTGCTAATGCATTTTTTTTTCCATAAAACTCCTTTCTGAACTTCCACACAGGATACCAAAGTTACCATTGCGTGAAAAGCAAGTGCCCTTTTCAGTAATTTTTGCTTTTGGTTAAACATACCCAAATACACCAGCATATGCAGCRATTAAACTCTGCTGCTGGCTAAGTATTTCCAGCTAGTTCTAGAGTTTCAAGGGCTAAAAACTAAGCTTTGATTTAATATCAAATTCATACACACAAACACTCTCACTCTGCAGGTCTAATTGTTACAAAAAGTGCAAAAATCGCCAACCTCCTTCRCCTCCCTCCTGATGCAGCACAGAAACACGTTGTGCAAGGGCCTCCCTCCCCACAGGCCAGCCACCCTGCGGGCCCCGTGCTTTATTATTGCTTTAAATCCCCCCCATCCCGGAGCTGCTCCCTGCGGGAGCCCGGGCAAAGTGCAGCAGTGACAGCAGCCCCGGGGCTGCCGGAGAAGGCACCGGGTTTCCAGCGGCCGCGGCTCAGCCGTGAGCCGTGGAGAGGCCCGGCCAGGCGCCGCCGGCCTCCTCGCCCGGGAGGCTGCCCAGGCTGCCGGGCGTGCCGGGCCGCAGCCAGGGCTCCGTGGCCTCCGTGTCCAGGGAGCGGGGCCGCACGGGAAGCGGCCGCTCCTCGGCCTCTCCGAAGGAAGCGGCGTCGTCCTCGGCGGTGCCTGCGAGGGAAGAGAGGAGCGTTGGGCCAAGGCCCGGGACGCTGGGGCCGGGGAGGTGGCCGGGCGGCTTGGCGGTGACCGGCGCGTGGGAAACCCCCTTGGGAAGCGGCGCTGCGGCCGCGTCAGGGCAGAGGAACCTCGAGGGCTCAAGGAAGAGGGGGTGGCGCCCCTCAGGTTTTTCTTGAAGGATAAATTTTAGATAAAATAAAAAGTTGTGGGAATGTCAAAATGTCAGGACAGTGCCGCATCTGTCAGTTTAAATATCGCTGTCCTCAAAGGCCAAATTTATCTGTTTGCCAGAGACGCTACCACAGTGCCCTTCGGTGCGTGTAGTTCACAWAAGTGCAGTTCACATAACATTAACTGAAATTACAGAGATATGAGAGAGAAGAAGGACAGAGAAGTAAAAGATTTCATACAGCAAAGATGCTCGGTAAGAGCAAAACGAGCRAAGTGTGTGGGGACGATGTTCGTTCAGGTGACAGAAGAAATGAGGAGAGGTCAAAAAAGGCAGCGAGCCAATCAGCGATGGTGGGTTTCTTTTTTGGTGTTTTGGAAATGATGAAAACCACCACAGTGGGACCTTTGAAAAGGATGGATCCTTCGCAAGTGTGGGCACAGCAACAGAACCAAGCACTGCAGCATCTGCGCTCTCATCGAGTTCATAAACATGATACTGAATTTGGAATTGCCCAGACAGCAGAGCAACTGCACTACTAAAAAAAGGAGGATTTTATATTCATGAGCAAAAAAAAAAAAAGTATCAAGTGGATCATAATCCATGTGAGAAATTAAAGTCTGCTAATAGTTATTACATTTGGGGCCCTACATGACGCAGTAGGAATGGAGGTAGCTCCTGGAGGCTGGTGCATTTTACAGGCACAGGATCCATGTAATGGATCTGAGCCAGTGACTGACAAAAGGGGCATCAGTGCCATGCTCTTAAATGATCATTCAGCATTTACAAAGCCACAGAAAACCCAAAGTATCTAGAAAATGAAGTACTTTTTACACAGCTGCTAGCAGATGCTCACGCAGGTTGGAGTGGAGGCAGTTTGGACAACCTGGCAGCCTCCCTCAGCCAAGAGCTTCACTCCCACCACTACCACAGCAGCTCCGGGGCTGCACATCCACGTCGTGGGGCCGTCAGTGACGTATCCATGATTCAAAGCGTTACGGGCAGAGGAGGGATTATCTGATCAGACAGGAATTACAGCATCGTTTCCTACTACCCTCCTGCAAACCTACTCTGAAATACCACACTGAAATCACTGCAAAACTTCCTGCATCAACTCAGAGGGTCACGTCAGTTCTGTGGGGCAGGCTGAGGGCTCTGTTCCCTGTCCAGCTACAAGCAGCAGGTCGGGACTTGCTCTCCTGACCAGCGCGGTCGCTTGGTGTTTACCTGGCGCCCCTCGGAGCRCAGCTCTCCTCCGGAGCTCCGTCAGTCTGCGCAGTCGCTCCTCGTTCCTGCCTTTCAGCTGATCCACGTTGAGGCTGGAGCCCGAGTGCAAAGAGAAGCCGTCAGGCTGCGGCGCTGGGCCGGGGGGGACGCCCTCCTGCAGGAAAGGAGGCACAAAACCTGCCTTAAATACAGGGCTTTTCAAGGAGGCCCACMGGCCACGTCTGCCCTGTGTCTGACGGTACCACGTCTGGCCCAGGCTGGGCACGGTACTCACCATATTCTCCAAGGCTTTCYTCATTCGCCTCCTCTCCCTTGCAGACGGGAGTGACGATAAATCAATTTCTAAGGCAGGAAATGTTTCCCCATTAGCACCTGGGAGRACAGAGGTGAAGACATTTTCAGGGAAACCCAAGTACTTCGTGGTGCTCAAGTGACGCCCGACGCAGCCGGAGCATCATCCTGCACTGGATGCAAGCCCAGGAAGGGGCCTCTTCCTTGGGGGAACACAGTCCCTCGAGGCTGGCAAGCCTGCCAGCTATCTCCCTTCACCCTGTCTTCTCCATATGCCYGTCCCTTCAACGGAAGCAGCAAGCACTCCGCTCAGGAGAGCGCACTGGGCAAGCTGGAGGCACAGGCAGAGCATGCAAGTGAGATACATATGTAAGTGAATTACAGGACCTATACGTTAATGCAATCRACCCCTCGGTCATTGCGGCCTTTCTACGTGATGAGCTGCTGGAAGCTGTTCCCACCACCACCACCACCACCACGAACCTTGCTCACACCTCATCACGTTACAGGGAGAGACTTTGAGGCTGCTTTTGGATTCCAGACCCTTAGGGGATGTCTCTGTGGTTATCCTGTTTTCTCTTCTTGCCCTGTTCTTTGCCAATTCATGAAGCTACTTTGAATCCAGACGGTTTCACTGGATACAGGTTTTCCCCCTATTTTCATTTTTAAATCTCCAGGAGCAGGAACTGCTGCTTGAGGGCTGGTTTATGGCTGTGCATATGTGTGCATATGTGTGCATATGTACAAGTACACACACACTATATATAGAATTCAGTACTAAACAGATCTACAGCCCTGCTATGAGATTATTTGCTGTGCTAAGGGACGCAGTGTGACATGAAAAATAAAACTACAACTGAGGCAATGGCAGGTTTTTCATTTTCTGGCAAGTACAGAAAGTTGTAATGGAACTTCTACATTAGTGCCAYGAGTTCCAGGGATCTTCAAATTATATTTTAAAACAATTGTTTTTCTGTTGAAAATTGAAATATTTTAGTTTGAAAAATAAATTTATACTGATCAAAGATTTTTGGAGAAACTAATTTAAGTTTTTCCTGTATTACTGTTTTCATGCCCAGAGGAGATGTCCTAGCCCTCAGGAGCAGCATCACTGGTTTCAGGGGTGCTCTACACACACTTTTCTTTCCAGTACAGCTCCTCAAAGATCTGCCTTTCACTAGGGAGACAAGATTTTCTAATACTTTGAAAATGACAACTACTACCCCTTCCTCCCTCATTGCAACTCTTAGGACAGTGATAACCAGACATCTTAGAGTAACAYGGTTATATTAGATGCTTGTACCTGCATTAACACAGCTGAAGAAAAGGATAAACTCACCAATGAAAGCACTATCAGATTCCAACAGCGAATTTTTCAAGAATTCATCAGATTCATTCCTGAACTACAGAAGTGAAAACAGAAGACATGCAAGCTCAGATACCTCAGTATCTTTTGGGGGTCAAGTTATAGATTACACAAATGCAACATCCACATGTCTACAAAGCAAATCGATACTGCAGAGTTGCTCTGCATTACTCTTCACTTTGTTGTGAAAAGAAACTATACATTTTTACATATTTCAGGTTCTTTTCAACTTCCCCCTCCCCACCCTTTCCCCTTATCCACCACAACCCTTTTTGCTGAAACCGAGTCCCTCGGTGACAACTGCTGTGGTGACTTGTGTGACACCAGGAAGGGCACATTCATTGTCTCATGAACGTGACACCGCTTGGTGACGACGCTGGAGCTGCAGCAGAGCAGCCGGGAGGGCTGGGTGCACAGGAGACTGATCCAAGGAAGAACGATTCCTCAAACTGTATCCATCCCACCACATCCCACCTTTAACAGAAACGCATTCAAGAGGAAATGTCTACGCAGTAACAGCAACACTAGGAGTTAGGCTTGCAGCTCGTGGCAAACGTGGCTGCAAACAGCAGCAGCCATTTGTTACAGAGGGAATTCCAGKATGGAAAACTTCATGTTGAAAATCATTATGAAATCGGAGCAATAGAAACCATCAAGAAAACAAAATATTTACTGCAAAACACTGCTCCAGTGGAAAAAAAAATCGGGTAATAATTTACAACTATAGAACACCCTAATGCCTTTTTATATATATATAAATTCCACTTTTTTGTGTAGCCACGGGGTAACTGCTTGGCTCTGCTCAGCCTGACTTGCTTCTCCAAGTCAGAAAATAAACCATCTCACTGGAGAGACCGAGTCAAATTATTTAAGGGCACGTACTGAGCCATCTGAATGCAGAGCATAYGCTACCAGCTTCTTTTCTACTGACACCACTAGCAATCTAACATCACATGGACATTAAATAAATATCTATGAATATAGGCAGAACTGAGAATAAAACCATCTCTATAYGAGGATGAACAAGCCCTAATTCATTGCACTGACAAACTACAAGAGAAGCAAATGAACTCGCAGTGTTATTTAAGTGCATCACTTCCYAGGAATGCTGTACAAGTCACAGTATTTCTGACATTTCAACAAATAAAGGCAGAGGGGGAAAAAAAAAGAACAACACTCCAAATAATAATAAAAAACACTCAAGATAAAAATAAAACAAGTTGTTTTATACTTACCASTCTTGCCTTTTGTGGGTTATAGCTAGAAGCAGAATCACCCTGATCTGCAAGAATGAGACAGCCAAAGGACATTAAAACAGCTTACATAAAAACACATTCAGATTTTTTTTTGTAGAATATTATTACAACAATATTTAAAATATTATGAGGCTTCTTTAAAAATATACTCATTTTAATTAATAATTTTCAACGTGATGTTTGTTTACTGATAAAACACACAAGGCTAAGTAGCTTCAGATGAAATAGCATTTAGGCAGAAATCTGTTTTTCAGGCTGGGCCCAGTAAACTCCAAGTAGGTGGTGTTTATATTAAAGATGCTCTTCGCTCCACTAGCATGAATATTTTGGTTTTCTTATCCTTGTTTCCACATATTAAATGTATATATACACTTARTGATTTTTTCTATATTAAATATATCCGAGAATCCGCAAAAGAGTGGAATTAATGGCACTCAGCACCTCCCCACAGCTGCAAGGCTTTCAACTCCACCTGAACAGCAGGCAGGCCACGAAACGCTGTAGCAGGAAGAAACCTCTCCCATTCCCTTGCTCTAGTACCTTACACCTCACAGGTTTGTCACGCTTGCCTTAAACTGGCTAGCGGCAAGCGGAGAAGCAAACCCACTCTGAATTGCACGTCAAAAGCCAAGATGCCYGAGACTGATCTGCCCTTTCCAGAACCAGGGCAAATCCCACAGCACCAGAGAGGAGGCGGGACATGTAACACACAATATAAACATATTAATACTTATACAGTAATATATATATAAGTAATTAATATAAATAGTGCTTATACAGTTAAGCAATGCTCTTACACACATCGCTCCCCCTCAACAGGGAGGCTCAGCCTGGCCTACTGAACAACACCCTCACACACAGGGACGAGGCCTCAGGGGAAGGCAGTGAATTGTTTTTCACCACCCCAGTCACTTCCAAAAAGGCCAGGCCTGAGGACAACCCTCCATGTTCCACATGGACACTAAAGGACAGTTCACAGCTTGTAATTAAGACTGAAGAAAACATACATATATAACATATATATGTATGTATACATACATACACACAAATTTTTTATGTTAAGTAATAGTTAATTTACATCCACGGAATCAAAGAGAAACAGTCAACCATACCRATAACAAAAGTACCTTTCTTTCCTCCTCTCCCCCCTCTCCAACACTATTCAAAACATAGAACTGCAGCATTCAGGTGTTCTCCTCTTCTGTGCTGAAGTGCAGACAGGATGTAAACCTCACAGAACTAAAACCAGAGCTTGCAATTCTTCCTTTAACTCTTATCAAATGGAAAAAAAAAAATCAAAGAAAACAAATCACTGAAAGTATCTTMTATCTTTCTTTCCTTACCTTCTGTGTCTTTTCTCATTCTCATTCTGTCCAGCTTCTTCTGCTGCTCTCTCAGCAGGGCCTGCTGCTGAATCTCCAGGGTCTGATCATCTTTTGGAGGATCCGGATACATTTGCCTCAAGCCTATCCGTGAATCAGAATCTAGTGCAAAGATAGGAAATTTAAATTTTGCCCTAAGTGTTTCTGAAAGATGTTTTAAAGGACTAGCTAAAAACTCTTAWGAGATATTATATATAATGGTGGTGATGACCATGGATCTGAGCCATCTTAACAACAATCTTAAGATAATGCTATATACTTTCTGGCCAGCAAAGGAGAAAAGCAGAAAGCTTCATGSAATTGTATTTTGTTGGTGGGGAAAAATAAGTGAACGCTGCTTCCAGTGTGGCAGCCTGCATGAGAGCAAACACAAGGAAGGGCAGCCCGGGGGGCACGTTGGCCGCTCACACGTGGCAAGAGACCCCAGCTCAGAGCCCAGGGCTACCTGGTGTGTGTGACCAGCTGTCAAAGCACGGCATGAATCCACACTGGAGTAATTTATGGGTATTTGGGGAAACAAAGGCTGTACTAATAATTTACTCTATGTGTTTTGGCRGATGCCATCTAGAAGACCACATGCTGTGTGCCAATGAATGCCACTAAGGACATTCTGCAGGGCTGCTCTTCACCTGGAAGTCAGGGACCAGCAACAGCCAMCATCTCATGGTGCAGGGTCTCCACAGCAATAGTAAAACTGGGCATTTGCAGAAATGCCCACACCAAGAGACACATCGGTTTCTCCCCAGACTGTTATTTACAGGCACCAGGTGAGAGGTGGCAGATTTTGTTTTGCTTTAATATCCTCATCAGTGGGGAAGCTGAAGGAAGGAAGCAGACGCTTCTCTACCATTCTTGAACAGCAAGATGTACCTGCCTTTGTATTTAAGTTCATTAAATTCCCAGATATTCTGTATATTGACCGGATCTTGGGCATCCTTTGACGAAGGCCGCCTCACGGGAGCCTGCAGACGAAGCCTGGCCATCTCGAAAATGTCCCTGGGATTCTTCTCCCTCCTCCTGCTTCCAAAGTGTTTAGAGCAAGCAATTAGCAATTGCCACATTCATGAGTCACAYGAAAATATTATTTAATATTAACAAAGTTCATGTCTTTCACTTATGTTCTGTATTTATCGCTTCTTAAATAAAGCTTTTCAAACTGGAACATGATTTTAAAAATAAAGATAATGTATATTGTGTTGTAAATGGGATGACCTATTTAAACAAAAAATACTCTTAGTGAAATGTTTTCAACTAACTGCTATGGTTAGAATAAAATTTTTCAAGTAAACACAAGATTTAAACAAAAAAAAAGAGAGCTAAAATAAATTACTTTTGTAGCACTATATTATTCCCCAGATATARCACTTTCCAGACCTGAATTATGGCCTAGGAAAGAGGGAAAATGAGATGAAATCCTGCCTTAAGCAGGTGTCCAACAAAGGGTATTACCAAATATGTACCAAAGGAGGTACCAGTACAGCCACACTGGCACTAAAATAAGTGCCATTACACTAAATAACATTATTGAAGAAATTCACATATCAGGAAAAAAAAAAATCTAAACAAGTTCTGTTTTTCAATTCTGATTTCACTTGTGTGTGCTGTGTAGCTAATGCTACCTCTGAGGCCCTGTGCAACATCTGACAGTTGGAAGGRAAGGTGGGAGCCTCACCGTGTGACAGGAATGTCATCGTCGCTGGCCACGTTTAACAGCTGCTCCTGGAGCCGCCTCTCCTCACTCCGAAGCTGTTTCCTCATCTCCGATAATTCATTTATCACATTCATTCTTTCCTCTGAAATTTAACACCGAGACTTAAAAATATAAGTGCCAGGGACACTATTTGTTTCTCCTATTTCACATGTTTAAGGTGGGAAAAAGACAAAGTAATTTGTTAATTAGGACAATGATTATATAAAGACAAGAATCCCAGCACTTCAGTATGCTGGAAATTAGGGTAGAACTAGTATTCTGAGACACCACRAGGCAGAAAGCCCACAAACCTAAACAGAAATGTTCTGCTGTAAAAAAGTCATAGTAACATTTTGTAAGATCAACAAGTAAATCGAGAGGGTCCAGAGAAGAGCAACTAAGATGATGAAGGGAATGGAACATCTCTCATATGAGGAGAGACTGAGTGAACTGGGCCTGTTTAGCTTGGAGAAGAGAAGGCTGAGAGCAGATCTGATTAACGTGTATAAGTTCATGAGGGGGGAATGCAGGGAAGAAGGGGACAAGTTCTTCTCAGTGGTGGCCAGCAAYAGGACAAGCGGAAACGGGCATAAGGTGAAACACATCTCCATGTGAGGAGGAACTTCTTTCCTGTGAGGGTGACAGAGCCCTGGCACAGGCTGCCCAGGGAGGCTGTGGAGTCTCCTTCTCTGGAGATCTTCCAAACCCGCCTGGATGCCACCCTGTGCCCCGTACTCTGGGTGTCCCTGCTGGAGCAGGGGGGTTGGACTAGATGATCTCTAGAGGTCCCTTCCAACCTTGAATATTCTGTGATTCTGTAAACAGTCTTATACTAATTCTGCTACTAAAGAGCCTTATACTGATTTCCCGAGATTAGCAATGCCTACACAAGCCCTCATGGAGTCCCAAGGCCCAAAGACAGGAAATTAAGTGGTATCAGCAAGCACACAAGCCACATCCATYTCCTCATTCTCAATGGAAAGTTTCAAAGAGCAGCATGAGTTTGCTCGGTGCGGTCTCATTCCKCAGCGCTCAGCGGCTCAGGCCTCAAAAAAGACCACAATTTTCTACGTGCACTTTTAGCACGGGCTCACATTGGCTTTTTAGGTGTACCTTGGGCCTAGGCAAGCTGCTTTTTGAGGTCAGCATTCTCCCAATTCACAGTGTTCTGGTTTGCTTAAGAATGTGCTTAATAATTGCTGAAATATCAAATTATCTTTTAAGTTAGTTCTGAGCCCACAACCTAACAATCAAGTTTTATTAGCCTAAATACAAGCAGTGACTCATGTCTCTCTCCTCTCATGAAGACTGCTCTGGAACAAGGAACAGCAGGAGCTATTATAAGAACCACTTTCTTTTGCATTCATTAGTTAAGAAGAAAATCTCCCCACAATGGGCTCAGGTAAAAATAAAATTAGAGCTACTAATGTTTGTAGGACATTACATACAGTTATGCTCTAGGCAATGTATGGCATCTCTTATGTTGGTAAAATAGCATAAAAAGGAAAAACTGCTTTCCATCCACGTACTGCCATTATTAACTGACATTCCAGGAGTAAAGGAGACCCTTCTGGCAAGTCTGGGTTCTAAAACCACTGCTAAAAGCAGGAGGAACACACACGGAATTAGGCAGATTAACAAAGGAAAGCAGATGTAAAAGTTTGGAATGAAATGCACTGCACAGTGTTAGCCTGATTTATTACTCTGCCAATGCAAAAAAAAACCTCTACCATATGGCACATTTTGCAGTGCTCTGATCACAGCAGTTAAAATCTGTCCTGACTGAAAAATTGTAGCACTTTTCTTGGAAATTATTCCACTTGCAAAGAATTTTAAAAAAACCCTCAAACTCACATAAATACTTGTATTTGTGATTATATTCATACATACTTGTGATTATATTCACAAGTATATTCATATTTGTGATTATATTCATACATACTTACTATCCACTGATAATATTGATTGATATTATCCATTGATAATATTAACTAGTAGGGAGAGATCACCTACGTAAAAATTCAAGACTTTCCTTTGAAAACAAGAGTGAGGAGCGAGATTTGTAAACGAGTTCATTATGATAAAAAGGAGGCTGTACAAAGAGCCTACCTACCAAACGCCCGCAGCTGGTTCCTCCTTGCAGGGACTGGTGGAGAAGGAGCCCTCGGGGGTGGAGGATCCTAGTGATAGTAATCAGAGAAGAAATTTTATCTCAAGTGCTCTCTGGACAGCTCCTAGCTCAAAGTCGCCTTGTGAGGCTAAAGATGAAACACCTCAAGACTGAACTTTTTGTACCTTGAGAAACAGAAATATAAACCAATACATCTACAGCTAAGCATCATTACTTTTCATGGTTGAATCGAGTTCTTTYCTGAGTGAAGGCAATGAATTGCCAGGTTTGAGGTAAGCCCTCTTGTCCTAATCTTGGAATCCTTAAGCTTGTGGTAAGCTGGACAGAGAGCACCTCAAAGACAAGGTGTTCATCAYTATGGAAAAACATGCATGCCGGAATTTTTTGAATAAAAATAAATTAAAAAAAAGTTTTGTTTGATATTGTGGATAAAAGAAATCACTTTAGTTTCTGACCATATATAAAAATCTATCTTCAGTTATTCACGATATTCCAGTGATAACTGGCAAAACGGTGAAGTTTGACAGTATTTCACATATTTTAACATCTTAACTGAACCAGTAAATGTTGGCTATAAAAGAAAAAAAATCATACTTGTGCATAATAAGATATATGGCTTTCAGCAGAGGAAATTCTGTCTTCTTTCCTTATTGATTTGTTCTGAAGAGCAGGAATGACAGGAGAAGGCTGCCTTGAGATCTGCAAACACGAAAAGAAGATTGAAACTGTAGTCCCATAGATTCTAACTAAATTATTATTTTGGAAAGGAAAATATTTTGTTAATATTTTTCAGTAGACAGAAAAACAGTTCTACTATATATATATACATAAATACATTTCAAAATATATATCATTTTAAAATATATTTTTATCTTCCTTATTTCATGACTTTTTTTTCCTAACACATCTAATTTTGATTCTTTTTTCCTGTAATACAGTTTAAATTTATGTTTGAGCTACGTGCCCTCTTTTACTTCATCTTTATCTGTTGTATTTGTTTCGCAGAGAAATGTTGTCCAGAAACATAAGAGAGCCACTTGTATTTACTTAGACTGTGTCCATCAGCATTCTGGAATGGACTTTTTATACATTCCAGGTCAAAGGAAAATAATTAAAAAGAATATCACTTTGAAAGATAAGCAAACCTCTAAATTAAATTTATTTGTTATTTATTAGACCTCATCATGGCCATGGTGCATTAGAACAAATAACAGATAAAATCAATCAACTATAGAATGCAGTTTACTCAAGCTTACCCCCTATGTCTGCCTTTAAAAAAAAATTAATGCAAACAGACTTTTCCACTATAGTAATTTTCTCCTCCCAATTAACAGTCTGTGGGTGTGTGCTAGGTATTCTGGAGCTAGAATGCCCAAGAGAACAATACTGAAGGCAAATCACAAAATTAAATTTTAAAGAAGTTGCAGATTTTATCTTTAAAAGTGAGGAAAAATATTTATATCTTAGAAAGTCATTGAAGCATACCATCTTTTTCTCCTCTTCCATCTTAGCAATTTTTTCTCTCTCATAATATTGTTTAAGTAGTTCATCTTGCTTTTCTTCTTCTTCCTTTTTTCTTTTTTCCGCCTCTTTTCGCCTCTCTTCAGCTAATCGAATTATTTCTTCATTTTTCAATCTTTGCTGYAATGAAAACATAATTAATGGATGAAAAAGCCCAGCACTTCTAAAATGTACCTTTGTTTTTGTTTGAGAAGTTGAAAGTACAAACGAAAGTGATCAGTATGAAATGAAAAACATTAGACTGATTTCAAGCATTCAAATTAAAAAATACGCCATGCAGACATCAAACATCTGGCATTTTGCCCCTGCCAACTGAAAACCATTTCCAACAGCTCAGATTCAAATAAAACATACTGCAAACCTGCACTATCCAAGCATAATCCCACAGAGAAAAGCAGCCTCTGATCACACTTTTACTGCTGTGTCTGTGAAAAGCAATGGTGTTAGTCAAGACACCCACACTACACTAGCCCAGCTCTGTTATGCAGATAGAGATAAGACTGAGGCAACTAATTTGTTCACATAAAAGAGCAGGTGAGAATAAAAGCTACTACGTGCCCTGTCTCAGAACCTTGAAAGATAACCACTACATTTGCTTCACTTTTTTTTTTTTCCAAATTAAGTAATATCAAGAGAATGTTCTCTGAAATCTTTCGCTATTACATTCACAATACAAGCAATTCACAAAGGACTAGATTTAAGAAAACAGAAACACACACACACTTTTTGTTAATTTGGCAAAGCTTTAAGCTGTTGCCTTTAAACTGAAGAGCATCAGTGTTGATTATAATTCTTAWAAGAAAAAGAGCGGAGTATTTCAACTAACAGTATTTCAACTTGAAAGTATACCAGACAGATTGAGGAGAATATGGTAATCAGTGGTGACAATTTGCTAGCTCTTCTAGTACATTTTTGTACTACATTTTTGTAATAAGGAGAAATCCACAGTATATTTCTCTGCTTACCTTATTCTTCTAGAGGATGAAATTTTACAACTACCTGAAGATTTTTAAAAAGTCAAGACACCAAAATACCATACCTCCTCCTCTTTCTTTCTTTTCTTTTCCTGTTCATCTTCATACTCCTTTTGGATCCTCATCCTCTGTTCAGCTAGTCGTTTTTCTTCTTTCTCTTCTTCCATTCTAAGCTTTTCTCGCTCTGCTTCTTCCCTGAGTCTCTTTTCCTCAATCTAGAAGATGGAGCAAAAAAAGTAACCAACTGTCAACAGCCAGCAATAATCTGATAAACAACATTCACCATTGTGTTATTCYGTGGATTCTTGTAAGCTCTACTTGTGAAATGAAAGGTAGTATAGAGCAGCTGAAAAAGTTCTGCGCCTTCTTTCCTTTTAGGCAGCACTGTGTGTATATATATGATCATCTTTTCTTTTTGAGAGGTCCACATTAAACTACTGTGCACCTTTTCTGCTCTCCTTAAATTATCTACATTTCTTTGATATTTAATTCTTGTGACAGAAGTTTCTAGTCAATGTATCATACACTGATAGAAACTAGCAAAACAATCAAGTTTTACATCAAGATATAACATTTACACTAGCAAATATTAAGCTCACTGCTTTAACAAATATGCCTTTTTTATCATGTTGACTTGTAGAGAGCAGATGTCTTTGTTTCTTTACATGTTCATGTATGTAAACTTATACTGCACGCACAGTCCAAGAGCTCAGAACTTCATTTAACAGAATTATTTTTAGGAAGAAAAATAAAGAATCCAGGTTAATGAAGCCAACTACTAATTGCTTTTATAGGTATTCCTGATCTAAGCCAAAATCTGACAGACTCAATAGCAAAGAGCTCCTGRTATACATCCTGTGTAGAGAATTAGCTACGAGCGCATAAAATCCCTGGCAAGAGTTTCTGATTATTTACTCTGATTTCAAGTCTTTCCCTCTCTATTATGTTTCTCTAATTTGCCTGCCAACGAGGACCAGCATTCACCTGCAGACGAAGAAAGTTCTTGTACGACTCCTGTCGCTTCAGATGCTGTGGAGAAGGCGGCTCCCCGAACACGTTACCTCGGGCAAAAGGTGAGGTCTGTGCCAACGCAAAACCTAAGGGGAGGGGGAGAAACAAAGTTTTCCAGGTAAAAATCTAAAAACTCGAGACAGCAAGTTAAAGAGGAGAAACATTAAACTACAACACTGAGACACTGCTTTCACAAGGTAGCTTACGATACCCTTCCTCAAGATTTTAGTTGAAAACAACAGCTATGATTAAAGCTTTTAGGTTGTCTGCCTGGAATACAACCAGACAGAATGTTTGAGCTCGTGTGTGGGTTTTGTTTGAACAGAATGGCARGATATCATGAAGCAAGTCATTTATCATAAATACCGATCTACAGTTGGCCTAAGAAAAGAGTTGACTGGTTAATTTTTTACACTACATAATTGTATTTCTTGCTGTTAGAATAAATCTAAGGAACAGAATGGTGTGTACTATCTTTAAAAACAGATTTTTTTTTGCACACTTATGGAATGAACATTTAGGTGAAACAGCAACGGATGCTACCAAAAACAGTAAATAAAATTTGAGAGACCTAACAAGATACCATTTTGCTAGCATAAGAGGCACTCTATACTACAAGGCTTGAAGTGTCAGGTTTCTTTCAGCTCAGCTACCTTATCTATTGGAATAATTGGAAGCAACATCGTTAGGAAGTTATTCTCAGCTCTCAGGCAGGAATTCTTCACAACCACGCAGTCCCCAAAGCTCTAGAGAAAGGAGGAGCAACTCAGATACCCTTCAGAAGAGCTTTTGCAGAACAGTTTGCTAGAGAAAGTGTAGGAAAAGGGTAGTGAGTACAGGAGGAGCAGAGGAAGCCGAACAGAGCTGGTTCTTTACTCACGTGCAGTTCACACATCTTTGAGGCAGTACCCTTGAGAGGGGGAGTCACAGCTCTACTCCCACACTTTTGCTAAAGATTTTAAATGAACATAAGTCCTGGCTGCTCTCAGGCTCCCCCTTCGCTTTTCCACGTATGGTGGCTTAASAACAAAGATGTGGGCAGAAATAACACCCCCATTAATTTCCATGGGAATGCAACATGCTCACTGCTCAAGAGTCCATGCTGTCTAAGCTTAAATAACATGGTACATATTRAGGTTAATATTCTTTATATGGAATCACAGTTATAAATGCTTCCAAATTTTACACGTACCTCTTTCAGGATATATTTCATACAGGCTATAACCAAGTCAAAATGAAGTTTCTATGCCATTCAAAACACATACACAASAGAGACAAGTTACTCAGAACTACGTCCAAGTGTGAACATTATGTGTATCAGCTACTCTCCTGCAAACTGCTCCTTAGGGGGAAGGGGAAAAAACAAAARCCAAAAATAGCCTGCACCAGGCCACTTTCAGTGTCTGAGTACTCAAACAGGAAGTTCAAGACTGAAGTTCACATCTCTGGTCTGAACTTACCCTACCTCCTGATCCCAAACTGAGTGCTCCAGCCAGGGCACTATGTGATTCTGCATTAT
This sequence comes from Nothoprocta perdicaria, assembly GCF_003342845.1. Classification (NCBI taxonomy): domain Eukaryota; kingdom Metazoa; phylum Chordata; class Aves; order Tinamiformes; family Tinamidae; genus Nothoprocta; species Nothoprocta perdicaria. The sequence continues at coordinate 1,440,257 of NW_020454783.1, forward strand.
TGCTTCCTCAGTTTTGCGTGTTTTAACTTCTTGCTAAATGGTTATATTTAGAGTATACTAGGGAAAAACAGTTAGGGTGATGGCAAGAGAAGAAAAGAAAAATGATTCTACAGCCAGGACAGTGAGTTGCAGTCTTGCCATGCCCAGGTCCATRCTCCAAATGTCACCTAATGCTTAATATAGTCTGCCATGAGAAAGACAGACAACATCTAAACTGACTTTAGGACAGCACTGTAAGTCCTGCCCAGCCATGACAGAGGACACTTGTGGAGTACCACAGTGCTCTCACTTGGATCTTTCACATATAAGATAACTGTTTTTTCCCTTTTTTTAAAAAAAAAAATCTATCTGAAAACTTAAGAGGCAGGGCACATGACTGCACATGTACCGAATTTATCTGTATTTTTTTTAAACTTGTTAATCTCAATACTGTAGCAATTTCATCTTAATTTCTAACACCATCCATCTGCAGACTTTCCTCCTTTCATTCCATCTTCTCTCCTATTTCACTGTCTCATTCAAAGTAAATCACATCTGCAAGATTTGATTAGTTAAATCTGAATGTTTAGTTGATTACTTGATTCCGCTGAATCTGGAAAACTCATGCCCTGATCCTCACTGGTACTAAAACAATCATCAGTACTGAAATGACAGAAAGAAAATACATCCTGAGTGCACAAAGACGACAGCGAGAAAGAATCACAATGCTAACTCACACAAGCAAAGGGCACTAACACTACTAGAGGACTACAGGAAAGAAGACAAGAGAATTTTGATTACTAAAACCTACAGATAGTTAGAGCTATAATATAGTATTCTTAAAAACCTGCTATTTTATTCGTAGATGCTTCTGCATTCTCAGGTCTTGGGGAGGCCAAACTTAGGTCAACAGATACAATAGCCCTTTTATCTTCATATAGTCTCGCCTCTGGATTATGATACGCATCTTCATTCTGCTTGTGCATCACATTCAAGTCAGCTAAAGGAAAGGGGAAATAACTGTTTACAATATTTTATTCCCACAAAAGGCACATTCACCACAGATTCTCAAAGAACAGGGATATTTCAGCAGATTTCCAGGAACACCCACCAGCTACAGGAACAAAAGATTTAGGCAATACCAGTAGCATACAAGCTATAGACAAAGTGTTAGCTATCAAGATCCACTGATTAAAACACAACTGCTTATACATTTACTTTTTATGTTGCTGTTTTCTTTCATCAGGTAGTGTTCTTCAGAGCAAAAACAACCCCTACAAAGTGTACTGAAAATGAAGCATAAAAAGCTTAAAGATGGACAAGTCTGCATAGGTATATATGGTTAGAARCCACAATTTCTTCTATTTGCTTTTTGTAAAACATCTGAGTTTAGCATTGCATCTTGAGCACTGTGCTTCTATTCCATTTCATTTGTATTAATGGTGAGGACCAGAATAAGCCATTAATATGTGGGGTTTGTTGTTTTTCTTGTCTCCAGTAATAACTCAGGTGTGGATATAAGCAAAGCAAGGTAATTTAAATTTTTCACCCAAATTTATGTTGCACATATTAACATAAAAATCCAGATCAAAGTTATCCATGTCAACTAATTTTGAAATCTTTGCAACACTATACCCAAAAAGGCCCTTAAAWTTTTTTTAAAACCTCTTATATATTCTTCCCTGCAAAGAAGCCATTGCGCATACCAGAATCCCTAAAGTATCTATACAGAAGTTTCTCAATAGGATAAAAAGACAAGTYGCATAGCATAATAATATAGACATGGCAGAAACAGCACCTTATGAGCTTGATGACGTTTGATCCACAGCTTACCTAGCAAGCTGTTCAACTACAGCAGGAAAAGCAACTTTAAATGTGTAATGGAGGAAAGCAGGCTAGAAAGTGTCTTTCTCTTAGTTCTTCATTTATGGACATAGGCTTTTCAGAGGCATTATATAAGCCAAAAGCCAATGCAAGTTACCCACGTCTTCCTCTGACCCATCCATCCACAAATGGCTCGGAAAAGGAAGCATAAGTAAGCCAGACACTTAAATAAAGTGCTTAAAGTTAGGTAGGGTGAGCACCTCTATCCCCAGGAGTCTAAAGGCAAGTTTCCAAGTTCTAAACTTATTATCTGCTCACACAATTGAAAAGAAAAAATTAAAAAAAAAAAAAAAAAAAAGAAGTTTTCCTCTCAAAGTACTTAATGATTTCAGCACCAAGTCCATTTTGTTTTGCTTGTCCTAAGAAAAGTCATCCTCTTGGGTAACACAGAATCATGAAGGAGGGCAAATACACAACTGCAGAATTAGAGACATTCGATGAGAGGTGCTGCCTTGCTTTAAAATTCACACACAAAGCCAGCATCACTTTCTCTCTTGGATGAATCCATCTGTTATAGAGCCAGGAGAGCTCCTCGAATGAGTAAGTGCTATAGGTAAGAATGGAAAGAGCTGGAACAGGCCAGCAAGAGGTAACTGCTGCAACACAAACCCTCTCATCAGAGGTCAAATATCAGCATGAAAATGAAGCAACTATCACTAAGGGCGTTTCCAAAACAGCTGTGTAGACTGTGGGATAGAGAGCATACATAGTTCAAAAAGGAAAACCTTTGGCACCAGAGTGAATTTTATGTTAATTTTATTCTGAAGTAACTAATCTAGTTGTGCCTATTGAGTACTGTTTTATTTTACAAAAACAAAATATTTTWTATATATATATTATACAAAAATATTTTATTTTCTGCAGGGAATTCTAATGCAATAAAAACCATGCCTCTCCCAATCTGTAGATATTTGTCTAATGTAGGGACCAAGTTCAAGGCCCRGAACCAGGAACTGACGTTACCCCTGATTTATTAGAAGGTACCATAATGACTTGCTTGGGTTACAGCTATTTCATTATCCTCTCTTGCATAAAAACAGCAGTTGGAAAAACAAAAAGCCTTAAAAATAATTACWAATGTCTAATTGTGACCACATACCACTTATGTAGTAAAATTTAAGTATTCCACTTATTTATGTATCTGTCCAAACACATCCCCATTTTCCATGTCATAAACTGAGGCATGACTTTAAAAAAAAAAAAAATCCAGTAAAATGTTTAAATTAAGTCCTCACAACAGAAGTCAGTTTGTATTCAGAAGAAGTTTGCATTGCAGACCACTCTAAGAGCTTCCTTTCTCTCTTCTGCCTTTACTATTGTTTCTCATCTTCAKTGATAATTGACGTATCTTAAGCTCCTCATATGGTTCAGACTGCACCATGCAAACGATTCCAGTAAAACTGAAGTCACTGCACACTGACACATTCCTACATTTCCTACTTGAAACAAGTACTTCTGTGTGCCAATAAAGTGCTATGTTAAAACACAGGGAATAATGTCTAAATGGTACTTTACAAGAGTGAGAAAAYACCACTTTTAAGTGTAGACAACCTGTAATTTTGAAAAACATACTTATCAGATTTCCTTTTGCATCTCTGAGAGGAGCACCGCCACCACTTTTTCCCCAGGGGTTGTAATTCCTCATTTCAGCTTCTAACTTGGCTTCAAATCGCTCCTTTTCCTCTTTCTCTTGCCTGCGTCGTTCCTCCCTCTCCCTTATCTAAAAGGGAACAAAAAGTAAGGCACAAACATATTAACACACACTATGAAGCTTCTAAATTCCAGAAATATTCACATCTGACACTTGCAGTAGAACTAAGGTCCCAAATTCTAGGATTTTTTGATACAGAAATTCGTACCACGTGAAAATCAAACAAACAATATTTCACAGTATCCCAGTACTTGCTTCTCTCACTGTTATGGTTTTATCTGCTAAACTCTGCATTAGGGGTACCTAGGGATAAAGACTTATCAATAAATGCCCTAATAAAATGCTTTTTAATTCTACAGCTACAGTACTAAAAGACAATGTTTGCAAATAATGTAGAATTCTCTGCATGATGTGCCTCTGTCTTCAAAAATCAGCTTTAACTTATTTAATTAAGACTCCTAATAAATCCAGGCAGCATTCATATATAAAAATATATCTTTCAAAAGAGGACTATAGTCACAATCACCATATAGTCAAAGGGAAAAAGAAAACGGGAATGGCTGTATTATTCAGTACCTGCAGCTGCAATTCTTGTTGGTAAGATAACGTTGCCTCTTTGGAAGGCTTTGTTTTTTCTTCAGAAAATACTCCTATGCTTCTTTGTCTATCTGCTGTACTCCTTTGCCCGGTGTTACTTCTGAAATAAAAGAATATACACATTAAAAAAAAAAAAACATAGGGTCCAAAGGATGAAAAAAGACATTGTCCAAAATACACAAGAACTGTTGTTGCTTTCCCACAGTCTGTTTGTAATCCCAAATTCTTTCATATTATAGTTCAGGCTSGGAGTTTAGGGTGCTTCCTTTAACACACTTCAGAAGCTGATCCCTTGCTAGAAAAATATTCCCAACAGGAAAAGCATGGAAAATGAGTACAGATAATACGTACAGGGATTGCTCTGCTGGGGCTTGGCTTGAAGGAACATCCAGATTAGGTGTGGGTTGCATTCCCAACATGGTTGTGCCATCTACATAGARGAAACAGCTATTTTAAATTTGGGACACTCACAAATAGACAATTGCCATTAAAGAACACAGTCCAYTGCTCAAGCTCTGACTGCTGGATCAGGAAAAGGACTCTAGATGTCTACAAGATGAAATTTAGCTGTGCCCCCTAAAGCAAGAAATCCATCACCCACAGTTTAATTCCATCTCTTTCTGTTAAATGTAACTAAACACTTAAAAATAATAAATTTAATCAAATCTTGTAAAAATTTACATCTTCATTAAGATACTCTAAAATGAACTAATATAAGTTAAACTAATTAAATGTACTGTTTATCCTCATGCTCATAACAAAGGAGGCTTTTGAAAGAAGACTCATGCATGCTAATTTATTTCAACTTTTCAATTAAGGTACCACAAGAACTTCTTTTATATTGAAACATCGATTTTTCTCTTTTTCTCTTTAAAAAAAGGCGAAAAAATACACGCCATATCTAAGCCACACAAATCATAGTAGTTTGACTTGTTAAATCCTCATGTAGTAAGCACAAGGTAGATAAAACGGAGTTTTTAAAATAAAAATATTGGATTACTTCACGCATTTTTTTAAAAAGAATTTAAATTATATTTGAAATTGTAACATAGCCTAAACAAATAATTTAAGTAATTTCAGAAAATGCTTTTATTGCTGAAACTGTGAATAAAATCTTCTGGGAAGATTTTGCTTTTCCTTCTTTCATTCAGTACACAACTGAAAACAGGGCATAACTATCTGTTACAACCTCTATATTATTCATAATTTAATTCATCAACCCATCTAAAATCATCAACTTACAAAACGCAAGATTGGGATCCAAAGGATTCCTAGCTCCATAAAAATAATAGGCATCATCATAAGGTGTCCTGTAATTGTCTGTCAAGGCTGGTGGGGGAGGTGGTGGCACAACTGCAAGCCTTAAAGGGAAAAAAAAGAACATGGTTTTGGTTTTACTGTACATCTGAAGAGAAACATCAACACAAGCAAAAATGAAAAAAAACACTAAGAAAAAAAAAATCTAGATTTAGCTCAGTTTAAGATCTGAACATGACGGTGAAGCACCTGGGAGCTGCCATTTCACCAAAGGTGCTGGATAGGCCTCTCTGGAAGTCTTCATTCATCGGCGAGACAGAAGGGAGAGGCACAGGAGTCTGGAAAGCGACTCTTGGCCTTTCGGGGGGTGCTTTCTCTTCGGAAGCTCTGGCCGTCACGCCAAACTGCTTCAGTCTGTTGGGCTGAAGGGAAAACAAACATGCAGTTATTACCTTGCTTTCCCATGAAATACCTTGAACTGCCATTTAGTTTGTGTTAAACACCTCACTACTTCCCAAAGGCTGTTTAAATTTACAGCAGTTGTATTTTCCCCTTCCCCTCACGTTTACAAATGTRGTATACTGCATTTCAGACTGTTAAAACCCAACCTGTAGGGCAGGTTTTAGCAAGTATATTATTCTATTTTTATACAGAATACATGTTTTCATCATTGGTCTGTAATATCTAAAGCTGCCAGTTTCCAACAGTGACACTATTCTCATGTTACATGAGAGAAATGTTTGAAATACTTCCCTCCTTACTATTAAAATAACTTATAATTAGTAGAAATAATCAAACACACTGAGACTTTTTTCCAATCGATATTTTTCTAAGATAGTGTTACTACACTTGTAGGTTCTTTTGATTTTATCAGATTTTTTTTTCCACCAATGGCAATTACAGTTTTTAATGAAAGTATCAAATGTTTATTGGTAACTGGCAGCCTCAGGAGGAGTCAAAAGCAACATGCAAGTAATGCAAAGGCATGCAAGTCAGAGTTCCAAAACTGAATTACCCCATCCAGAAAGCCCTTACACCAACTGCTATGCATAAATATTAATTCAATTGAGCTAATACAACAAAAACACATAAATTTTAAAAGTAAAAATGGATTTTCTTTCTGAATCTACTGATCTTAACACAATAGAGCTTCTACTAACATGCAYTGAGAGACAGTAATACTAGCACCAAAGTATTAGGATCTATAACAGCAAACTCTGTACCCTATGTTATAAAAGGATTTCAGCAAAATGTTAAATGTTTACCTCCTCATCACTTAGCTGCAAGACAGTATATACAAGGAAGTTAGTACTCACCAACCATGAACTACAGAATTTAGATAAAAATGCTCAAAACCTACTAGACAAGTATTTCTATAATATTTAACTTCAAGTTTGTAAGTATGAAGAGAAAATTTGCTAACAGATATGACCTATAACAATTTCAAATTATAAAGCAGCCTACACACTTTTTTGCCTGCATTTTCAATTCCAGTAACTTGCACAGGAGAACATTTGAAACAGCCTTTCTTAATGATGAACTTAGTGTGAATGGGTCCCACAGTGCTCCAGGTTTTAGCTCTACAGCTAGGGTAACTTTAAGATGTGCCTATGGTACAGTCCATTTAATCTGTGAATTGCTTTTTAAAAGCAGATTCTTCATGTATACTGCTTGTTTAATAGACTCTTAATCAGCCTGTAATTAATCAAAAATCTTCCTAATTAGAATCTCTCCCCAAGAACCCATTTAAATTTAACAGTGTCTGCTGCTTAATGGATGTAGCAATTCTACTCAAAGGCTTTCAGTTCAATTAATGTTTTTAAAATATTATGAGTGTCCTGGACTTGCTCTGGTTGTCCTTCTGTTCATATAGCAAGTACTATTCAGCCTGAGGGAGATGGGKGCAGGACACAGAGGGAATGAGCACAGCATAACTGTGGTTGTCCAGGTTTGTTAGACAGGATTTGGTTAGACAGCACCTTAGAGCCTGCTGTGACCAAGGGAACAGGCATCCTCTACTTAGAGTCCCTTCTTGCCTGCCCTGCTCCCAGACACCCACCCAGCCCTCTGCCCTTCATCGTGGGAATGCCCAATTAGCCAAGTCACCTCCAACCAGCGAAACCAGTGAGAGGTCTGGATCACAGCCAGCTCGCTGAGCTGCATTAGTCCACTAAAGGAACCAAAGCACCACCACAGAGTAGCGAGGGAGGAACCCTCTAGCAGCAATCCAGTAGTAAGCGATCTCATTCCCCACTTAGGAGCACTGCTGGTTACTTATCTGCATGCACCCTGTCTCCTGCCTCCCATGCTGCCCACGCTGCTGACAGCCTCTCACAGCAATTCATTCATCTTCATGTTCTAGAAAATAGCTCTTTCCCTATCTGCTGAACTCTCCAAAAATGGCACAACTGCCTTTATGTCTTCGCCTCTCCAGAAAGCGCCATCATTTATCATTTAAGCTGGTAACGGGATTCACCCGAGAACATCATCTATCCTACATGTCCCCCAGCAGGTCTCCAGAGCAGCCAGGAAGCCTTAATCTTTGAGCATTTATCAAACATGCACGTGTGAATCTTGCCAGAGTTGTACTGCAGCCAGTCTGCTACTCGTGTCACCAATACAGACTATCTACTCCTAGATACTTAATAATCAAACTTATTAGCAACTGCCTTACTGAGGAAAGACAGAAAGTAGTATTTCTGCATTCACTCCCMAAAGTAATACAGTGCTAGAGAACTTGCTCCTTACAAAATCATGTAAAAATGTTTGTAATCCTCAGCAATGCATTTGATAGCAAGTTAGGCTCACAGGATTCAAAACAAATATCACTGTAAATTGATTCAGCTGCAGAAAAACGTTATTTTGATGTGGGGGAGACTTTTTTTTTTTTAACTGAAAAGAGGAATTTAGACACACAGTAAGACAGTCAGTAGGACAGTTTATATTTGCACAAGATTACTATTAGTTGCATAAACAAGCTACCAATGGGCACTAAATATTTTTCCATCTACACTGCTTGTACCAAATTTCCACTTGAGGTTTGAAAACTTTCATTAAACTTTTTTCTCCTTCAGCTGAAAAAATGGGTAACAACCAACAGTCTTATCCTAGACTTTAAAATTTTACATTAATGCCTGCCCTACTAGAAAAAGAGACATACATTTATCATGCTAAGGCTCAGTAACCACAATGAATATGTAACCAAAAAAGAGAAGCCAAGTTCCTCACCTCCTTTTCTGGGTCTAGCACTCCAGAGGCAGCAACCAAGAGTTCAAGTTCTTTTTCACTGTTTTGTTTTTGTTCAGAGGAGAAAAAACAGGTAAGCAAGAAGTTTTTGTTATAAGCCTGATGGACAAGTGCATTGAAAGTAAAAGATCAATTTCCAAAATGTGATGGCAAAGAAATTTCTTTTCATCTCCGCAAAACAGACACTCACTCAAACCTCCCCTCRCCCCTAAAGTCTCTGTAGAAGCTTATGTCCTTAAGAAGAAGAAAAAAATACAGCACTTATCCAAATGATCCACTTCATCCAAATGAATTAATGATTTTCATTAGACATGACACTATTTTTAATACTAGGTAGAATTTGTGAAAATTACTCAGAGAAATTCATGATTTTAAATTGCAGCAGTTGTATTTTAAAATATAGCAACTTTCCACTACCGTCTTTTATTTCTCTGTTGTTCAGCCATCTGCTCAATTAGTTCTTGTCTGTATTTCTCTTTTTTCCTTTGGAGAAGTTCTCGGTCACGACCACCTAGTGGAGATTAGCATACACTAGCATAAACACTCCACAAAATACATACAAAAGACACTGGACAAAAACTTGACTTATTTCTATCAAGTCAAAAGATAAAACACAGTAGAACATATAGTTTAGAAACGTGCTTACCAGCACTGTATTCTTACTGATAGAAGATATTAATACACAAATTGACTTGGGTATGRCCATCAAAACTATTACTTTTAGTTTAACATTTCTAAATAGTCAAAAATTATAAGCTTCAAAATACTGTAATACTGATATAATAATTAAAAATCTTCCCATTTTTTCCCCCAATATTGAAGAAAAATATATGAGGGCACTTAAAATTACTAATTAGAGTAGTGATGGAAAGAGAGAAGTTACTAATTCTACAATTAAATTCTACTATTTCTATTAATAAAATTACTAATTAGAGTAGTGATGGAATTAGAGAAGTGATGGAAAGACGGGTACATGAAAAATGCAACAGTGACAACTGCACCTGATGTGGATTATAAATAACTTCCAAACTTTCAGCTTCTGACATTCACCTCACTGTCTGAACTTATGACAAAATAAATAATAATTTCTATAAGGCCTGTCCATGAGACACCATGGCCTCCTAACATGCATCTGTACACAAAGCCACTTTGGTCTCCAGTCAAGCAAACCTGACCAAGGAAGGGGAGGAGGTTGAAAAGACAAATTAAAGAAACATGATTTATTCAACTATGACACTGCAACTATAAAGCAACAAAAACGCCTGAGATGGTCAAGGTCAAGGGAGGTGATTCTGCCCCTCTACTCAGCTCTGGTGAGGCCGCACCTGGAGTACTGTGTKCAGTTCTGGGCACCCCAGTATAGGAGGGACGTGGAGCTTCTGGAGAGGGTCCAGAGAAGGGCAACCAGGATGATTAAGGGAATGGAACATCTCTCGTATGAAGAGAGGCTGAGTGAGCTGGGCCTGTTTTCTCTGGAGAAGAGACGGCTCAGAGGGGATATGATTAATATGTATAAGTTCAGGAAGGGAGAATGCAGGGAGGAAGGGGACAGGCTGTTCTCACTGGTGGCCAGCGACAGGACGAGGGGTAATGGCCACAAGCTGAAGCAYAAGAAGTTCCGTCTCCAGGTGAGGAGSAACTTCTTTACTGTTAGGGTGACAGAGCAGTGGAACAGGCTGYCCAGGGAGGTTGTGGAGTCTCCTACTCTGGAGGTCTTCARAACCCGCCTGGATGCCACCCTGTGCCACATGCTCTAGGTGTGCCTGCCTGAGCAGGAAGGTTGGACTAGATGATCTGTAGAGGTCCCTTCCAACCTTAAATATTCTGTGAATCTGTGAATTCTGTGAATCTGTGATTTTTTTTTCCTCTTGGTTCAAAATTCACTCTCATTTCCAATAATTCTTAATGTACTATTTCCAATAATTCTTCATGATAACACATTTAATCTTTATGCAACAGATATAACAATACTCCTCTCCCAGTCTGGAATTTGTCAAGACAAATGCACAACYCTGTACTCAAGTTACTATAGTGAGATGATTGCAAACAGACCAGAGAGACAATTTTCCACCAATTCAAGTCTGGCTTAACTTTAGAGGCTAGTTTAAGTCCGGTACATGTGAAGATCTACTACAGTTTTTATTCATTTTCTTAAAGATTTTTTTTGAATTTAGTCAGCAATGCTGTTTTTCATCAAGTAAAACACAATATTTCTYTCTATTATGCTCCCTGCTAAACCTTGTGTCTGCATTTAAGTGATAAGAGATGTTCAGAGTCATCTCTTCCTAGACACACATATCCACACTACCATTTCCCAAATTTTTACAATTAAAAATTCACCAAGTTACAGGTGCCTAAGACCACAGATACTCCCATGCTGTTTCCTAAAACAAGTGCTAAAAATCTATTCCTTGCACTGTTAAGAAAGCTTATGAAGAAATACGACGTCTTGAAACTAGTTGGAAAGTCTTACCACATTAAATGGAAAAAGTAATATTCTTTTTCTGCTTGATTTCCTCTATTTAAATATTTACTTATCACTCTTAGGAACAACCAACTTCAAAAAAGATAGTTATAATTATTGTCAAATTAAAGTAAAACATGCAAAGAAAGGCTAATTCATTGTTATTAAATATTTTTGTACCTACCAAGAACAAGGCCTGTTGCATATGGCATTTCAGCTGCAGACTTCGGCTGTTCACTAGCTGAAGTACCAACTTGTGCTTGCCTTCTGGCAAAGAGAAAACAGAGCAGACTTAAAAAAAAATGATCCTCAGTCAGAAGAAATATTAGCTATTTTAGCTACCATACTAGGAAATTTTAGTATTTTTAATTAACATTCCCTTTCACTATGATCTTTTAGTTCAGCCACCAGAAAAATACTCCACATGACACACCTAAAATGTCCTGTTCTTGGGATCCGTTGCAAATGTGATCTCTCCTTTAATTCGTCCTCATAATCTGCAGGCATATCTCTTACTCTTCCATCTGGATATGGCCTTCAAAAAAGAGAAACAAGTGAGCCATGTTCATCAAAGAACATCCAAGGCCTAAACAGAAGGTCCACCAATCTCTTACAAATGGATTCTCTTTCCAGTTGTGCATTGGGCAACAGACCCAGCTCTGAATAGATATTTAACTTGCCCAAATAATTCCCTTTACTGGAATTGTCACAACAATTATCAAGGCTTTCTGGAATTTGAAAAACCAAGTGTTCTTCGATGTCACCTTCACGTTACTTAGGCCTGTTGGGAGTTTTGAGAGCTGAATAGATGCAAAAACTGCARTACTTCTTTATGTACACAACCAAATTCGTATTCCTTCCGGCAAGCCCTGAATATGACTCTTAGGCATTCAAAGGGCATTAAACAAAGCTGATCTTGCTCTGAATGCTTCAAGGCCAAAGCCTAGAGCAGCCTTCAGCACAGAGCTAACTGGCAAGTCTAGTAAAACAGTTAACGCCGGCGTGAGAAGCTTCCTAAATCCACCCTTGGCTGTGGGTGTGACATTATTTAAAAACAAAATGGATCTTCTGCTCAAGGTAACAGACAGGTATGAATTAGCATGGCAAGAACATGAGCTGAAAAGTGAAACATCTACATACAGAAGCAAAGAAAATGTGAATTGAACCCCAAATAATTCCCMAAATAAACCAAACTCTGTGGACAAAAGTGAGCTTTTCCTGCAAAGATCTGAGGTAGCTCAATTTACAGGGTTAACTAGCCTTTTAAAATCAACTGCCTTCTAACAAGCGCTTCAAGTTAGCTGGATAAAATAAGACAAGAATAAAATGAAAAATAAAGCACCAAGCAAATGCTGACAGGTTGAATATTTCCCAGACAGTTGGAAAAAGCTAAAGTAAAGCAATGCCTTCAAAAAGCTGCTCTTTTGCCCAGATAGGTCAATTGCTGAGGACAACCTAGTGTCCAAAAAACAAGAGTCACAGAAATTTTGTACCTCCTCATGCTTTCCTGTCATCATCTCCATTTGCTCAAACACATCACAGCCTCTCTGCCCCCCGGTACAACAGAAACCTTCCTGGAAGGCACTTCTAACTTCTCCCTCCAATCTAATAAAGTCCTATTAAAAAAATATGTATTTTAKAACAGTAAATAATAAAAATAATCTTTCTCATGATTTTAGTTTCACAAATAAAATCTGAGGGGGAAAAGGCAGATTTTATCCAAAATAGGGCTGAGAGGAAGGCTAAGCTGAGCTGTCAATAAATAACACATGTTTGCCTTTCTTGAAGAGAGGATGAATATAGTTTGTAAGAGATCAGTGGACCTCCCTGTGAAGGAGAAAACTGGATGTCAAATACATTTAGTAATAAACCATGACCATTTCCAATTAAAAAAAAAAGAAAAAAACCTTATGTAGAAATTTAAGTTCAGACTATTCAGTTGATCAAGCCATTTGTTTTAACAGGCATACCTCAAACTTGCTAGTAACAAGAATAAGACTGGAATTCTCTGAAGTGCCTTCCTAAGAAAAAGTGATTAATTTGACTAGTTCAGAGGCCTCTTGAAATAAGCAATTAATTGCCTAATGTGACATTGGTCGCGGACATGTATATGAGCACCACTGGGATTTTCTGCAATAACTACTGCTATTCAAGGTGATTTACTTTACACCATTTACTATTAGCTCAAAAAAATACCCTCAGTGCTAGTTTACATATATAACTATATATTCCTTGAGAAACAACTCAATTACTTACTTGTTAAGTAATGGACCATCTGTCCAATTACATTAGACAGTGGCAAATTACAACTATCTAGCACAAACTAAGACTCATTCTACTGAACATTGATATATKGGATTAACAGTAACTCCCCTTTTCTGAGAAATATTGGTATTATGGCTATCTTTGCTAGATACTGAGTCAAGCCTCTTAGCATACTTTTCCTTATAAATTTTGAAGAGTTGTAGAACTTAAAGACCCTATTCTAAAGCCTGTTTTGCTCCATCTTATGATGCACYTATGATTTAGACATGATGATCTAAAGCTCCCAAATGCTTCCAGATATTTTGTTTTTGTAAACACTTGTTTAATTTCTTGAAGGAGGTGGTAAGAGTGTTGAATAACTCTCAAAATTCCATTTTAGATTTTTTAGAATAGTTACTATGCTCTACTGGCCTTTGAAACTGGAATGAAATACAGCTTCATTCCACTTAGAAAAGGCCTTTCCAGCAGAAAAGATTTTAGGCTTTGTTCTGTTTTATTTTCACCCAGTTTTTAATTTGCAGTACTACCCAGAAATTTATTTACATAAACAGACAGCTCAAAGAGCAGTCAGCCATTTCACCAGTAATTATTAACGAAAAATGGTTGAGGTATTTGACAATGCTACGAATGGTAAAACTTGCCTTATTTTTTTCTATAAATTTTAATTCCAGGAAGGTAGCACTTTCTGCTAAAAAAAATCCATTTTCTTTTACTGAATACACATTGGTGAAATGATTCTTGCAATACCCCTATTGCAAAGAATAAGGAAAAGAATAAACTACTYCATTGTTCTGACATCTGAAAACTAAAAAAAAAATGTAAATTTACATTTACAAAGCTTTACTGCATTGTTTAAATTTGGCTGGATAAAACTCATCCGTTTCAAGCTTGAAAAAGGCTGCCCAGGGAGATTGTGCAATCTCCTTCTCTGGAAGTCTTCAAAATTGGCCTGGATGCCACCCTGTGCCCCATGCTCTGGGTGTCCCTGCTGGAGCAGGGGGGTTGAACTAGATGGTCTCTAGAGGTTCCTTCCAACCTCAACCATTCTGTGATTATGTACTATTTCAGACCACAACTTCTCATTTTTGAAAGCAACCCGTTCTTGCAATGAAGCACCTGAAGGTGGCCAGATTGCCAAACCTGGAATGATTAGGGAGACAGGTGTGTGTCTGTGTGTTTTATAATGAGTGAGCTTAGAATAGAAAGCTTAATAATAAAGCAAATTGCTTTATGAGCTAACACTCAAGAGGACTGAAAAGAAATACTGGTCTGTTTTTCTCACAGTTGATTTCTACAAAACACCTCATTTTTGMTTGGTTTGGTCACCCTCCTTAAATGTTTTCTTAAGCATTCATTCAATTGTCCACTTATTAGATTAGCATCAGGCTTTGACTCAACAATGGCAAATTACAAAGACTCTTCCAATTAGTAAGACATGCAGCAAATAAATAAATTTAGAAATCTTTTAAAAATGCTTTTAACATCTAGTGCTATATATCAAAAACTGAAGTTCAGACCAGTTTTGCCTGCAACTTGCTAAAACTATTGCATCTAAGAAAACAGGTGTAATCTTTGCCTCTTACCACAGGCATTTCCCCACAAACTTGTGTAATTTCTCCAGTATCCACAGTTTGCCATATCATCTTAAATGCTACCTAATATATGCTGTACATTCTTATGTTCTGGTACAATGTTTTAAATATTTTTCTAAAAGTTATGTCAAAGCTTCTTTTTAAGAAGAGTCCAAAAATATCTACATGTGAATCTTGCACAACTTTTGAAAAGAAAAAGCCAGAGATGTCAACAAACAGCACTATGGAAATATGGTAGAAAAATTAAAAATACCTTTCAGCATAAAGAAAACGTGAAGGCTTTCTGTCATAATCACTTTCGTATCTAAATCTAGAGTCCATTTCTTCATTGATCTCAGGATCATTGTCCATTCTGTAGTACCTTCTATCAGAACTACGATCTTCATCAAGTCTGTGATGCCTCCTAACAGGAATACCAGATGGGCTGGCAAACCCACGATGTCTTCTCTCTGGAACATCCAAATCTTCCATCTTTTTATGCAGTAGCCGACTTATTTCAGCCTCATCATCTAGTCTCTGATACCTGTCTTCCAGGTGTCTCTTTTTTAGCAGCTCTTCATAACCTTCTGTGGAAGTGAAGGCATCTTTCTTGGGAGGTTCTGTGCCTATACTATAGGGCTGTACTGGTGTACGTAGCTCTGGCTGGAGCTTGGTAACAGCAAGAGGATTTTTATTTCTATCCGTCTCCTGCTGTTTAATAAGAAAAAGAATATTAAAACATCTGAATATAAACAAATCACATACAGCAAAATCTTGGTTTTGCATTTCTTCAGACATTCCCTAAATAGGTACTGGAGGAGCATTAGGAAGTGAGGAAGAAAGAAACCTCTTCAAAGATGACTTTTAAAGCTAGGGATTTTCTTGACTAATAGAATTCTCTCTCTTTTTTTTCATTTTTATTTTTATTTTTTATTAAATACAAGGATAACTACCAGTCCTGAAGAGGCTTTCCAAACTCCAACAGGTAACAGTTTGACCTTCACATTTAAAGGCATACACATTTTGAACTTTATACCAAACCAAGAGACTAGATGTCCTTATTCTGTTCAGCTTYGGGCAAGCCATGGTACTTCTTACCCAAGAGCAAAACCTTCTAACGTGACCATTTTGTAACCTATTTCCCTGCCTTGGTGGCTGTCACTATGAGAAAGGCCATTTATTTAGATAACAGACAATCTTATGACATAGGGGCCAGTGTTCGAGATACACTTCTAGGAAACAACATGATTTTAGATAAACTGTGAAGTATTCCTGTGCAATAACTTTTTATCTGGGAAAATAGCAGATTTTTGCAGTGACAATAGTACCCARTACTTCACAATGTTGTAAAGAAAAATAAAGATGCAAAGGACACCAAACTGAGAGGAGAGGTCAATGTACAGGAGAGGTCAACGTGTCTTTCAGAAGGTTCTTGATGAACTTCAGAAGAGGGCTGACAAACCTCATGAATACTGAGGACTGGAGAGGACGGCACTGAGATTTTTAGGGGACTGGAGCACATGAAAGAAGCTGCCAGAGCTGGGTTTGTTCAGCCTAGAGAAAAGAAAGTTAAGGAGGGTGTGTAGGGGGACAGACACTACTAATTGCAGTCTCTAATGACTAAAGGGTGGTTACAGAGAAGCCAGAGCTCTGCTCTTCTAAGGGGCAATGGTCAAAATTACAACAAAGCAAATTTGAATCGAATATCTTGGCGGGGGGAGGAAAAAAGTTCACAGTGAGAATGATTAAGGAACAAAACACCTTGCCCAGAGAAACTCTGCAATCTCCATCCCTACCAGTATGAAAACTCAAGTGGAACAAGTCCTGACCAACTTCATTTAATTTTGAAGTTAAGCCTGTTCTGAGCAGGAGATTGAGCTACATAACTTTGAGAGGTCCTTTGCAACCTAAATTCATMCATTTTTTTCTGAACTATTGAAGCAAACTTCCTAGGTAACCTACACTAAGCATAAGGCATGGCCATTTGATTTGGAGTCCTACTCCTACTTCTTAAATTTGTTAATATGAAAGAATCACTTGAATACACCCTTCCATTTTTTTCTAGTTTATTTTGACAGCAAAATTGTTTCCAACGAGACTAAAAATTCAACAGGATAAYAAACAAGCTAAACTAACCAAAAAACCAAAACAACAATCACCACCAAAAAACCTTCACAGCCTCTATACTTCACTCCCTGGGAAACATGAATGTCTCAATACATAGATAAATCTTTAAAAGACTTATGGGCCCACATTTATGCAGGTAATAAGAGGAACGAAGATGGGTTCCCTAATTCTGAAACCAGAGTCTCAGATGCACTAACACTGGCTGCAGTTTTGCCACCAGGTCCCTAGAGATCACTATGTAGAGCACTTCTAGAAGCCAAGAAGTATCAGATATTGGATTTCAACATCTAAACAATGCCTGAATAGCTATGTCTTCGTAAATTAAAAGGTTTCACCTGTATGATACTTGAACACATCTGAAGGTGAGCTCTCATWCGAAAATAATCTGTTTGAAGAAGGACAAGCTACATTCTTCTAGACAGAGCTGGTAAATGCTCTATGAGTATTTGAGCTTGTCAGCCACTGTGAGAAAACTTGTGCTGTTGATAACACAAATATAACCCACACAAGTTGCCATAAAAAAAMCAAAGGCCTTCTTAAATCACACCTGCATTAAATGAGTCCCAAAATCACTGCTGTCCATCACTAAAGCAAGATAACAATAGAAAAAAGAACACACCCATTCTGTACAGTTCTTTTAAATTAAAAAACAATAGAGAAGCTTCCCAGCTGGTATTTTTTCTCCATATTACTACATCAAAGGGCCTCATACAGCATAAATACTTTGAGAATAGTTTTTACAAAGAGTTCTAAGACTTAAGAGTTAATCATTTCCTGTTGACTATAATTACTGCCCTTTATATATCAGCAGGTTCATGGCATTCAGACAGAATGGAGGAAGTATTTGTCATCAAACAACAAAAGACCTGGGGGAAACAGACCAGAGCAAAACAATGTTCAAGGTAAGATCGGGCCACCTGCACCCTACTAAAGAAGGATTTCCAGAAAGCAGGGAACTGTAACTAATGAAACACCAAGGTCAGGTTGCTGCGATTAACTCCTGAGATTAACTGAGATTGCCCCAGGAGGTAAGAAGTAATGTTTCAGCTTCCTGTATCTTGCAGAGTGCATATGTCTCTGGAAATAACTTGTTTTAAATGTGTCCTGAGTGTACTGAAATGTTTTATTAACTGAACCTGCATTTTATTTCCTCTTATTCTACAGAGTCTTAGGCGATACAGCACTTCTAGAACCAAGACTGAATGCTAAAGAAGCTTCCAGCAACCTGTCACTTCTCTCCTACTGCAAAATACCTTTCCCTAAAATCCATAGGCCAAGATGCTTCTGCAAGTACATCCTCATCTATTTCAGTCAGGATAAATCAGTTTAGTGGGATGTGCCTTTTGAATTATTTAAATGCAACTTGAAGTTAGTGAGGTAGGGGAGACAGCTCACCCAACAGAGCTGGAGGTGAGAGCCTCAATGCTGGCAAGGAGCCGGGTGCAGACACACACCTCATTTTCAAGAACAGCTCTGCTAAAAATGCACCTGCCTACAGCTTAGCAGCAGTAAAAACCTCCAGTCAGTGCAAAAGGGGGCAGCCTCACCTAACAGGGCTTAGTGTTTTGTCCAGCAAAGAGACAGCTTTCTTGGTCACTATTTTTATCACCAAGAACAATTTGGAGAATTGACACAGAAGAGACCAAGAAGAAAGAACAGACTTCTGCCAGATACAGGTGACCGAAGCAGGAATCAGAACTGTACTGGATGACTCCCAGCCAGCACTTCCCAGATACATTCACAAAATCAGTGCCTAACTGAACTACATTCCTTGCCTCTTTCGTCTTACTTTGTGTGTCTTGGTCCATGATAAAACAATTGACAGAGACAAAATTTCCAATATAGTTCATTTATGTTCCCTCTCGTAATGTATCAGCTTCAGTAAATCTGTATTACCTCTGTGTTTTTCTTCCCTAATTTCCTTAGCCTTTCATTCCATTCTTCTTTATCCCTGAGATATTGATTGTATTCCTTGTTCCTTTCAAGACGCAGTTTCTCCTAAAACAGGCATTGAAAAATACATCATAAATTTGCATTTTTGCGGAGTAGCTTTTCACCCCACAGAACTACGTTAAGTGAACACCATCCAGCTGTGTGTTTTCCAACCTCCTTCTTTATGCTGTACATACAGGGTTTGAAACAGTTTGGGGGGTTTTGTTCATCACTGGATCATAGTATTTTCTCTTAATCGGAAATGTGGAAGTGGAAGGCAGCTTCTTGGGCACCAAGTCTAGTCCCTGATAACCACATCACACTGCTGAACATCAAGTTCCAAATTACAAGCCAGCTTACAAATTAGGTTTGCTCCTGCTTATTACAAGGTTGTTCCAAAACCTCAGTCTTTTGACGACTAGGAATCTCTAATTTCCRATCTAAATGTATTTACTGCTATTTACTATCTAAATGTATTAACTGCTATTTGCTATTTAAATGTATTTACTACTATTTTTTATATTAAGTTTAGTTACGAATTATTTCCACACAATTAAAACAGGACTATACATATATACACATGTGCAGACAAGATGTGCTTAGCTGTCAAATCTGAACTAGTAGTTAAGCTGATGACAGAAAAGACAAAATTGCAAAGAATGTTTTTCTTTGGTTTCCATAAATAATCTCTTCTCCCTGTCCAAGAATTATTAGCTGCTTTAGCAAGGCGATACCATCTACTAACAGCTTGCTCAGGTCTTAAAATAAGTAGGAAGCAAACTTTAATAACTTAAAGATGTAATATGAAATATAAAAGCCTCCAGATCAAGCAAACATTACTCCCCATTATTTCTTGATCCTACCCAGAACAACTTCCAAATAATCTCTTATAGCACCTAATTCTGATTAGAATTATTGCAATTTTATGACTTGCCCTCTTCTTCACTGCAGTACCTTCTGTACTTATACACAATATAAAAGCTACTAAAGGATCTGATTTTTATATATATATATATATACACACACACACACACACATATATATACACACGTATGTGCTTACTTCCCCATAAACAGATTTATTTTTTTAGGAAAGAGTTTACATCTCAGTTTCTTCAGAGAGCTATCACCATGGAAATACTAGCTTAAATAACAGTTTTAAAAGGATGACCAATGATCCCCAAAACTGATTTTTTTCCATCTTTGTGTCTACATAGTTTCTAACACAGACAATATAAAACCTGCAGACAGCTACGAGAACAGCCCAAGAGCTGTTTTCTTCAACCGAGACCCTAGCAACACCTCTAGCAGGCTAAAAGCTCCCAAATGCTCTACAAAAGCTTCAACATGCTGCATGATTTAGAATTCTGCACACACCACCCTGCAGAGGGAACAAAAATTGAGCTGTTAGCACCTTGCCGTTATCTACCCAGAGGCTGAACACAGTTCAGCAGTGCACAGTGTGACATCTTCTGGCCATTTTTGGTTTCTACATGGTAATAAATTAATCACTAAGATTACAGTGCACTTTTTGGTTAGAAAATCTCTACTGAATGTTGAACTGTTATGATAAACCTTAAGACAGACACCATTTGCAGTATTTCTTTGCTTTCCACAGACCTAATCAGAGATACTTTCTCCTTCACTGCTTCAGCACACATACCAACAAATGGAAACATAAACCTCATGAACATTTGAAACTAATGTAAAAATCTATTCCAACTAAGCATAAGTGTGAGCTACCACTGAAAGGGACTCCCTACCCTTTCCTGGGCATTAATTCTTGCTGCCTCCCTTACTGTAACATTAGTATAATTTTCTATAATATCAGTATTTATTAGCATAAGCTAATAGATCATACAACTTGGTTCCTGGTTTATCGTACAACCAAACATTACTGACTGCAAGAGAGGCAGGAAGATGAAGCAAGCACAGCAAGGACAGGACCCACACTGTGTAGCCCCAAACACAGCACAAGAAGGCAATTCCAAAGAAATCTAGGTCCCTAAACGAACAGTTCACGAGTCTGGTCCTCCTCCAGGAGCACAGCTCCACTTTCACCCTCACATCTCTGCTGGAGTTCACCTGGTCCTACAAAGAACCAATGGTGATTAACTGAGTCAAAAAAACATTTCATGAGCTTTGATGCTTCGGCTGACTTGGCTTCCTGATTCAATTTACAAGAAAGCACAAGAAAAAGCAAGAATAAGAGCAATAATAAAAGCAGCGTGGGTGCCCATGGAGCAGAGCAATCTATGTCGCATCTTCCCAGTTCACCTCTACTCAGGTCAAAAGGACTGTCCTGGCTACCATCTCTCCACCATATGAAATCAATAYAATAAATTGATAAGAAAAGTCAATGAGATCAAAGGGGCTAAATGCTGAAAGACAGCACGTACTCCTCTCACAGAACACATTATCAGATGGATCTCACAGTCAGATTAGAATTTGCAAAGTTTTATAAGCTATATTAACAGTAGGCAATACGTGAAATATCTGCTCAGCCTTTATTTAGATACATAGGCATATTTGTTCAAAAATCCAGTGAGGATATCCAATATGGTTACACAAACACAAGAGGAAAWCAAAACAGATTGTGTGCAACAGAAAGCACACTGCTTTGAGCTGCGAATCAATGGACAGAAGATCACCAGAGGAATATCACTGGAAACAAATACAAGAACATCATTTCAAAATCATTCTTATCCTCAAGCCGGAGAAGCAATAAATAATCAACAATTATAAGGAAAACAGGACTTAAAAAGGAAAGCAATATATTTTCACAGGTCAGTAGGTGCAGCAGGACAAAAAAAGCACAACGACAAGGCTTTTGGGCACAGCAGATCTTGTCTAGATTTGAATTAGAATCAGCAAACCTCAAGCTGGTTACAGACTAGAATTACACATCTTAAGTACATGCAATATACGATCAAAAAAATAACAACAATTAGTAACCAAAAAAAMCAAAAAAACTTTATTTGAAAATTATTCCAATGACCACCTCCTGAAATGTTCATTTGCAAGTAGTTTTTAAAGAAAACTTCAACTAGGAAGATTTTTTCCAGAGCTCTATCAGGATTCATTTTCAACTTCTATTGCACTTACTGAACCTCCTTCCTACACTTACCTTGGCAGACCTCCGCTCATCGATAGGAAGAGATAATCCCTGAGTGTATGGGTCCACTTCACCAGTAGTCAGGTAATTTTTCTACATTAAGAAAAAAACAGAATCATTCAATGCATTTTAAAACACACCAAATCTCATTTGCTAAATAGGTGCTAGGAATGATATGGTCTGAAACAAGACTGGACAATTTAATGAAATAAGGCATGAAACCACCTTCACATTCTGAACACATGGGATGTTCTTGGAACATGCAAATGAAGTGAAAACAAGGAAAAACAAAGAAAAAGGGCTTAGCTTAGTTAATCTCAAGCTTTCATCTTGTGTTTGGAAACATTTGTCRTTCTGTTTTCTGTCTATATTATTTCCAAGATTATCTGAGTAAATTAAGAGACTTATTTCAAAACCCACATTTCTCAATTTTTCTGCAAAACTACAAGCAGAGGCATTTTACAAGACATTACCTTACTTAAGATTAAATATTTATTATCAAATTGCCTTCTCCACTACAGAAAGCACAGGCCTACCCCTTATTTTAAGGGAGGGAAACCACGCTGCTAATATTAGCATAACCCGCCTCTACATATCAACACAACCTGYGTCTGTTTTCCATTAAAGCAATCCTCAAATTTTCCAGAACAACAACCTACCACAACACCTTGCAATGTTTTATGGACTCTAAGCTAATTTTATAACAAAACCCCAAATTGAAAGCACTATCTTTATTGTTGCCAAATCTTGGGCCCATGTGTACGTGGCTGTAAAGCAAGCCAAAAGAGCAGCCTTTCAAACCAAAGGCCAGTGCTGGAACAGAAGTCGATATTCAAAGTCTAGGGGCTTCCTTACATACCACTAATTTCCTAAAGGCATACTGAGGTTTTTCTCAGTTAGTCAAGGGCTTATAAATTCCATTAGGTTCAGTAAAAGATCATGTGTTCATGTGGGACARAGTGATGATGGAAGGAAGAAAAATGATATTTTCACTAATGTTTCCTCCTTCCAGCACCCATGCTGYTATGTAGCTGTAGCTTAAAAAGCTGAGGCAGGCAAACAGACAAGTGCTTTGCCCATCTGTCCAGATCATTATCAATCCACATCATCACAAACAGTATTTCTGATCTACAAATTAAAAGTAAAGGATTTAAAAATTGTGCAGATATTCAAATAACGAGACAATCAGATTAAGATGGAGAACTGAGTTATGTTTAGCAGAAATAGTAAATGAGTTAGAAATAGTAAATGAGTTAGACAATTTTTGTCTCACTTTGAACACATCCCTGGAGATGCATTGAGAATGAAAAGATCACTTGCCAAAAACCAGGAGTTGAATAAGAAATTGCCTTTTCTACATAAACATGATTAAACAAGTTACTAACCAAAAAATTATCACTGCTAAGAGAGCTGTTAGCTATCGTACTATCTCTTTGCTCATGGAAAAKAAATTAGGGACTGTGATCTCGTCCTTAGTTTCTACAAGTTTAATATAGCTAAAATGCATTACACAGAAATAAACCATAAACCTAAATCTGCAAAACTAAAGCTCACTTGAGAATAAAATTAGTTGTGTAAAAGTGAGATTATTGGGTACTCTGCTGAGATTTGTAAAATAAATCACAGTTTAACATTTTCTAAGACGGAAAATAAACTGAATTTTCAAATCAACATAAAGCAACAATTACATGAGCATTATTTTTGATTAGAARTTAAGCAACCAGCCACCATTGCTATCGTTATTCAGAAAGTGCATGTTAATATAGCTAATTCCATATGCATATCTCATAGCCCCCCAAAAGAACAGGGATTTTCTTCCTATCAGGCTACCTACCAGTTCTTTGTTAAAGCTGCTTAATTTGAAAGACCCACATGGACGCCGTTAAATTTGAAAATTAAGTAAACATTACTCTATAATGATATAAGTAATTAACAGACTTATTGCAACAAAGCAGCTGACAAATACATGCCTCTTGAATTACTTTTCCCTAAAATACTTTATTCTGTCATTCTGAGCCATATGTTGTTGCGTAACTGGCTCCACAGCTTCCCTAAGCACTGAAGAAATTTCACAACGATAGGGAAGGAAAAAGCCCTCAAAGCTCCCCCAAGGGGTTTATAGTACTTCAGAGCTTACTGCTCAATTCTCGACTTTGAAATTACTAAGTAAATAAAGAAAAATCTGAACTCACAGTATCCACCTAATGTAACTGATAAAAACTGAWAAGCTTTGCAGCAAATGCCTACTAAAAGAAACAAACTTTTGTGTAGTCAGCATTAGAGAGCAATGATAAATACAAAGAAAAAGAGAAATCAATGAGTTTTAAATCGTATTAATGGRAAATAATACATACAAGCAATCATTTCGCACAAAGCATCATAATGCCATTAATCACAACTAATCACTACAGCATGCACAAGCATAAAAATGTAATGATCTTTATACAAACAGCACAAAGCTTTCAAACAAAGCAAAAAACTATTAATTTGAACAAAAAAACGCATATTGCAGGCACCCTACCTTTCTTTTTGCCTGTGAAATACCCTAAAAGTCAGGGAAAAGATACTATTCATAATGAATCTTTCATTCAAAAATATTTGCTTAAGAGTTTTTCTTAAAGCCAATTCATTCTTTCCATTTTAAGCAATAATCATATCAACAATGGACATTTTCAAACAACAGAAATTTCTTCCTATTTTTTTCTAATTTGACTTTAAAATCAGATCCATTCAGAAGGGATTCCTAAGAAAGGATTCCCAAAATTATGACACTTGATGCATATAATTTTAATTTTAAATGACTACTTTCTGCTAAGCACTAGAGCAAAATTATTTTACGCCTGAAACTGTAAAGGAACTGGCAAATTAAGTCAAAGGAATATTATCTGTATGACAGACTGTAGAAAACATAACTACTTAAGGCAGAAATTCTATTTTATATTCTTAACAAGAAAGTAAGCAAAAAGGAAATTAAAATATTCAGAATAAAATATATTAAGGAATATGTAAGGTCATGTCGCTAAGATCTGTAGAAAACCTGAGATATAGAGACTTTCCTAAGAATAACATTTTGAACCTAGTTTTACTTGAGAAGTCTTTAGCCACAGCTCACAGTGAACCCTTATGATTTTCCACAATACTTGGTTGGTTTAATCAAATACATTTGACTAAAATAASAGTCATTAGGTGACTCAAACTCAGGCAACCAGACAAGAAGCTTTACCTGAGAAAGGTATCGCCTATAATCTTGTCGAAGTTCCTCTTTTAGTTTATGCTTTTTTCGTTCATATTCTTCTCCAAGAGGTAAACTCAAGCCATAGTCACCTGAAAGTTTAACTCATTTAAGTATTAATATTCCACTATTTCGTACCTATACAAAGAACATACAGCAAAAATTTGGGGATTTTTGTAAGACACYAGCAATAGAAAGTGAATTATGCACCAGTAATCACAAAACAGCTGAAATAAAAACTCTCTTCTCTGTCAGAGTGGTTGTGTGAAAAGCACTCTGGAAAAGGGAATTGGTTTTTGAATGCTAATTTTGCTGCAGTCTTTGCCACTTCTTCCCTTAAGAAGAAAGGCAACATAATCTGAATTCATTTGGATGGATGTAAAAATGTATAATATTTAGGTTACTTCACACTGTTTCTTTTACTGATGTATAAATCTCTCGACATAAATGTTAGTCTACAAATTACTCTGATATTTAAGCTCTACTTATGACACAATATAAACCATACACGGCAACCAAAACAAGCTACTTGCTCAGCATGAAATGTAATGAAATCTGTGTTGGCTTCCTTACAAGGATAAGGAATTTAGCCATGTGATACTCGTTTCTTTACACTTCAGTGTTCTTTATTGCAAAACACACATTTCTTCCTTCCCCAAGATTCCTATCAGGCCTTGAAACAGCTGCATTCTTGACTACAATACCACCCAAGGGCTGCTCCCAAAATACATACTCAAGTCACTTGTAAGAAACATCCTCTGCTCCAGAAGGCCTCTTCTGCAGAAGGCTTCAGCACTCTCTAAGGAGAACTAGAAAACTGCACAAAACTACACAGCAAGCAGCAYAGGGTACAACCTTTCGTGGGTTCCTCCTTGTGGCCCGTTTGAAATAAGCTGCCGGGGATGCAATGGGAAGAGCAGCAGAATTTTCAGATTTTAGTCTTTTGTCATTGCCAATTTACTGTATGGCAGTTGGTTTGAATCCACTGTTTTTAACTGCTTATGGCCTTATTTGGAGTCTATAAAGTACAATGATATTATCTAAATGCTAAAAATTGCTAACTTGAGACTCACACTGTTAACTGATACAGGAACAGATAAAAAAAAGTAGGGGGGGTGGAAAAAGGCTTAGTAAAGAAGATGGCTTGGCTGGCTGGAGAGAGTTTCAGCTCAGCTCAGTCAGCTCAGTCCTTGCTAGCCAAAACAGGAGTCAGTCTGCTATACTTCTAGGGAATCAATGGAAATAATAGCAGATTATATTGCATTTGGCCTACTCAGTCTTGAAACAGAGGTTATAGAGCTCAACTAATTCTCAGACTCTGCACAGGAGCCTCTTCTCCGGCTTGCAAGTTATCTGCAGAGTTTGGAGAATAATAAGCTAAGCGTAGGTTATGTTAAAAWACATCATTCCACCCAAACCAAAAGGAGATCAATTTTAAGAGAAATAGAATACTGAAGAGGAAAGTTGTTGGTTCCTCCCTCYGCCATCACCACCCCCAATTACTTTATCTTGACTTATTTCCACATAAAATTACACTTGAAAAACATACAGAAAGTCAAGAAAAATCAACAACAAGAAGCAAGCAAAGATCCACTCAGTAACTCCACAGCAGTCTGACATTCAGAACCACAACCAGTGATAAAAAGATGCTTCAATTCAAACAGCTGAAGTATTCAAAAGAGGACAAARTTAAGTTTTATTACATAAGACCTTTTGCATTGCCACCAGAAAAGCAATGAAATAACACTTTTGGATAGCAATTTAGGCGATACTAGAAAGCTTACTTTAAAAAATTACTTTGGGCAAGGGTAGCAGGGCAAAAATATYCCAGTTAATATCTGTTCAGAGTAATGTTCACCACAACTTTGTGCATTTGTGCTTCCTGAATTCTTCGGTCTGAAGACAAGGCATACTTTATTTTTCATTGTTTTGACAGCCAAGGATGTTCAGCAGCCCATTACTCCAGCAATAAATATTTATGGCTTTGTATTTAAGATCTCTAGTTTGCCCCTCATGTGTAATATTTTGTGTGTGTTAATGTATTTACATGGTAACATTAAGTACTGTTTATTGTAATATACACATGAGGACATAGACTATTCTAGCTCTCCAAAACTCTGACCTCCTAATTCCAGGAARCAGGTTATCCTGGATGTCATCTTTTTCCTTCTATTCAATAAAAGTATTTCTGATAAACTGTCACTCAAAGTGGTGGACTGCACTGTTTTTATTTGCATTGCTGGAAAGGCAATGACCTGGTTATTCTCTGTGCAGCCTGTTTACACCTCTTTGTAAGGAGACTCCTCCTGCTTTTTATCTTTCCTTGTACTCCCACAAAAGACACAGGGGACCTTGGCTCCTTCACAGCTCAGTCCCCATCACTTCTCCTGNTTTTTTTTTTTTTTTTTTTAAATTAACTGTAGGAACTAATAGGTGCAGAAACTGCTTCCTTCCCTCCTCCTCCCCCAAATTATCATATACATATGGAATATTTGTACTCCATGTAATGAAATAATTCATGCTAATTATTTAACTTAAAATTCTTTTAATATTAAAATTCTTTATCTGCCACAGCCTTTGGGACATAAAGGCAGACTACTTTATCTAGCATGCTGTTTTCTATACTGTATGCTTCTATAGCAAAGCAAAGAAATAACACCTGAACTAACTTGCTGGTCAACAGTAAAACTGCCAGAAATGTGAGCTATGCTCTTATTCAAGTGCTRTCCTATTACCAAATTTATCCATTAGGAATTCTGCCAGCAAGCAGCATTCAAGTGTCACTTCAGATCACTCTTACTTATATCATTTCACAAAGCTTAGTACTAATGACAACAGCTCATAAACCAAGAATTTTTCTTATGGAAATGTAATTCACAATAAGGTTTGTGAATGTCCAGAATTTCACTTTTCAATTTCACAGTGGGTAGGAAGGACTACAGGCATAATGTGTCTGTTAACTTGTTGTTATTTTTGGCGCATAATAGGAATTTATCACTTKGCTAAAAGTATGGGGGATAAAAACAAGTTTTTCATCTTCAGCACTACTGAGGTACAGGTAGGTATAGCTATCCTTACTTTATATAGCAGAAGTTATAGGTRTAACTTCTTTATAAATAAAAGCCTGTTTTAAATGTGGTTAAACTTAGTTTAGACGTCAGATTCCTAAGGCCATTTTTTTTCCTGTCTAGACCAGTACTGCTCTAGTCAGGAATTCAGTTAGAAAGAGCATAACAAATTGAGGGTAGCAAAAGCACTGGTTTAAGAGATAGTTTTGAAATACTAAATTAAAAGAAAAAAAGCCTCAAATGCCTGTTGATATATATTATTTAAAATAGAAGTATAGCTTTTACTGCTATTGGAAGCAGCAGAATTACCATGCTTATTGTAATTCTGGTGTATGAAAAATAAATACGATACAAAACCCAAGAAAGTGGCAACCATATGGTACAAATGAAAGAAGAGAGTTCCCTAGCAACAAGAGGCAGGACAAAAAAAGGCTCTAAATCCTTTGAGACAGATTCAAAAGTCTATTTAAACCAAGAGAGAAGTGCCTACAGAAAAAATAGTAAGACAAGTTAAGAGGGCTGCACCTTGCAGAAACAGCAAAATAGACCAAGGTGCACTATCCTATATTTTAAACAGAAATCCAAATGAGAACACAAGAGAGGGCAGGAGGAGACGTATTTGTAAACAAAGCACTCAGTGAACTGTCTAATCAGAACCCACCAAGAAAACAAATTTCGTCAGTTCACTGGTTAAAATTTTCAACCAAGAGAAAGTATTTGTTCTTTCTTTGTACAAAGTAMAACCAACATTGATTGTACCAATCTTTATTACAAAAGCACACTCAGTTTAGTACTCTATGCTTAATTGTTTAAGGACATGTTTAGCATTTCGAAGCAAAAAAAAAGKTTAATTGTCTGTGTTCCCTTCAGAGAAGCTGCAAGGCCAGATTCACTAAAAGGCAGACAGAAGAAGTCCCTTTGCTTCTCTCACACAAATCAAAGAGAAACCTTTTTCAGGAAGTCGATTAGTGCAAATGAAAAGACATCCTCCAAAAACTTTTGCTTTAAACTCCCCCCAAGCACACCACGAAAGGGCAGATCATCTACGAAAGACTGGCAAGCAGACTTATTTTCTGAYGTTGTTGATCAGGCTACCTTTATAAGCAAGGAAAATAAAGTGTTTGACATATTTCTTTATGCAAATCTCAGAAAACAAGTGTAACCACAGGGAGACTTGACACAATCCCAGGACATTTGGGAGAATACAGAAATAATATACACTTGAATTGCAATAATTTTTAATAAAAATTTCAGAGCACTAAWGCCCTTCCAAAAATTCTCTTTAATTAAATCCTGCTTAAACCCAGAAGACATATTAAAAATATACTATACCTAAAGGGCAGCTCTGTTGACTATTTGGAGGTATATTTTCTTTAGCCATGGAAATTAACAATCTGCTAGTCTCAGAAAGCTTCTCTGGTTCTTTATTCTGAAAAAGAGAAAACAGAGTTTGCTGCCTCACAAGGTAAAAGACACACCACATGAGAGTAGTAATGTTGGCATAGTTATTAGCACTGTAGATCAGAGAGATTGAAAGGGATGTGGGATTAACACATGAAACTGATTGCATATTTCACCAATATTATCAAAAAAGCAGCAGTTCYTCTACTACACAGGAATTACTTCAATGTATTTCAATTGAAACAAATCAAATCGTATTCCCACCAGCTTCAGAGTTTACACACATCCTCTTTGCTTTCTACAGGGACTGAGGGAACTGCTGGGCAAGTTCCAAGMCCCCTGTAACTAGAGGCACCAACAGCCTGGAACTTCATCCAACCACAGGCTGCAGACATGCTCTTGCTCTCTAAAGTTGCTTCAAACAAAGGATGCAAATTAAAGAAGGTCAACACTTTCTCCTAGCTCCTTAAGGATTAGCTTTTTAGAGAAATTTATTATAAATAGGTAAAAATATTTTACACACACAAGGGCAAAGATAAATACTCATAACTGTCTCATAAAACAAAAAAGGAAGTGAAAAGGCAGTATCACAATCAGTATCTTATTAAAAGCTAAAGGTAGTTGGGGCTTTAAGTCTTAAACAATATATATTACAAGAAAAAAAAAGCTCCCCCCCCCCCAAGTAATTCATTCTAGCTAGCTAAGAGTTACACTATTTAAATAATTTCCATGCAACTTTTTGCCATGTGTTTGCACTGGCAAATAACTTAAATGGTGATGTGCAAATCAAAAATCTTTATAGCTCAGAAATTTTACTAAACTTTCTAAGAACCACCTTGTGATGATTACAGCTTTTGTGAAACTATTCTATTAAGTAATCTGCCTTTCCTAATTGCTATTTTTTTTTCATTGAAATATTACAGCTGTTTGTACCTTCTGTCTACTTCCTACTGCCTCTTTTGTGAGGTGGGCAGAGTGCAGCACCCAAGGGGCAGAGGCAGGACTAACAAACATTTGCTAGAGTTTTCCAAGTTATAAAGAAGGAATCGCAATTGCCAGGAGACAAACAGAGCTTTTTAAAACATGCATATGTAAACATAAAGCATATTCAAGTTAGAAACTGCTTTGAATAGATAGATCCTTAATACATACTTTAACAACAAATAATATTTTAAGAGCATGGTAAAAGCAAGCTTAATTCAAGACTATAATGACAAAAGTCTTTAAATTCAGGAAAATCATTTAATTCTTACCCTCATCTCCATGTAAGGTGGATCATTTTCAAGCTCTGCTTTATCTTGTGCCAATCTGGCCTTCTGATCTTGAATAAATTTTTCTAAATCATCTGCCATCATTTTCTAAGATTAGAGGAAAAAAATTGCATCTATGTCAGAGCAGCAGAAACTTACAGCATAAGACAGTAGTTAAGTGATGTTCACATCTTTCTCTCAAAACTGCAAACCTTAAGAACTCTGCGGGGTTAAAGGGAAACCTACCTCAGGAAACACATGCCCTGAGGGCCATACTGCATGTTTGCCCTGAGCAAAAARTCAGGTATCCCAAATGGTACATCTTAATGATATTTCTCTAATCTTTTTTACTAATTCAGTTAAAAGTTTGTTATTGTTTTAACTTAATAGTGCTTTGGAAGTCTACCAATTGCCCTTCACTATGCATTAGMAAAATTATAAAATGAAAGAAAACAGCAAAGAAAAAGACTACTAAAGTGCAATTAAACATGTATTCTGAAGTAATGGTGAAATTAAGCAGTCATGATTCTGCAAGAATCATAATTTGGTGGATATTAAGCAGCACTGCTTTATAATAAGACATTTACCTGTAATAAGACATACTGCAGGATCARTTATTGGATCCCTTTTCCATTAGCTGTCTATTTAATTGAAAGTTCTTCAGAGCTCAAACTTTCTTTAGCATCATATTTAATAAAAATTAAAGTGAATCAAATGCATGAGAATAACGTCTGGTCAAACATTTATACTTCAGAATATTCTTTGCCAGGATAGTTTCATCAGAACTAAAGAACAGTGCAAAACTGAACAATAAAGAATTAAGCATGGGAAAAAGAAATCAGAAGAGACTGCATACAAGCCTGCTCCTAATCTCTGCTCAGCTTCTTCATTGATTCTGCTGGAGTTTTACAAAGCTAAGACTACGCATAAGAACCCTTACGTTACAGCCCACGCTTGCAGGGAGATAAAACTGAGAAGAATCCTACATTTCAATCTCTAAACTCTAGATTAGCGCTAAACTAAGCGCACAATTAAGCAACATGATGGCTAATACAGGTCCGAAGCAATACCATCAGATCTGGCATCTAAATATACAGTTTTACAGAGGCCAATCCAGTATCATTCCAAGGCCTACAGGTTGCATGAAGTGAACAGTAARCCAACAACAACRGCATGTYAGAAAATATTTWAAAAAATAAAAATACACACACTGCAGAATAAGATACCTAGCAAGAAAACAAAATTACACAACCAGAGAAAATTCATTAAATACTTACTAGGAAAAGGCAGATGAAGAGATGTAACGTCGRGCGTGCAAGAAATAAATGAAGTCAACATGCAGTGTCATGTGACAGAAAAGACCTGAACTTAAGGAATACACCTGCCTTATGCTTTGCTTCATGCATTAAACTTTAATGTTATTGTTTGATTAGTAATACAAGATTATAACCTTCCTACAAAGGAAGTAAAACTAGGACAACTCATTTACAAGTCCTAGTGATAACACAGGGCAGTCAATTCCAAAAATAAATTCCCCCATCTGATTTGCCCTTAATCTTTAATCTCATTAGTTTTGCACAGTGATAAAGTTGGGGAATAAATGAAATCTAAAAAAGCCTGCATTTCCAGGCACTGAAAAAATCTATTTAGACTCTGAAACTATTTAAGAATAATGAAAATAGACTGAAACACCTGAAATTCTCATCTCCATTTACATGAGCATTTATGAATGCTGGAACTACTCTCAAGTGAGAGCACTGGAACAGGGCCAAACTATTCCAAAAGTCTGTATAAGGAAAGGAAGAAAATATACCAGAAATGGCTCTATCTAGAACGAAGAACAAAGTGAGCATTATAACATTGTTCAACTTTTTCACACTGTTCAAAAGAGTAACATAATAAAGACTGAAAAAGTTGCAGCTGAACTAGAGATTGAGTCCCATATGACAAAAACACAAACTCTCAGCCTGCAAAGGTAAACTCGGATTACAAACACCAAGCACCGGTGATTCAGCACAGCTTTAATGGGGCTCAACAGCAAGGAAACGCAGCCAAACGCTGCTGGGGAAATGGCCAGACTTTTTGTCTCTCTTTCCTTGAGATCTTCTAAGAACACGCACAAAGTTTSAAGGATCCAGGAAGAGCAAGGTGCCCGCACAAATATTCCATTGAAAGCAGCAGGTTCCAAAGGAATGTTGCCAAAGTTGCTCAGCGTGCAGGAAGGGTAACGTGGGGCAAGTGCTCAGAGCTCCAACCTTAAACCATCTACCCCCAAATCACGGGGTGCAAAAGGACAACAGCTATCTGGTGTGTTTTGGATTATTTTCTAATGGTGATTAAAAGCCTTGTTTTCAATACTCTAGATCAATGCCTTTAAGTCTCACAGGCATGTGCAAAACATTTCCACAACACTGCATTATTAAAAGGAAAATTACATTAAACACGTTTATTTTTTTCCAAGTACTGGCCGACGGCGCCTAATTAAAATAACGTATACGTTTCGTAACATTTTACTTTTAATCATTCTTTTTAAAAACTTTTCTAAAGTTAAAAAAAAAAAA
>NW_020454783.1:1474220-1523312 GCF_003342845.1 Nothoprocta perdicaria
GCGCGCACCCGCGGGTTGGGGTCCCGCACTGCCCGCCCGCTCCGCGCCGCTCCGCTCACCGGCTCCGCTCTGCTGCGCTCACCGGCTCCGCGGCGCTGCCTCCGCGTCCCTGCGCGTCCCGCGCGCGCGCTCCCGCCGCCCCGGAAACGGGCGCCCCGCAGCGCCCCCTGCCGCCACGGAGGGCGGCGGAGCGAGAGCCGCTGCGGCGCCGCTCGCTGCCCCACGGCCGGTTCCGCGCGGCGGAGCGGCGCGTTTGAACCTCCCAAGCCCCTGTCAGAGCCCGCCCGCGCCAAGCACCCGCCCACAAACCTACAGAGCCGCCCAGATTTCCGTTAAAGGCTTTTATTGACCGGGCAGAGGCGGCGGCGCCGCGCCGCCTCCGGGGACCGCACCGCGCACGCGTGGCCTGTACCATTTCCCCCACATCCCCCTCCCGGGGTTGTTCGTTGGTGGCGGCGGGGGCCTCGCCGCGCATGCGCGGACTGCATCACCCCTCTGCTCCCCCTGTGCCCTCCCCGCAGAGGGCTGTTGGTGGCGGCGGGGGCCTCGCCGCGCATGCGCGGACTGCACCACCCTCTTTGCTCCCCCTGTGCCCCCCCACAGTGAGCCGTTGGTGGCGGTGGGGGTTGCGCCGCGCATGCGCGGACTGCACCACCCCTCTGCTCCCCCTGTGCCCCCCCCGCAGCGGGCGGTTGGGGCGGCCATGGCGGCGGCGGGCGGCGGCGGCGCCTCCGGGAGCGGGATGGCGCAGAAGACGTGGGAACTGGCCAACAACATGCAGGAGGCGCAGAGCATCGACGAGATCTACAAGTACGACCGCAAGCAGCAGCAGGAGATCCTGGCGGCCAAGCCCTGGACCAAGGAGTGAGTGAGAGCGCCGGGGCCTGGGGTGAGACGGGGCGGCTCGCGGGCCGGGGCCTGAGCGCCTCTCGCGGCCTCTCTCCCCCGGCAGCCACCATTACTTCAAGTACTGCAAGATCTCGGCGCTCGCCCTGCTCAAGATGGTGATGCACGCCAGGTCGGGCGGCAACCTGGAGGTGATGGGGCTCATGCTGGGCAAGGTGGAYGGCGAAACCATGATCATCATGGACAGCTTCGCCCTGCCCGTGGAGGGCACCGAGACGCGCGTGAACGCGCAGGCGGCCGCCTACGAGTACATGGCTGCCTACATCGAGAACGCCAAGCAGGTAAAGAGTGGCGGTGCCGCCTCCACCTAGCAGCTTCTCCCCAGAGGGCTGTGGTGTGTGAGGAGTCCGACCCTTTTTGCATTTTCKTGTTTATTTTCCTGCCTCAGAATAGGCCGTTGGGCGCTCAGCRGGTTCTCCTCCGCCTTGGTTTCAGTCCTGGGAAGTGTTTGTGTGGCTGCAGCTGGCGGCTTGTGAGTGGAATAGGGAGGGAGTGTGGTTCTGAACACTCCTCTGCTCCATAGAGTATGCATTTCTGAAAACACTGTACAAAATCAAATCTAACTTGTGTGTAAAATTATTCAAGAGGAGAATAACCTCTATTCTTAGTTTCTTGCATTTTTAACCTTTTGGGGTTTTTTTGTTTTTTTTTTTTTTTTTTTTTTTAAAGAATAGCTTTAAAAAAAGAGTGGCTCACTCGTTTTCACTGTTTTCCATAACTTAGGAAAAATATGTTTATGAAGAAAAATACTAATGAAGGAATAAGTGTCAGTGACCATAAGTTCTCCAGGCTTAAAATTTAACATGTCAAATAGACTGACTCAAGGTAGAATTAATGACTGTGAAATGCATATCCCCTCCTCCTCACGATGCTCTCAGAGATCGTACTAAGCTGAGCACACAGTAAGATTCTCACAGGCAGAAGAGTTGCGGAAGCGGGAGTCTGTTCTGTGGCAGATCTGGAAACCAGCACAGCGCATCAGGTTACCTGGAATAGTGCTGGGCACTCCAGTCTTATTCATAAGCTGCCTGTGAATCCTATAAATCATCACAACTGACCACGCTCAAATAGTTGTAGACCCAGTATATCTTTCATCCTGAGTTATTTTAAGTTATAAAACTTAGAGATGTCTTCCGTTTACTCCTTTATATTCAGTTAAATATTTGCAAGCAAAAGAGAATGAAGTTGTATCAGGAGATCAGAAAAGAATAAACATAGTTTAGAGTTTGGTGTCTTTTAAGCCATATTTATATATGTGTGTTTGGTGTCCAGTTGAAAGTTCTTTCAACCCAGYAGTATTCAGCAGCCAATAAAAAATTTCTGAATCAGGATCACYGTAAGTCTAGATGTAACAGGTGTTCAGTCTGTGTTTTGTTTTGTTTCTTCCAGAGTTGGTAGATATAGCCAGGGTGTTATATGGAGACATGGATGGRTAATTTTTCTGATACCCCCACATCTATACACTTGAACTGTTGGTCTTCATAGGATTCTTTTTGCAATGAATTCTGACATTTTGGTATTTGAAAGTATGCATCTTTTTGCTTTTAAAACTCCTAATGAACTCATAATATGCTTCTGAAGATTGTAATAAATAATGAACATATTCTGCRGACGTACTAGTGTGTGATAAGACATTTTTATACTTTTACATCATATTTTTTCCTAAGATTTTTTTCTTCCATGCTGTGCAGTCCCAGCTTAGCTGTTATCTCACCAGAATGTAGCTCTTATCTCACCAGAATGTATCTATTCTGTACTTCAGTTATTGTTCGAAAAATGACTCCTTACAGTTGAATTTCTTTGTTTTGTGGTAGTAACTGTAACAGAGAATGTTAATACAGGTTATATGGTTTYTAAAAAATAGTTTTGCAAGGGAAATTGTACTTTTAGTACCTAGGCTATTTTTGTATTCTGTATCTTTTTACCATTTCTTTGTAGTGTGCTAGAAGGCCCAGCAGAGGGCAGCTGTCGCCTACAGGATGGAAGAATCTAACCCTGGATTTCTGTTGTTTCCCTCCCCTTAGGTTGGCCGCCTGGAAAATGCCATTGGCTGGTACCACAGCCATCCTGGCTATGGTTGCTGGCTCTCTGGTATTGATGTCAGCACGCAGATGCTTAACCAGCAGTTTCAAGAACCCTTTGTAGCAGTAGTTGTAAGTACTGCCTGATAGTTATTCAATAAGCTGGTAAAAATGAGGAACAAATTATGTTGAGGAAGGAATTATTTTCAGATTTTTGATGGTTAATGTTCAGTAATACACAGACTGCGTAATGGAAGTGTTAGCTCCAAATCTTAAACTGGCATCATTCCTTTTGTTTTTTTGGCCACACACTGGTCAAAACTGTAGCAGTTGTTCCCTGAGGGCACTTTCACTGCATCCGTCAGAATGTTGTAGTTCTGCTGAAATGTGTATGCTGCTTTTATCTTAAACTTC
Source organism: Nothoprocta perdicaria (assembly GCF_003342845.1). Lineage (NCBI taxonomy): Eukaryota > Metazoa > Chordata > Aves > Tinamiformes > Tinamidae > Nothoprocta > Nothoprocta perdicaria. The sequence continues at coordinate 1,477,562 of NW_020454783.1, forward strand.
TGCTTAAACTTCTCCCCCAAAAATGTATTGAACAATCCACAATCATCTTGTTGCAATAGATGAAAAATTCTGGATTTCTTATTGTTTGATTTTTTTTTTTCTATTAGTTGTCTTTTCAGTTTAATAGAGTTAAGATAAAATTCATTCCAAATGAAATAATTGGCACAGTATRAGTACATGTTAGAAAAGTTATCTTTGAAGAAAAGATCTTCTGGAAAACATGTTGGGCCTTTCCTTGTCTTCCAGGCTTCAGATCACATTTTAAATCAATACTGACCTTTTTAAAAACTGTGTAACCATTGCTGCGGAAGGACATAATAAAGGAAAAAAGAAGATGGAAATCAGAGAAAAGGAATATAGCTCTGATCATAAAATTATGTTAGAAAAGGATAAATCAGTCTTAGGAAGTGTTCCTTCTGTGTGAGTTATCCTATATTATGGTGTAATTTCATGAATTCAGAATGYTCAAATGCTGAATCTTTTTAAATAATTGTGGGTGTTTTTTTTAATTTGAAAATTAAGCTGTGTGTTAGTAAACGTTATCAAGGRGAGTCCTACACTGAATGTACAGCAGATTGCAAACTTCTAGCTCATAGCCACTGCAGATGAGAAAAATGCAGATTTTTATTATGATTTGTGGATTGCTCCAAGCGCTGTTCCTTTGAAGTGTTTGGGAAACAGGGGAAATGAGTGTGAAGAATAGTCCGTTGAACGCTCTTAATATTGCCATCTTTTTACAAGCAATCTTTCACCAGTAGATGCCAGTTGAAAAATTACTGCTTATGACAAAAGTAATTCACTGTGCAAGAATTCTCTTTTTGAAATACAATTACTGTGAAGCTAACTTATTCCTGTAATAGTTCACAAAAATACATATAACAAGCATTACCTTGTTCTGTATTTTTACAGATTGATCCAACAAGAACAATATCTGCTGGAAAAGTAAATCTTGGAGCATTTAGAACATATCCTAAGGTAACAAGTTAACTAGTTGAAATTACCTACTGCAACATCATTTAAACTGTCTCCGATTGATTAGTTCCTATTTCCCCAAATTACTGCAATTTGATTATTTGACAATTTGASCTACTTTAGTATATTGTATGTTATTGTTAATCTTAATAGACATGCTGACATACAAGTTATTGTGTATCTTTGTACATTGATTACATTTAGAAAGGCTGACTTCTGGTGGTTTTGAATAGATTTTTGTCAGTATTAAATCAAGTAGACTGTCTGGATTTTGGAGCTATCGATGTATCAGCTTTTGATGGATGTAGTTCTATGGGATATTCATGAAAATAGGTTCATGTTAATTCCTAGTTTCTAGAGTTAAAACTAAGTTCAGCAATGTTTTATACAGTTTATTTGAAACAGGCAAGATTCAAAATTTCTTTTAAATAAGTAACATGGAGTTTGTGTATAAATAATGTACAAGAAATAAAAATGGAGAATTAATCAGTATGGAAAATCTAAAAACTATGAAATGATGTAAATATGGGAGACTACGTTTAGATATTTCTGGCAGAAATATGCATATGTTATTTAAGTCTGATCTGATAAAGTTCAGGTGTGTGCTTTGGGTTTACAGTTACTGACTTGTCAGAAATTTCAGTCTGGCATGGAAACAAAACTAATTAACAAAATGCTTGTGAGAAGTTCCCAAATGTATTCAGACATTGTTTTTATGTTGCAAATACACAGGGGATGGTCTTAGAACATTTTCTGATTCAAAAGAATATTCACTGCTGTAGGCAAAACCACCTTACAGATGCTTTCAGAACTTTGGTCGGGGAGAAGAATCCTGACCTGGAAAAGCAAACCCTATTTATAACAAGCACACTGGGATGTTTTTAGGGAGTACTTTTTGTCCCTTACTGGCATTCTTGCTAGCTCGGTAGCTATGAAAGGGGCACTGTCTTGGCTAGTGACCAAAGTATCCACCTGAAAGTGTTCACAGGACAGTCAAGGCAGATGTTTCCTCTCTCTTCTTCTGATTTCTGTCTTCCCTCAAAAGAGAATTGAGTTACCTTCTAAAAAGATGTAGTCTTGTGTTTGTGCTGTGTCATTCCTTGATCTTAGAAATGATCTAATCGTAACTTCTCATTCTACCTGTTTAAAATAACTGAATTGTGACTGCCAGTTTCCTTCCAACATGGTTATTGATAATCTGTAACTGTAATGACTGTTAGTAAAGCCAAATGTAAATCTGCAATGCAAGAAAATACTAATTTCCAGACTACTGGGGAAAAAAAATCCTTTAGAAAATAGCTTTCTGGAGGTATGTTTGTGTCTTTTTGTGAAGAGCTCATAAAGAACTAAGTTAAAAATATCCCAAACTTACTGTGTCATTTTTGTGCTATTTGGTGTGTGTGTTTTTTTTTTTTTTTTTTTAGGGCTATAAACCTCCAGATGAAGGTCCATCTGAATACCAGACTATTCCACTTAATAAAATAGAAGACTTTGGTGTACATTGTAAACAGTAAGTAACTTAAAAAAGCCTGGTTTTAGCACAGGTTCTCAATTTTTATGTTTAGCATAGCATAAATGCTAAGCACGGACAAGAGTATTTCTTGGAGTGTCTCAAATCCTAAAGTTCTCTGTTGCTTTAGCAGTTGGTTTTGCATAAAAGTGTTATTTAAATGTCTTTTACCATAAAGTATTTTAAGGGAGAAACACTTCAATGAAGAAGGTGAATGGGGGAAAAAACTTTAGAAGTTTTTGAATGACTTCAAGTAGGGGTGCTGTCTTAGGGCAGAGGGGAAAGGGTCAGATACAKCTTTAGCAGTGGGACCAGAAAAAGAAGTGTGAATTACCTAAACCTGTATTAAAGCTATATRCTAAGTATGGAAAAGACTTTTAGAGTTAGAATTTGAACTAGTGGTAACTTTATTGTTCTGTGCCTTGAATTACTGAAGATATCTCCCATTGATCAGTATTTTTCAGACACGTGTAATTTCTGGCTGTTCAACTCCCATCCGAAAAAAAAGGTGCATTTAATTGTAAGCTAATCTTGTTTGCATGTTTGCTTTTAAAGGTATTATGCTTTAGAGGTCTCTTACTTCAAATCATCTTTGGATCGTAAATTGCTTGAGCTTTTGTGGAACAAATACTGGGTGAACACACTGAGTTCTTCTAGTTTACTTACTGTAAGTACTATAATGTGCCTGTTTAAATCATTTGTGCTAAAAGCCAGGTGTTCAACCGTAAAATGCATAATGGAGCACTAACAGATAATGTAGCTTCCACATGGAAAACCTGCATGTCATATTTGAACAATAAACCAGAAATACTTGAATGTTCCTTATATCTGCCCTTATAGGTAGAAGGTTGGCATAACTTCTTATGTATAACTTTGCCCAGTTACATATAATTTTGTCACTTTCTTAAATATCTTTTTATATTATAGTCTTCTACAGTACTGTAATGAACAGTATCCCTTAATGTCAATTGGGAAACGATTACTGTTTAGTAGAACTTAAAATGAAGTTGCAACAGATACACTGCAGTTGGACCTCCAAAGTAACAGCTAAGCATCAAATTACTCTTATGCAAAAGTCCATTTTGCATCTTTTCTCTTAGTCAAAAACAACTGGATTTCACTTGTTCTTTCTTAGTTACATTGCTTAGGATGTGCGATAGAGCACAATAAAGAGCAATAATGAGCACCTGTGTCAGGATTTGAGTATTTCTTAGCAGATCATAGTCTGAATTAGGTTTAGCTGCCACTTGAATGTTCAGTGGTACTTAAATGGAGTTATAGATTAAAGTTTGCGGTACCACAGACTTTTCAAGCCCTTTCCTGATGTCATTTGTTTATTTGTGTGTGCATGTAATGATAATAGCAGGAAGGTTGGACTAGATGATCTCTAGAGGTCCCTTCCAACCTTGAATATTCTGTGATTCTGTGTTAATATGGTCTTCTAAGCTCAGAATTCAATATGTTTGTTTCTTTCTTTCTTGTAAGAATGCTGATTATACCACTGGCCAAGTCTTTGAYTTGTCTGAAAAATTAGAGCAGTCAGAAGCTCAGCTGGGACGGGGCAGTTTCATGCTGGGTTTAGAGACTCACGATAAGAAATCAGAAGACAAACTTGCTAAAGCAACAAGAGATAGGTAAGATAATGTGCACCTGTATTGATCATGCTTAAAAAAATGTTACTTTGCTTTAAAATCTTATTTTCAGGGCTGCAGTTGTAACCTACCAATTTTAACCTACCAAGAGTATAGATAGAAACAAGAGACTCAAAACTGTATCCTGTAGAAGTCACACAGTATCTCGGCCTTAATGCTATATTTGYCAACTTCCATTTGGCAAATCCTGGGCTCTGAAAACCAGGAAGTGCTGCCCTAAAATACATCCTGTTGCAGTCCCAGGCCCTTCTGTGGAGAAGCCAGCGGTACCCCAGTACTCCAGCCTCACCTGCATGCATTTGGGGAGTGTTCAGAATGAGATACAAATCCCTTCAGTAAGGAACTGTACTCAAATGTAAAATCAGTTGGAACAGATTGCAAAAGTTCAGTAAGATCTGAGACATTTTCTTTGCTTTGGAGATTTCTRGCCCTCTTCCTCATGTTTTTATCCTGGTAACTAGGATAGATCTCTTTATTTGTTCAATTTTTATCGTACCACAAAATAAACTTCACTGATGACCAAGGTTTGATTTTTGAGGTACCAAATGAGTGATGAGTTTAATGGCAGGTAAGTGAAAGCATAGATTAAAAGACACCTGTTGCAGAAAGATTTTTTTTTTTTTTGTACTTTACATGTACATTTTGCAAGTGTAGGAAGTACTTGCTCACTATGACTCAGCTGACCACATAAAGAGCAGGAGTCAGGAATTTTCTGTGTTAGATAAGGCTTTTGTTCCCTGTATGCTGTGGTGCATACATTGTACATATACGTGTGCATATACCAATACAGCAAGTGTAATGTGGTCACTGCTAAGCAGAATCAGAGTTGTGCTAGCATGACCTGCATTTTTGATTCCCTGTTCTGCAGTGCTAGCAGCTTTTATAGTTTTTGTTTGTTTGTTTTTAACAAAYATGGTAGATAYGGTTTGGAGGTTATTTTGAGAGGGATAATAAAAGTTAAAACMCATTTAGTCTGCTTAAGTTACCTCCATTGCAAGTGCTTTGTGTAATGCTGTTACTCATTACTGTAACTGATACCTCCCAATTTCTAAAATGCTCTTTGTTCCTCTCTAGTGAAATGTCCACAAGAGCAATGCTCTAAAGTTGCTACAAGGATGAAGTTGCCAACAGGTTTTGCCTTGGTGTCAATCCCTGTCTGGTGTTACAAAGCATTGACAGCACTTAAATTTCATGTTCCTCTCACATGCTTATGGTTTTTCTGAGACATGAAATGTTCACYTTTTCTCATCACCCCACTATGCTATTTCTTGCGGTGTTTCTAGAGATCAATTTTTCCTGRTTTTATTCAGACATGGTTAGTGCTTGACTTACAAATTCTAAAACTAAAAGGGTGGTGGTTGTCACCAGTTCTGCTTTCCTGGGTAACACAGGGTAGTGCTCTTCCCATTCTTCCTGGAATTACTTCCTACCAAATTGAACATTGGGTGTCATTTGAACATTGGGTGTCACTRTTCTAAAAGTCACCCTGCTCTCCAGGAGGAGGCTGTGTTCTTCTGTAGTGTGATTAGATTTCATACACGTAGGTGTATCTGCTTCCATGAAACAGTGGTCTGCAGGATTTCTGAGACACTTTCATGGATGCCTGTTCTTCTTCAGGTAAAAGCCTGTCCTAAGAAAAGAGAACAGCTGCTAGTAGACTGGTGCAGCAGTTAATTAATTGACGCATTTATTTATAACAATTGATTCAGCAACACCTGAATTATCTTTAAAAAAAATAAGATTACTAAGTATTTCCTGAGGGATGAGTAATTTTCCTAGTTGGTGTGTACCTGTTGTAGCAGAAAGCAAGGATAAATAAATAAATAAAGGCCACAACTTACAGGGTATTGGGTTACTTAAACATAACATCTACTAGATACCATCTTCTGGTCTTGCAGCTACATAAMACCTCTTCCGATGTGTGTGTCCGTGTCACTGAGAGCAGCTACCCAGGAGTCCCGTTTGCATTAGTCGAGCTGTGCTCTGAGGTAGCCTCCTTTCCTGCTTAGGAATCCTGGATTTGTCCCGGGGCAGTTTTTCCCTATTTTTCTTGCCTCCAGGGCTGGTTGCCTTCCATGTCCGTGTATTCTGGCTGGAGGCGTGTTTATGTGCTAATTTAATACTGCATCCCCATAAGGCAAGCACATGAAACAAAAACTGAATCAGTGGGWATCTTCTCGGCTGTTCTTTTCATACGTACATATTGCACATATTTGGGKGTATAAATGCTTCCCTTAATGCCCTCCGGGAGGCTCTAGGGGGAGCTCGGATGACCACGCACGAGGTACCTGGTGTAGGGTAGAGGAGAGTTGGTAGCTCCTTTGGCTGCAGTTGGGGGAATCTCGATTGCAGCGAGCGCAGCGCTCGCTCCCTGCGCGTGCACAAGGTGTCCCAAGCTGCGAGCAGGGAGGTTTTCTGAAGCTGGTCATTGTATGCGCAGCACTTGTCAGTTGGCTTCTTAAATAACAAAATGTTATTGGCAACAATGGCTGAATTCCTGCGTGCAACTTTCTGTTTCTGGACAGTTGTGGAGATTCATGGGGTTATGGGCACCCTGATCTTCCAAAACAGCTGAATATCTTCAGATGCAATGACAGCTTAGTTCAGTGTGTAGCCAACATTGAATTTATGCTTGTTTTTCAGCTGCAAGACCACCATAGAAGCTATACATGGATTGATGTCTCAGGTTATTAAGGATAAACTTTTTAATCAAATTAATATAGCTTGAAATGCATCATCGGCTGATACGCATCTCCACAGCAGAAAAATTCATGGTTTCTTTCATTTGGACTTCTTCTATTCGGGAAATGAAGCTCAAGTGGAAAATTATTCGTATAATTTGTAGTGCTTTAATATTTCCCACCTGGTTGACCAGTTTTAAAGGACAAAATGGTCTGAAACATAGTGTAATGTTTTGTTCTTTGTCATAAAACACAACCAGTTTGGAGAATTGTTCCAGAATAAAAATAAATATGACTTACTGTTTTTTGCTCTTAGGTATTTATCTCTACTGCCTGTCTGCAATAAATAAATAAATAAAAAGGAGCAAGTGTTTGGGAGGTTGAATTTTGTGGCAAACATTTGTCTTCTGTCACTCATTTTCTTACTGTTCCATAGAAAAGTTTTGTTCAGGTAGTTGGGTAATCTGTGCACAGTCTAAGAAATTTGTTTCTCAGATGTTCATATCTCCATTTAAAGAATTGAAATCCACTTATGTTGGCCTCTGAGAGGTTTCTACATGCCATGGAGCCATCCATCCTGCCTTTGCTTTTAGTAAAGTGCTCTGGGACAGCACTCTGGATGCTGTCCCAGGGGACCAGTTCTYGCCCTAAGGACTGAGCACATGAGCGTTCAGGCCCAGTACAACGATATTTACTTGCAGCTTCACAATTACAATGAACATTTCATATTTTTATGTAGTCAAATAACTATTCCAGGGTGAAATTATGAAACTAATAATAATTTTACTTTTTTTTTCCTGCTCACCTTCCATTGCCATTTATTTTCACTTGTCGCATGCAAAGGAAGGAAAAGGAAAATTAGTATCTCTGCAAGTTACCTAAAAATAGATAATAAAATGCATTAATCACAATTGTTGGCTTACAGGACAGTGTTGCTGCAGGGCTGAGTTGAATTTGTTGTGGAGGCTTTTGTGCTGCATTTCAGTAATTCGGTATGTTTGGAGTTGTTYTAAGTTTTTATTCTTAAGTCTGAGTTTCCTGGGTTTTGGAATGTTTGTTTTGGGGGTCATTTATAACATGCTTTATACAATATGCCATTATGCTTTATGCACTAAGTAACTGATATATCCTTTCAGCCTTAACTTTGCCTTGATGTGGGTTTTGTTTTTGTTTTGGTCTGGAAATTTTAATAGCTATTACTCATTTGGTGCTTTTCATCCAAGTAGATCCCAGTGTATTTGAAGCTCGTATGCAAGTTAGAGTAGAATGTGTCATTCAGCAAGGAAATGCAGACACCCTGGAGCAGAAATTTGTCAGTAGCTTTAAAGTAGCAGCATCCAATAGATAGGAAAAAAAATGCGTTTAATTGGATCTAGTGAAGTTTGGACTTGAGGTAATTTAAGTAGAATGAAATGTATCAATTTTGAAGTTTGATAGAACAACAATTTTATGCTTCCTTATTCTAAAGGAGTTTGTGAGACTTTAAATAATTTATGACATTAAATATTAGCATACAGCCTTTGTTCCTCTATACATTTATACAGAGCAGTAATTAAAATTTGAGAAATCTACAGCTTTAATGAGATAAATATGCGTCTGGAAATACAACCCAAGTTGCCACCTYGTTGTTTTCTGTTTGCATGATGTGATCCAAAATGCTTGGACACTTTAGGTATCTAGCAGAAATATTAACACAATAATTTAAATTATGTGTTTGTTTATTCAGCACATGTAAGCTGTTCTTGTCTATGACGGCAAGGAACTGAAACGTCATGCACTCAGTCTTGTTTTTAGGTACACTTGGCTTTAACGTGTCAAAATGTTTTATCAACCGTAGCAACGTGAATTTGCCCAAATACTGATGTACACAGTTAACCATTAAGTTACTTGTGTTGCAGCCTGCTGAGCACATAGCCTTATAAATACATTTAAAATTGTGTGTGTAGTTTGGCTATATATGTACCTTGTATTAGATCCATCTTGCAGCATTCAGGAACTGAGATAACGTCCTTGGTCTTGGTCAACCATTTTTAATGTTAAGACTGTTCCAAATTCTGCTTTTCCTGAGCTCCAAATTGCATTTATTGAAGGTGGCCACCTCAAAAGACTCATCTGTCACATACAGAGGAATAAAGAGAAGTATATTCTGAACAGCGGATTCATTAAGTCAAARCAAAGGCATCATATTTCCACCAAACAGTGTGGAAACCGGGGGAAAAAAAAGGAATAAAAGTGTTCTTGGCAATGAAATGTTGTCTGTCAACTCTATAGACATATGAGAATTCAGTCCTCTGCATTTGCACTCATTCTCTATTTATTTAGAGTTTAGTAGTTTATACAAATGAGTGCCATGAATCAGGTAAGTATTTTGACAGCCAAAGTCAGTCAGTACATGATCAATCATGTGCAAATATTTATGCTGATTTTGGGACAAACACGCACACAGAAATTCCAAGTGTCAAATCACAGTTGATGACTACAGTTAATTTCTTCATCTAACAGTGTTTGCAATGGATACTACAGTTTACTTACATTACTGAAAGTAAATGTTTTGCACATCCTCTCTCTTCTACCCTTCTGTTCCTTTTTTTCCGCAGCCACCCTCAGGTTGTTTCTGATCTGTGCGTTCTACACTGCAGAAGAATTTATACAATCTAAGCTCAAATGAAATTCCATAGGAAAAAAAAATATTTGTAGCACAACTATCAATACCACAGACTAAGATGTTTCTGCTAGAGTACTAATTTGACCTTTATATGCAGCTGAAAAGGAGCCCTTCAGATTGATTCTGTTTTTACTGAGGTGCTCAAAGCTTTTTTCAAGTCCTGTCAAACCTGCTTTGAACTTCCCTTCAGGTAGGTGCTAAGAAGTGACATTTGGGCCTGGCCTCTTCCTGCTCCCCTKTTACTCTATCAACCAGGCACTTCAATGGGGACATCGCTGACTGGTCCTCTTACTATTATTCCTGGATGGATATTAGTATTATTCCTGAATGGATGTGTTCTCCTGGAATTTGTTTAACCCTTTTTTTAAGGTTAATCTACTGCAACAGTTTCTAGGTATTTGCCCGCAGCCCTCAATAAAGTAACTTTCCTTGGTTTATTGGGTTGGCACCACAGGTTGGGCTGATGAGACTTGTCCAGAACCGTAGAGATCTGTCCAGGGAAATTTAAGAAATGTGTAACTTGCACTTGGTAATTCCACCTCTGGGAAGCATTGTGGAGGCACAGCTTGGGTTTTGCCTAGGGGTATTTACTTTACATCTGTCTACCTTGAAGCTCCTTTATCACAGCTTTGCCTGTGCAGTTTTGTGAGATCATTTTGGAGCTCTTCACCATCAGAACGGTATTTGACTATGCAGGAGACCCAAGTTTACTAGCTGCAAACCGAGGCATATATAGCTATCTTCAATTCCAAAACCAAAGGTTGTTGTCGGAGGTTTTGTGACCAACGTACTCATGCTGGAGAAGAGTTTACTGCAAGAGTTTACTGTTTAATAACACATGGACTTAGCATTTGGACAAGAAAGTCAAAGTGCAGAATGTTGTGCAGTATAATAAAGTGTAACCATGGATCTTCATAATTCAATACAGGGCCTAACAATCATTGTATTACATGGAATATCTGAGCTACCTGTTTACGTAAGCAAGAACACTCTTGTACTTTTATTTCTCAAATTTCCTGTGCATCCAAGATACTTTAGGAAATGTTGCCTAGAAGAAAATATAAAGCTAGTTGTTGATGTTAGTATCTTCTTATAAAGTTAAAATAAATATAATCAAAATTTATTAACCTGATACTCTCTGTCCTTTGCTGCTTTCCTTTGCTTTCCTTTCCCATGCTGCTTTCTCTTTGATAAGCATATTATTATTTTACTTATTTTACTGCTGTACTCCAAGTAGTCCTGGGCAGAATTGTTTCATTTAAATTGTTTCATTAAATGGTCTCATTTAAATAGTCTCAAATAGTCTCATCATGCTCATGTTAAGCATTATATTTATTGAAAGCCCTGTATACAAAATCTGCTGTGTGGTACCATAAACTATGTTAAAATAATAAAAACAAATACCTTCAAATACCTATGAATAGAAAAAAAAAAAAAGGTGTAATTATAGAGCTGAGTTAACATTTTTTAAGGGTACAAGTGCTTAAGAGGTGAAAATGACTAAAATATGGAGTGATAATGTGTGAGATTAATTGCGTGCATATAGGATTGKTTTTTTTAATTGTTTAAGTCTTGATGAATGACATCAGAGTGTCTCCAGTCAGCTTGAGTGTTGTGGAGATTTTTCTGTACTTAAATATGCTAAATCTTTAAGGAGTTAATTAACCAACTTGTTCCCCAGGGTGTATTTATTTATGAGCAAGAGTCATACTTTTCAGAGCCTAGAAATAAGACCCGGGGGAAATAGGCAATTTAGGAAAGTAGATTTTAGCTCTCAGATGTAACTGCTAACATATGAAATATTTGCTGTGACGTTTGGTTTGTTTTTAGTTATGAAAAATTGCTCCATACAGGCCTTTGTGAAAACTCCAGTGTTCTGGGAAGCAGCACAGCCCTGCGGATGGGTCACAGCGCACGGCCTCGCGAGAACAGGGTTTTCTTCCTGCCTTTCCCAAGGCAGGAGCGTGTAAACTTCAGCCAGGTATTTTTACCTGTGCACGAGCTGCTTTTGTCTACATGAAATAGTGACATTGATCATTACCCTTGCAAAAACACAGATGGAAGGGATGTATATTACCACTTTTATGTACTAGAGGTCTCTGCGTATCCAGCCAGTCAGACATTGCCACCCTAAATAGCAAGGCTTAATAACTGCTAGCAATGAATATTTAGTAGGTTTTGTGTAATTTGTCTGTTTGGTTCATCACAGATAGGAAATGCTTCAGCCCTTAGAGGGGATTACAACAATGTTGTTTTTAGGAACTCTTAATTTTCAAGTGAAACATGCATTCAACTCCTATGTAATTTGTCCATCATTTCCTGTGTGAATTTCTCTGTTCCAGACCCAATCACCTTAGGGCTTGTGCATAACTGCAGTGGCATTACTTCATTAAAAACGGAAATTAATTTATGTGCCTGCATCTAATGGCAGGCAAGCCTTAGTAATTACAACCATCTGAACTTTCTTTTTTCTTCCCCAAGTTGCATTAACTTACTACATAACTACAGGTTAGAATTAAGCTTAAATTTGTAATTGTTTACTAAGGAAGGCGTTTGCTTTTGTGGAATACACTCCTTTTCAATTTTAAAAATCYTCCTTATGACAACTAGGTAAAATTCACAGTAGAAAAAAACCCAAACAGTTCCTTATGCAAAACAGCAGCCACAGACAAACAAGTTTAACATTTTGTTAACATCTATGTACAAGGACAGAGGAATAATTGTGCTAATAATCATCCAGCCTATAAAGCAGTTGACAAATAAATGCTGAAAAACCAATAATTCTGTACTAAAATTAAATAATACAGGTAACAATGGTAGGCCAAAGTCAGAAAGGCCAACAATATTAATATAGTCAATAATATTGACACCAATAATACTTTTATACTAGATCTTAGGTTTTATAAACTAGATCTTAGATTTTATAAACAAAATTATCCAAGTTAGGCTTCTGGCTTTGTGTGGTGTTGGATCTATTTGTTTATCTATTTATTTATATTTTAAACTTCATCTTAGCATCATTTTTAGAAATTTTTGTGATAGCAAGTCTGCTACCTGCCTTGTTTGAAGGATGTCAGCAATCTTCTGTCCCAGCTTAGCTTTTGTCTAGGCTTGGGTAAGAGCAGTCGGTAAGATCTGAAGTGTTTATCCAAGCCGAGGAAAAACATGAAGGTCGCTGTCGTGAGGATGTGAGTTGTGTGTGGAGAGCAGGGAAAGCAGCACATGCGGGATCCAGGGAGTGCTGTCAAGGAGCTGTCGGACAACAGACTAAGAACTTGAAACACCACATGCAAACTTAGGGCTTTACGTAAGCAACTACTGCAGATACCTGTCTTACCTAAGCCATTCCCCAAATAAAAATAAGGACATGCAGAGTTATACCAGAATATACGTATTTCAGAGGTATGTTGTTATGCAGACAAAGCTTAGGTACTGAGAAATTGAGTATTTACTAAAACTATTTTTGAGCAGCAGAAATAATGATGGAGTCACAGGGCAGATGAGGCTGGGAGGGCTCTCTGGAGATCGTCTGAYGAACCCCCTGCTCACACAGCCCTTGGCACACATTGCCCGGAACTGTGTCCAGCCGGGCTTGGGTATCTCCATGGRTGGAGACTCCTTTGGGCATCCCATCTAGCGCACTGTTACCTTCACAGTAAAATGAAGGTGGGTCCTTTTTTAATTTTTATTATAATTTTCTTTCTTTTTACGCTCAGGTGGAAATTCTTATGTTCAGTTTGTGCTCACTGACTCTTGTCCTGTCACTGGGCACCACCGAGTCCAACTCATCTTCTTCACACCCTGCCATTCTTCATCCTCTCCTTCCCATTACTCCTAGTCTCCTGTGACCTCCTACTCCTCATGGARAGGAGTCTAAACCTCGGCTGATGCCACCTCTGCACCTCTTCCCCACATCTCTCGGCACCCCCTCCACACTGCTGCTCCCCTCCTTTGTAGCTCCCACGTCTTCATCAAGTGAAGGTAGCAGGATGCATGACAGAGAGAAGCCAATTTGCCCATCAGTGCATGTCCAGGCCAGACCAGACACACAGGTAGCCTTCAGCTTGCATTTCCATCCCTCCCTTAAAGGAAGATGCTGGTTTAGGAATCTCTTTTCTATTTGGCTGTTGATTTTTATAAAGAATAATCAAATTGTTCATCTCCCTGTGCCTCTGCCTTTTGCCTCCTTCCACCATAGTTTGGCTTACAAGTTACCAGGCAGTACATACAGCCAGATACAGCAAGAGCATATAAGTACCATGGCCCTTAAAAACAAGGGTAAAAACATAAAACTTTACTAATTGTAGATTTATTTAAATAAAAAAAACCCCACATTTCGGAGCAGCTGTCTACGAAGTTTGTTAAAACTAATGCACTATCTGATCAGCGTGAGCTTTTGAGAACCTTATGTTTACTACCTTCAAGAGCACAGAAGGAAAACCTATGTTTAAAGTCAAGGAGGAAAGTTAATTGTTTCAGAAATATGTTTTATGCTGTACTCAATTAAACAGCTATGCTGTAATAACTGTGTGGATTCCATTTTATGTACTTGCCTAGCCACAGGAGAGCAAGATGTTCAGGAAGAATTTTACCTGATACAATATAAAAAAGTTTGAAACATGTCCTTTAAAAAGTTTGTCAGAATTTGAATTTACCAGTTTACAGTTAGACATATTAATATCTTCTAAAGACATGGTTTTCTTCTTCATTTTATGCCATACCCCTTTCCATACTCGGAATTCTTATCACACAAAAGGCATGTTCTTGTTGATGCAGGGGAGGCTCTTCATGTGTTTTATGTACTTGAACTACATTTCAGTTCAGTGTTCCTGTCCAGAACTGTAAGAAATATAGTCATCGATGATTTTATACAGGTATTTCCAAGAGTTTTCTTGAAGACGAGGATTTTTTGTGCTCAGCCAAATTTCTGCCACACTGGAGAGTACACAGATGACCATTTAATACTCTGTGCCACTAGACAAGAATCCTCTTTCAAACCTTAGTAAATATTTTCTCTGAAACGTCTCATAGCTTTTTCTTCCTTTAAATCAAACTACTAACAGAGGGCCCTAGACACCTGCAAAATCTACAGCCATGAGGGGGAACAAACTGAGACCAAAATTACTGTTAATATTTTTTTTACAGAAACATTTCCCAGAACAAGCAGGTCAAGGCCGCAGTGAGTTTGGATTCCACTGAAGACATACGGTCACCTTATGATCTTCCCTATCCATGGAGAGGCAGATATAGGAAATTGCAGGTTGGGAGAACCCCAGTGTTTGTTTTTGTCAGGAATTTGTGCCCATAGTAGTGGCTGGCACGCACCAAGAAGTGGGAGCAGGTGGAAAACCCTTGGGTATACACAGCCTAAGGACACGTAGCGTTGTGTAGGCTGCCGCCTTCATAACCGAAGGGGACCTGCAAGGGGCGCCCCTGAGGCCCCCGGGCGGCCATTTCGGCGCTCCCCCCCACCCCGGCTCCGCCCAACGGCTGCTGCGCGCGGCCCCTCCCGCCCTTCTCCGCCCGCAGCGCTGATTGGAAGGCTGGGGCGCGCGCCCCCGCCCTTGGCGTTCCGTTGCCCGGGCAACCGGCCGCGGTACTCGCACTCTCCCCTGGTCGCCGCGGGCGCGAGGTGAGGGCGGGGGCGGGAACGGCCGTTGGAGCCGTTGAAGCCGTTGAAGCCGTTGAAGCCGTTGGTGCCGCGGGGTACGAGGGTGGGTCGGCTACTCAGTCCAGTCTCGCGTAGCAGTGATGGTTCATTTGCCTTTATGGTTTTAATATCTGCTTTCCCTCAGCCTCTCAGATGTGAGGTGGGTTCTGTGTGCCCTGGCTCAGGGTATGCACCTGCTTTGTGCCTCTGTGTGATATTTCATTTTGTTTTAAAGGGCTGTGTTGCGGCCTGACTTAAAAGCAACCTTTTCATTCTGCACTGTTAAGTTACATTTGCTAGGGTATTTTTAACCTTCAAAATACACATCACCTCTCCTACTCCTCATCRAATCTTTAAACTCACCTGAAGCAGTGTGCTTTGGTGCAGGTTAAAACCCGCTACGGAAATACACTTTTAAAAAACAGTTAGGTTATGAGCTGCTGTTAATTATTGTGTGAGAATTATTTCCTGTGCATACCACTGTGTATATATCTAYATAAAAAAATGGCCAAGAAATATTAAGGTACAACTCTCTTAAGCAAACTGAAAAAAAAAAAGAAAGCGCATGAGATGTGTTGTAATTGTGCTGAATGTAAAAAAGGAGCTTGCAAGTAGTGAGAGGGTATGCAAAGAGCATAATATATTTGTCAAAGTGAGCAAAATGGGACTGGGGGTAAAACTTGAGGTTGGGTGGAGTATACCAAAGCTTGCTTGGAGCACTGAGGTGCAAGCAGTATAACTTTATTTGCTTTTTGTTTTTAAAGCATTTTAGGAAAATACGGAGAAGAACGGATGGAATACCCTCTGAGATATTAAAAAGTGTAACAATTTGGCCTGCTGCAGAATTATGGTCCAACTAACAATGCACCTCATTGCAAAAAGTATCAGTCGCAAGAATGCCAAAGAAGAGCCCTTTGCACAGTATCTGCGAAGAGTAACACATCTGAATTTAGCAGATAAAAATATAGATACAATTGTAAGATTCATTTCTCTTTATTTCATTTTTAGTTTGGCAAATGTACTTGCTATTCTGATTTTTTTTTCTTTTTTTATAGTTGGGAGAGAAAAGCAAGCCAAGTTTATATTTTCTAATATTTTATAACATAYGTATTTGCATTCAAGCTTTAAAAACACTTGTGTTTGGAAATATGCTTCAGCATTTGCTTCTTAAAGTACTGTATTTGTGTGAAAAACTACTTGTACCAACAGTACACAAATGCATTTTAGATCCATGCATTTTTGAAATGTGAAAATAATTTTTCTGCTGTTACATTTCACATAAAGCGTCAAAGCTGGTGACTTCCAACTGTCTCCAGAGCTGGTTACTATTGACCCAATAWTTTTTGTTTAGCAAAAATCTTGTTGAAGAATTTTATGTACCTGAAAGAAATAGAATAGAATAGAGTAGAGTAGAAATMGACAGTTGTCTACATAGCAGACAGGCAAGATGTTATCAACACTAACAAGCAGATATTGCCATTCATTTTAAAAAAGAAACTCCATGTAAGTAATTACACAAGAGGTGAACTGAAATATTAAAGTGATTTTTTTTTTTCAGAATTTCACAGGACTAGTTCACATATCTACAACTTTTTTAAAAATGTGAACAATTTGCTATTTTGACCATTTGATACAGTTGCTACATTGTAAATGCTCTTTCAGAGAACCAACAGAACGAAATGCTCTCTACTGTGAAAGAGAGCATCTCAATTTAATCATTTAGACCTGATGCTTCTCCCCATAAATTATAGCCAGGTTAYTGGCATTCAATCAGTAGTTGCAGGACTTAAAAGAATGGGTACTCTCACCATRGCAATATGTCGAGGGATGTGGTTCTTGGAGGTTTTAGGTCCAATATTAAAAACAACATTTGGATTTTCACTGATATTCTGAGTTTGTTTTATCAATTTCTAGTTACTAACGGTTACCTTATGAAAATATGAACTATGGCATGGAAGGAGATAGGAGGAACTAGTAATTTTGCTGGWCAGATTTTTCATTACTTCAAGGAGGAGGTAGTGACTCTCCTATTAGTGTCCTGTTAGATACTCCTTAGTGCAAACTTATTTTGTCCTCTTTAATGCCATATTTCATCCATTCTTGGGAATTTTACCAAAAGCTGTTAACTTGCAGCAGAATCTCTTCAGTCTGTGATTTATTCCTTACATTTCTGAGGAAGTCTGAGAAAGCAAAGGAGAGTTCAGGAACAGGATATATGCCAAGTGAGATTAACAAATTTGGACTGGAGTAGTGGCATTTCAAATTATACAGGTTACACTCTACATTTGTTAATAAAATTGTTCCCTGGGGCTTGTTCATTTTAAAAATAAATCATGAGGTTTTCATTTTCAAAGACTAAACCTTCAAGCTTAACCCAGTCCTCCTCCTGTTGAGCTAAATAAAAGGAAATTTGTACAGGTTTCAGTAAGTCCTGGTGTAGTTCAAATTCCCTAAAGATCCTGAACATATTTTAAAATCACTAACCCCTGAACAACTGAACTATATGATGTTTTTCTAATAGAAAAACAAGAGTGTGATTTTTTTGGCCATGAAGATAGGAGCCCTTCTTAGTTTCATGGGAACAGATCCATGTAAGCACACAGTTGTTCAGCCCACTTCTAGGAATATTTGCATAGTGAGTTAATTTGGTTAATACATTTGATTAGGACTAGTTTATTATATATCGAGGTGGTAGTAGCTTTAAAATAATAAGAACATGCTACTTCACTTATTTAAGGAGAATACATTTCAAAGAAATGTGACTAATTTCAGTTAAATCTTAAAATTGGGTGTCTATTAAAATACATCAATGTACAAGTTTTTGCATAAGTCATTATTTCTTTGCCAAAAACTGCTTTCCAGCACATCAGGGAAGTATTAAACACTGATGAGAAGTGCACTGAACAGTTGTGATTCTCTGGGATTTACCTCAAGGAGGCAGGGAAAGGAATGGAATCACCTGGGCTATGATTTACCTGTGGCAGTAGTTCTCAGCTTCTCTACAGCAAAAAGTTAGTGACAAAATTTAGTTTTAACCTGTGTAAATTCTGATTCTAATTCATTTTTTTTGGTAAAAATAGTTGTTATAAATGTTTATTCAAGATGAAAGTACATCTGTCATACAGTAAGACTTAAATGCAAAAGAAAGTAATAGTTTCTAGAAGTTGATAATGAGTGAATTTTCTATAGCATTGATTTGTTGCTGTTTATTTCAGGGTGATCTTTCTTTGTGCAGAAATCTTAGAGTTCTATATTTATATGATAACCACATCAGTCAAATACAGAACTTGGACTTTGCTACAAATTTAACACACTTATACCTGCAAAACAATTGTATTTCATGTATAGAAAATCTCTCATCACTTAAACATCTTGAAAAACTGTAAGTTGAAAATCACATATCTTGTTTCACTAGTATGAAAATAATTGTTACACTAAGAAATTTAAACCTATTAAAATCCWTTTAGATGTTAAAATTTGCCATTCAAATAAAAATAATTATATGATTGATAATCAAGTGTTCTATGATTTTAAATATGTATCATCCTAACATACTTGCACTTGATTTTTTTTCAGTCATTTAATAATAGTAATAATATAGGTATATCAGAAAAGCTTTAAAACAAGATTTGGATCATGCTGTGTTTTCCTTGTATGTTCAGTTAATCTATTATAATTATCAGATATTATTCACTAATACTGATTTTGTTTGTTTTGTTTGTAATAAAACTTGTCTTAGCTTTTGCTTTCAAAGGATATTAAAACTCTATTCTATCTTGCAGGTATTTGGGGGGTAATTGCATCACAGTAGTAGAGGGATTGGATAAATTGGAGGAAATAAGGGAGCTACATATTGAAAGTCAACATCTCCCTCCTGGTGAAAAGCTTCTGTTTGATCCAAGATCTCTCACTTCACTTGCGGTAAGAATGTTTAGAGATTTTTTCAAAGGACTATCAACCAATAGATCATTATTTTAAGGATAAGTCACCTGAATTAGTTCCACTGTTATACTATGTTGTGGTATATCAACATTTCAGGAAAGGCAGCTTTTGAAGTATTTATTGATCATATTMATTGTTTAGTAAACTCCAAATAAACTGTTCAAGTGTTTAAAATGTTYGAGACTGCATTTACTCATGAATGTAGTTCTATAATACAGAAGTCTGTCTTGCTGTATTTCTCAAAATTTATTCAGAGCTTGATAAACTGTTTTGTGAGGATGAACAGAGAATRTTTACTCAAAGGGGAATTCTTCTGTTTATTTTTATATCATAGCACTTGAGCAACTCTAATTCTTGCTGTTTTGAGATGAATTAATCCAAGGCACGACTTGCTATTTTCCTTTATTAGAAAAGAGCCATCCTGAAACAGCACTTGCATTGCTCTAGCTTGGATTAATAGAAGGAGGTTATACAGATAACATTTTCCCAGGAGGATAATTCGTATATTTAAATGTTTTACAGCATCCTGACTTAAACTCAACACCATTTTATTATTCCTGGCTTTTACTTAGTGCTGAAGATAATGACTTTGTTTAACCAATGATAAGTCCCAAATCTGGTATAATTCTAAACTTGCCATCATAGATGCCTCTTTCCATTTTCTACAGATGTTATAAACTTCCTATTCTTTTTACACAAAACCACATTACAAAACCACCTGAAACACATGTACCTCTATCTAGAATGTAACTAGATAAGTGTTCCTACAATACATTTACTTTCTGTCCTGAAAGAGTCAAGATGCACTTGGAAAATTTTGTGAAGAATTTGATCATGAWTAGATGAAAAATTCCGTATCTATTAAGAAATCATGAAATAATTTGAGAAATAATCTTACAAAATTTTAGGACAACATGCAAAGCCAACATAAAACTGTGTAATGAATGAGGTAGTTCTGCTTTTGTGGTTTTGCTTTATGTATTTGTTCTTTCTTTAGGGGCCTTTTTGATAAGAATTTACCACTTGACTCATGCACAATGTGGGGAAAAAATCATTTTCTTTCTGTACTGTTTTTCTCCCAGAAATCCTTGTCTGTGTTGAATATCAGCAGAAACAACATTGACGAACTGGCAGAGTTAGCAGTTTTGGAGAATATTTCCCACCTTACAGCAGTTGACAATCAGCTTCAAAATATGAAGGTATTAAAATAAATATTTGTTCTGTTTGGTATAAGTGATAACAAAATATTCAGATTCATAATAGTCAAATTCACTAGATAGATGAGTACAAACGCACTTTACGGTTAGTGAGAGCCTATGCAGAGGCAGAGCCGGTGTGTGTGCTTTGGCCGTTTGGGTGACTAGCAATAGAAATATTTGCAAAGAATGCAGTACCATTGTTAATTAATTTTACCACATTACAATTTTTACTTTTCTATTTTAACATAAATAAAAGGCATTTCTTGGATATTSCATCATATATATAGTTGATTGTTCAGTTGTTCTCATATTAATATGACTTTTCTGGATATTATTGCTAGAGTAGCCTAAGATGTGTYGGTTTTGAAAGCAGAAACTGCATTCCTTTCATAAATGTCTGTTAAGGAAAGGCAGACCTTCATAAGCAAGGGCTCACACTTATAAAATAATAGCTAAAAATGCAACATGAGTCTTTCTACTCTTCCTTTCTCAGCAGTGAATGTAACCAGAGAATGAGAGTAAGAGAATGTTCTGGATATATAATTTCCAGTTTCTCTATTCAAACAGGGAACAAGAGTAGATTCTATGTGTTAGGATGTTTTCTACTTGTCGACATTAAGAACACAGAAATTAAAAAATATTTTGAGTCTCTTGCTACTGGTAGTTGAATATTGCGTTTACACTGAACGACGAGCTGCCACAGCCTTTACACAGTGAGAGCAAGCAAGAAAAAACTGTATAAATGATTCCTTATGCTGTGTGCTTTTCATATAACCATGAGAATCACTGCTTTACTTGATTTTGAAATGGATCTTTTTATTAATAAATGTCAGAGTGAATTGGCTTGAATTGTAATACAAACCAGCAAGAAAAAGCCTTTACTAAAATAAACTATTTTATTACTGTTTTGTATATGTATCCTGTTTCCTTGGAAAAGTTAATTTTAATTGCTCAGTAGTTATTAAAACACTTAATGCTGTTACTTATTAGAATGCTTTGCATCTTTTATATTAAATTTGGCAGTTATGTTTACTAATGAGGAGAATCCAGTGATCTGTGTGCATGTTTTAGTAGTTATCTAGGTCAGTATACTTTATTTGGATTCTTAATTTTTAACATTTTAATAATTAAAATGTTGAATGATGCTTTTATTTATTACTAGAGAATTATCAATGTATTTATAATGTATTTCAATCTGTGTGTCTAGCTGGAAGTTATGTTTGAATTCATATACAAATACAATTCAAATTGTCTTTTATTAGGTACTTAAAACTGTATTTAAATGTATAGATTACATTACAATAACATTTTGCTCTTTTAATATGTAGCCTCTTTTTTAAAGAAGTATCTTTAATAAGGAATATGAAAAGATTTCTGGTAATTGATTTTAGAACTGCGCTAATCATAAGTAGTGTAGCTMGTAGTACTGAAGATACTAGATGAAGAATACATTTTTTTTCTGAACTGACCAGTCTTCAGAATATGACACCAACACTTTATCAAGCCCTGCTTCCAGGATCTTTTGATTTAGTGKCTTGATTCCTTTAACATTTTAATAGACATAAATGTTCATTTTATATTTAAAATACTGAAATATATTAAAAATCCTTAACCCAGACTTGGAATTATTTTAATTTCAATTTGCTTTTATCCTATCACAGGGATTTTTAACTGTTTTTTTTTTTCCCTATAAATACAAAATATTTCAATTATGATATTCTTAAGAGAACTGTTTTATCCAAAGAGCCAGTTTATATTAAGAATGAGGATGAAGGTTTAAAAACAGCATTTTTAATGATTCAGTAACTGAGGAAAAAACAGCAGCTAGACTGCTCCTAGTCATATTCTTGCAGGACTATAAAACTAAAGACCATATTAAACATGTGTCAGAGTTGAGTATCCACCTTTGCAGCTATACTTTGGTTTATTATGTTGTAGTAGGCTCTGCTTAACGCTAATATAAATTCTCAAATAATAATAATAAAAAAGTTAAAAAGCAATAGGGCAGGCGAAGTATAAAGAAGTGATAATTTTTTTCTCTTTAACTTAAAGTAAATATCTAGCAGGAGAATAATCTTATACATCCAATAACTGAAAGAAAAAAGGTCAAGGGACATTTTGATTGTATTTCAGATTTTTTGCAACCCTGAGTTTCAGGATTCCCTGGCTTATGTTATTCTACAACTGCGACAGTAAAAACCGTATTAGGAGATACACTGTTATTGTACCAGATACACCTGATTGCTTCTATAAACTGCGCTTGTTCCAAGCACCAAGGGCTATTTCATACTCACACAGGTCCAAGTCCCTCACTGCCATCCCTCTACTTTCAAAACTCTGAAGTACACCTCTTTTTTCCTGTTAAAAGCAGCAAGGCCCCTGTTTTCCCATTCCTGCTCCCCTCCTGCTTTCAGTGCTCCCAGTGCCATCCAGAACATCCTAGGAAYGTTGGGCTTTGGACGGCAGCCTGTGCACCCAGGCCTGCTTTGCCGGTGCCAGGGGAGGAAGAGCGGCTGCAGAGAGKCTGTCCCGCTCTCAGCGGGGCTGGCCACAGCAGCAGTGACCTGTGCAGCACAGGGACAGRGCAGGGAGAACAGCACAATCCAGGCTCAAGTGAGCACTGTGGAAGGCATAACAAATGCATAGAGTACAAGCGGCCTGTGTATGCTTTTCTTGCTCMTGTGTCATCTGTGTAAACTGTAGTTACTTTGAAATATCTGTCTCATTCTTTTTTTCACACCGTTGTATGAACCCATTCTCCCTCATTCTTCAGCCATGCTGGGCTAGTTTCAGCATAGCTGAAAATTAGGGCTAGAGAAATAATGCACCTGAGGTTCTGGCTGCTTCAGGGCACTGCTAGATAACTAGCAGGCATCAGAGCTTGTTTCTGTGCTCAATTTTCTGTGATCCAGTCTGAGTGGTAGAGAGAACAGAAATTAGTTATTTTTTCTCAGTCCATGCAAAACGACTTACTGTAACTAGGTACCACACATAAAATGCATGTCTTATGCGAGCTATGGGGAATATAAGTCATTTTAATAGGAGTAGCTTTGCCTTGTTTTCTACTGCTTGTTACTTCATATATTTTATCCTATCGTGCTTCTTGTTATTTACATTATTTGAGTTCACAAGAACTTTGAGAGTGCTGTATATTTGGTAGAAATATTAAAAAGATTTTTTTTTTCAATTCTGAAAAAAACTACCCTATTAATGTTAGGGTTGGGTTTTTTTCAGTTGTATTCAGGCAGACTATGACTTACATTACTGCTTGGATAGACAGAGAAAATATAGCTAGAAATACCTATAAAAACCTATATTTCCTAAGTCTTTAATTTATTCAACCTCTGCCCAGTATTGATTATGACAAAAGGATATCAAAAAAGATGAATTCACTCACTTCAGAATTCAGTCAGGAACAAGAGAAAAGGTATAGATTTTTGCAAACAGATTATGACAGGTACTCAAAATGGTGACAAATTGCTGTCTGTAGATGTAGTTAGGGCAGTTGGACTAGACATTTCCAATAAAAACTGGCTCCTACTGGTCAAATACCAATTCTTAAATGACCATCGTTAATTGTGACGAACGCTAGCGCCAGTGCTACAGCTGCCTGCTAACACAGTGGCCCTTCCCCCTCTCCCTCCGTAGATGGAATATAATTTGCTCGTCAGTATTTTGGAGCAGGCCTCGGAGTGATAGCATGACATGATCATTTATCAAACGGAGACTGCCCAGAAAAGTGTCTGGTCCCTTTAGTGCAGTGTATTGAAAGGCTGGGAAGGAAAAGCGCTTTATTAGAGACAGGAAGGCAATGAACAACTAGAGCGTATCGAAAGGGTAATCATATTTCAGCACAGGATTAGTGTGGGCTTAGATAAACATACACTGGAGTAAGCATGTTCTGGGTCATTTATCAACTAAGTAACAGCTAACAAAAATCTATGGAGCTCTTTGTATACGTTCATCAAAGTTAAACTGTACASTTTATGTTTCAGTAACAGATAATTTTGTATTCCAAAACTATTACTTGAAAAAATCTTTCTAATGAAATCTAGATATCATTATAGATTTTAATGGCAATGTCTGACTGTCCAGGTAAGAATAAAAAATAATCATGCTTGCTAAATGCTTTTATTTCTATACTACCTTAGCCTAAAATATCTTTTCGTCTAAATTGTTTGTGGTGTAAGCACCTTAGTTGTGTGCTATTGCTATTCTGATATATGCTAGTAAAGTTCTATTGTGCCATATTATGSTATCTATCAACACACCTCCAAGTAGACTGGTCTTCAGGAATTTCCTGTTTTTTATCAGTCTTTTTCTTCATAGAACCAGACTTTCACATCATATTTTTCTAAAAAGGCATTGTCATCTTTGGATCATTGTTTGGAGATGTGAGGCTGCACTGCCACTTCCTTTCTGTCTGTTTTCCAAATAGGTATGACATAATCCGTAGTTTTCTACAGAGTATTCTCTACCAAGAGAGTAGAGATAGCAAAACTGGCAAATTCACATCCACAGTTATTTCATTTCTGGCATCAAACTCTGGCTGTGAAACTCTACAGACTTCACAGTTTAGAATTGGTCACATCATGATCAGTAGATTTTTTCAAATTTATTACGACTGGAGAGCATAAGTTATTTCAATCTGTCTCTCCTTTCACACACAAACAGATTGTTTTGAATCCTTTCTGAAACTTTATGCACATGTAAGGTAGTGTATCAAGAATGACAGTCAAGTGAATTTTGAAAAGCATATTTCATGAAGTTGGGTATCTTAGTAGAAGAGACCAATCTCTCATGCCTGGCATCCTTTTAACTTGAATTTACTATATTTAAAAGACAGAGGAGGTTTTCTCTAGGTCATATTGTCCTTGGGTAATGAGAAGGAAAGACAGATGGAGAACAGTATATCTCAAAAGTTCCACTATTTGGGCCAAACCTATAACTGACCACCCATGGTCATGGAAAAGGGGAATTATTACCTCTCAAATGAAATGCAAATTTACATTTATATATAAAGAGAAAATGAGCTAAGTGCACTTTACAGGACTTTTAGCTTTTTTAAATCTATTTTTTTTCAATGTAAAATACTTATTCTTCCTCAAATTTTTCAAAATCTAATCAGACACTGTGATAGTCTAAGGGCTGTGTGACACTATAGCCATTTGTTGACAGAGTTATATCAAACAGTAACATTTAACTGGTTTAACTGGTGATCTTTCAGCTTTAGGTGCTTTGGAGTGGGATTAGASTTTATTTTTTACAGCTAGCCTTACTGTATCCATAAAAACAGCGTTTTCCAGTTGCATCACCATTTCTTCTGTGCAATTGCAATGCACTCAGAGGATGCTGAAGATTCTTAATTTCTGCACTTGAATGGTCTCAGGAAGGTTTTTCTGTTTGCGAGATTTGGACCTGACTGAACAAATCATTGAATTCTGTCCTGGAATGACAATATTCTCTTCTGTTTTTAATTGCAGGACTTGGAGGTGGTATTAAACAAATGGACCAAGCTACGCAGCATGGATCTTACAGGGAACCCTCTTTGCCACAGACCAAAATACAGGGACAGRATTATAGTAGAGTCACAAACTTTAGGTAAAAAAAAATAAAATCAACATTCAAGCCAAAAACGTGCAGCCATGGCTTTAAAACCCTCTGCATGTTAGAAATAACTGCCCCATTATCTGTTCTTGAATTGCAGTATTACACATGCAAGCACTGTCCTACACAGTAATGTCAATAATGGATTTTTAAAATTTGTTTAGTGCAACTAATGTAGCTAAAACTCCTTGGCTAACAAGCTACACAAGCTTTATTGCTCGGCTTTGCCTACTATTAGTTTTAACCGTTCTCATGCTTATTACCGTAAGTAGTAGCTCTTATCCTGAATTTCTGTGCCTATACATACTTGTGTAAAAGCATACTTCCTCATCTGAACTTTCTACAAACAGTATTGCATCTTAACTGAATTTGAGATATTTCCTTTGAAAACTATGAAAATAGTAGATGTTTTCTTTTGTAATTCAAGAATCAGCTCATTCTTTCAACTAATTAAATTAGGAATACCAAGCTGTAATATCATCAGATTTTCTTACTGAAAGATTAAAAAGAGCAAAAGAGACCTGAAAAAGACAAATATAAAACCAGTGCACATTACATAGCCTTTTAGTTAACTTCTGCTATTACAGAAAATTTTCTCTTTTCTTTTATAGAATCCCTTGATGGGAAAGAAATTAAAGAAATGGAAAGACAATTCCTAATGAATTGGAAAGCCTCCAAATGTGCCAGGAAAAAAAACAAAGAAAGAATGACGAATGAGCACACAGCCTATATAGGTTTCTGTAAGCAAACTAATCAATTATTTCATGATTGTTATAGAAACATTATTATACAAACAACAAAATAGTAGCTAACACAATCTAAAGTAGAAATGAGACTAATGCTAATGGTAAGCGCAAAATGCAGGATTATGAAATTAGCCTTTTATAATATAAAATTTATTTTAGTTCTGTTTCATCTTTCCCCCCCACCTTTTCCTATCCCAAACTTCCAGATTTATGGAACGGAGTAGCAAGAACATCTTGAATAAACCTTTGTAAATATTCATTTTCGCTTCCTAACAATCCTAACAAGTGCTGAGCGTGCTAGGATAAATCTGCATGAATTATACCATTTGTGTACTGTGCAGTTCTTGGAAGTTAGCTCATTTAGTTAATTTAGCTCTTGTGGAAGCAAAAGTCTAAACAGGTAAGAAGAAGCCAACAGGTTTGTAAAGGAAAAAAAAATAGTTTTGAAAATCAAGGAAAACCTGAAATGATCTTTGAGAATTTTTGAAAGTATCAATGCTGTTGTTTTTATGGAGTTCACTACGGACTGAAAATAAAAAATGAATTGAAATTAGCAATATTTCTTGACTAAAGGATACATGCACTACTGTAATAGCATGAAAGACATTGCCTTTTGAAGACCTGGACACAGACATTAAAATACAAAGTATTGACAATAATTTGAATGGTATTTATAAAATAAAAATTGGAGACTGCTTCACTGTTCTTTTCACAAGATAAACTGTGTAATTTTGGGGAGACAACACATTCTTTATAGCCGTACCATCTCAAAATCTTATTTCATCAAATCTCAGAAAAATTAGGTCATTCTGAAGGCATGAAGTCAAAAACACTCAGTCTTTCAGTCTCACCCCCAAGAAAGCTGTCGTCTGATCAGTATTTGCAAGGAGCATGTGAATGCCAATGGTTGTGAGAACAGTATTTTGCCATCCTAATATTGATATGAGGGAGAACTATATAATTGAAGTTACTCTCTTTTAAATAATATTTGAAAGTTTGTGGTAGTCATTTTTCAGTAACTGAGAAATCGGTGTGTTGGGGTTTGGTTTTGTTTGTTTTTTTGAGACTACTGATATTCAATTCTCTCAGAAATTCTGTTGAAGGAAACTCTATAGTGATTAGCTCTGCCTTTTGTTTCAGTTGGGTTGAATTATTCTGCTTTACATTATGACCTGCAGATCTTCATTAAACTGTTCAGCAGCTACAGTCTGCACCCATGGGGATTATATGCAATGAAAGGCAAAGGGATTTTATCCTCTCTATCAGGATATACTCCACCACAGTAAATAATTATTTTACAAGCAAAAATGTTAATCTTCTTAGTTATACCAATGCTAAAAGATTGAAGACTGTTTCTTACATTTGCAATGGATTATTTTATTGACAGTTATTTAACTCTGACTACTTACGGTTATCACTAGTTTARATTAAAGAGAATGGCAAGAAAAGCAATGTGACTTTTACAAACCTCTACATTTAGGTGAATTTTGCTGTAATATGCACCTGCATCCGTGTTACAGGATTTCCAGAATGTCAGAGTTTCACAATTATCAAATTTGTAGTGTGTTATTCCAAAATTTATTCAAGTCTTTAGATAACAAGATATATTGGARCCTGTGATCAATCACATTGAATAAAAGAGGAAAGGAATATTGCATTAATCATTAGTTCTTTTTCTTCCACAGATGAGTTTGAAACACATCATCCCACTCTTCCCTTTTACTACAGCCCACCTGTGAAAGAAAGGTCAAATTCTTTAATTTTGTCTGAGATAGGTAAAGATGGAAGAAAACTTCTGCCAAGAACTTATGAAGAAAAAGAAGTTGTAGGAATACTCAGGTATGCTCCTCTCTGACATCTTCACTCTTAGCTCTTACTGAGTCAATCAGAAAAAATGTACATGAAGGTAGAATTTCATTCTAAATTAATTTGCTTTTTTTTTTTTTCTTTTAACCATGCCATGTTCATTGTCTTTATTTCTTAGAAAGGGTAAAAGATTTTGATTTCTGGATAAAAAATCCCATCAGTGGGCTAGCTATTGGTGATAATTTTACTCCAGGGTTACTGGAGCAGCATCAATAAAGTTTGGTGYGATATAGACAGTAGTGGGCAGAAAGGAAACAACTTCTCATCATTGTAGCTTATTAGTAATTAATATGYTCCAGTATGTTATATATGTGGTTAGGCTTTCCTGTAGCATCAACTGAATAYCCTCAAGATAATCAAGAAATGAAGCCTGATGTCTGTGCCTTGCAGACTTTGAAACAATAGAAGATTTTAAACAATTCAGAATTTAGGACATTCCATATTCCATATGGACAGAAGCACCTCCCCTAGCTGCAGTGAAATTGCTTGGGGAAATAAGGTCTGCTTATAGGAATTTGCAGTTGCAGAGCTAGAGTTTTACCTGTTTTTGTTTGTTTCTGGTTTTGTTTCTTTTTTTTTTCCTAGTAATCTTGTTTTTGTTGAGTGCAGTATTCGGCACCTAATATTCTTTCAGGGCTTTTAATATTTTTGACTAAACTATTATTTATTGACTCTGTTGGTTTACCAGAATATCTCACTTAGGCAATGCTGTAATTAAAACCAAAAAAAATCAGTTGGCATAAGTATTCTTTTATAACTTGTTTACTAAGTGTAGCACTTCATATTCTGATTTGAAATTGAAATAATGTTTGAATGTGTATGTTTGAAAATTTAACTGAGAAGCATTTAATGCACTTTATTCTTGACAGCTTACCACATTCCACCACTTGTTTTTACAAGCTAAAAATAACTGCCTTTTCTTTGAGGAGTGAAGAGGAATTACATATCACARCATTGCTTTCTTCAAAGCCTTATTTTCTGGTCTTCATAAGACAGTAGATAAATTCTGGTCTAAAAAGAAACTGAATTCAGTTCAGAAACTGAACTAAAATTCTTGATTTTTGTCCCTGGGCTACAGAAGGCACATAGTGCTCAAACCTCTCTCCAGTTCTCAGGAACTAGTTAAATTTTCTGTGTTTCTTAAAATGTTGAAGGAAATAAAGCATATCAAAATACGAGCATCTTCTTTTGAGAGCATGTGCCATTATAAAATAATCATAAATCACATTGTTCTCTCAATAGATCAATAATTTGTTGTATGCACAAATAGACCTACATGTAAAGTGGGCAGACTTTGTCAYACTCAACATGCAACTACATTTAATTGAAATTAGGTATCACTGATATTAGTGAATTTTAATGCTACCCTCTGTGTTAGTCAAATAAGTTATTCCAACAGATGTTTCCTCTTTCYTTATATACACTAGGTGATGTTTGACCCTTGGCAACTGAAAAACAGACATTAAATACTTTTTTAAAGCTGCATCTAAGATCCACTGAGGATTACATACAACTTGAGCAATGGGAAAAAAAAGCCAGTTATTACTAGATTTCTGAAATATGTCATTAATCTTTCTTTTTCAATAATATAAAAGCAATACCAATTTCACATCGAATTTTCAAAGTTAGTTTTGGACATTTAGAGAGAATTCTGGCCATTGGCAGAAAGTAATTCAAAGAAAAAAATCACTTAACTATTTCAAAGATACCTAATATGTTCCAGCAGGATATAATATTATTACATTTTCCTGAGTAGAGAAGCTGTTGGAATTTTAATGTTGTAAACTTAAGCTGTAACCAGCACTTTCTGCCTGCATTTCTTTGCTAATGAAATTAAATATTGTAATAGCTTTGTAATTCAGATATTAGTGGGAAAATCACATTTTCCCCCTCCAGGATATGTTATGCAATTGGAAATATCTTTGAATGATGTAGCCATCACATAATGAGTAACTATTCTGTGTTGAGCCAACTATTCAAACGACAGCCTGCCAACCAGCATCTACATCCTGTAGGTTCCAGTTCAAGTAGAAAAAATTGTGGGCTGTATTAGTTTGGCTACTCTCCTTCTCCATCTTCTGAGCCCCTAGGCAGGTGCTCTTATCAAAACTGTTTTTATTAGTCTAATTTATTAAATATTTATGAATGCCTGGAGTTGAAGTGGTTTGTGTGGTCTGCGATCTATGTAGGATGAATTACTTTCATGTTTGGTAACAGGTAAGAATATACCTATTCAGCATGTATACTAAGTTTTGGTTTATTTAAACTTAACTATCATTATAGTAAATAGAATTATTAAGACCTATTATATGACGGGGCTTTTTTTAATGGAGTTTTGATACTGAGATTGTARTGATAGCTTATCCAAAACATAACTTTTACGCTCATATGTTTATTTTATATTCAGAGAATGGAGTTCTCCGGTTTGATGGGGGTGGAGGGATGCATTCAGGCAACTTTAGTTCTTGTTCTCTTTTTGAACATCAACCTAAATGACCTGCACACTGCTGGAAACCTAAAAACTGGTTTCAACCTTTGCTAGTAAGAAAGGKGAAATGCAGAGTTAAGATAGGCGCAGTTAAGAACAGTTTTAGCTGTGTGCCCTAGAGCTAGGTAGAACCATGGAGAATTGTCTGCCACCACTGCACCTGTTTTCAGAATTAGATGTGTTAAATATTTTGAGATACYAGCTGGAGCACCTTGGCAGAGCTCAGAGCTTGTTTTAAACAGATTTGGAGTGTTCCTTGATGCACCTACAGCCCCTCCTTGCCCTTCTGGCCTGGGGGCGTTAAAAGAAGAATGTGTACATCTTCTGAGGAGCTCTGGGGAGTTATGACCAGCAATTAATTCTGAAGGCTGTGCAAGGGCAATGTAAGGATGTTTTTRCCACATAAGTAAAATAATGTGATGTTGAATATGACAGTTCAGGTAATGCTAGATATGCTGAAGTGTAAGGATGAGAAGAGGTGAAGTTTTGGAATCAAACAGGTGCTGCAAAGCGTTTGAATGGAGACCAGGTATAAATATGTACAAATAGACCAGGTATATGTATGTATATAACATATTTGATGCCCAATCTATAATCCCTAACACAGAGACAGCTGATGAGCAGCATTTTTTCTGTGCCTGCAATTGCTGCTGCTCACCCGGAAACTACAGCCTGAAGACTCTCCTTTCTATCCAATGTCCTGGCCTCCTTCYTTCAGTTTCTATGCTGCTAAGTGTGCCCAAAACTGGGAAAGGAATGAAAATATAGTAACAGATCTTGTGCACTGGCAGACCCATGAAGAGAATAAATTTCATTGCTGTGGGCTTACATGTACATCTGAGAGCCGTGCAGCCTTGCCAGATGCTTCCAAAATGAAGCAAGAATGTTTGAAACCTTTCATGTAAAATACTAGAGTATTTCATAAATAAAATACTAGAATATTTCAAAAATAAAATTTTAAACAGAACACATGTGGAAAAGGCAATTCAGTGGATTTAGAGTGAATTATATCATTTAAATGGCTCTATCAAAATCGTATTAAGAACATGGTACTACTTCAGGATGATAAAATAATGAGCCGCACCAAATATATGCCTACCTCTTTTTCTCATATTTTTAAAAAGATCTTCATCATAATAGTTGTATTCATTCTGCCATACAGGAAAAAAATTTAAGATCATGAGAAACACGAGCCTTGATTCTTTACTTTGTTAATCTGATTCTTGCTTTGTGTATATAAAGCAACTTAAAATATAAGAGATTCTGRTATATTATCACAACAGTATTCTGAAAAGTAGTGACTGCAAGGGTAAAAGCATAGGAAAAAAGTAAATGCTATATACTGGAAGACAGTTTTGCTTATATAATAACTATTATCATTTTCTCTGAGGATGAAATAGAAAACTGCTATTTGAATAGGATGTTTAAATAAATTCTGTAGTAACTTAGTATAACTCTGGAAACTGTTCAGTTGAAGGTAGTGTCAATAAACTAATTTACTGAAGTGATATAAATACAGGGCCTCTCTATAGGCACCTCGCCACATCTGAGAAGTTGAAAGCAGTTGCTTCAACTAACCCGAGGTGAATGCTCAGTCGTTTGGCCCTCATCAAGCAAGATGAGATTTTGGAGGGGAGCATTACCATCACTAGTCACTTAGTGATAGCTACACCTCTGCTTAGTGATAGCTACACCTCCACGCAGGCAAACAGGGAGAAAACAGATTATCTTATACCTCTTCTAAGTAGTATTTGTCTATTGCTTCCACATCCTCTATTTCTCCTTGTGCAGATATTCATAATTAGAAAGGACCCAGTAGAAAAGACCTGAGGTGCTTTTTAACCTTCTGCTAAGAGTCCATAGGGACATGCAAGACATGAGCAAAAAATATTTATAGCATTAAGAATATACAAATCTAGTGTAGAAGCCACATGACAAAAAACAAGACATTTCTGAGCTACTGAGTGAAGAACCATTGTAAGGTAACAAAATATTAAAAAGCACTTCAAATTTGAGCAGATCTGTCTAGTGTCAYGTCCTTTGTAAGGCAACACAAGTGCTGGGATTTGTTGCAGTTCAGCCTGCCTTTCAGTGAAAGTGGAAATTGCCTTGTGGAAGTGTGAGACTTTCCCACTCAAAGCTGTTGAGTATTATAGTTGTATTAYAGTTTATGTTGCAGTGGCCTTTACGTTCATCTATACTATGAATAGCTGTATGTTCTTAAATAAAATATTCATTTTGTTCTCAGGATAACCTGGAAATTCCTGGAGCCTTACTTCTTACTTTGCTGCAAATCTCACATCGTGGTTGAGTAATTAAATAGCARGAAAATTCCTTACATTGCTCTTGCACAGCCTTCAGCATTAATCACGAGACTTACTACACCTCACTCAGAAGTGAGCTGAGGTCTATACATTTTTCCTTCAACACTACCATCAAGAAGAGGCTTTGTAATCACTGTGTATACGTTAATTCTAATTTTGAGCAGTCACTAAGGAAAATTCAAAAATTCCTATTTTTTAAATGTCATATTAAAAATAGTGCAATGTACAATYAATGTAATGGTATATTTCTTATATATACATGTACGTACAGAGGAAAAGTGAGAGAACACAGTGGATGCAATTATAAAAGCCACACAATCCAAAAATTCTCGAATTGGGGCAGAAGGGGGAAAATGGCCAGAAATAGAATCAAGAGCTCAAAATACGCCTATTTTTTTTCTAGGATGAGTATTCAGATATATAATCTATTAGTACTGAAAAAATGTCCTTGTTCATGAGAGTGCAGTTGATAAAAATAACCTTTCCTAGGTTTTCTTACAGTTTTTACCTTGCTGTATTATGCAAAGTAGCTACCCTGGGTAACAGCTTTGAGGGTTTGAGGGGGATCAAATATGTGAACCTACTTATTTACAGAGACTGAATAATAAATGCTATGTGTTGTAAGTAACCAATACATTTTGCTCTACTGGAAAAAAATGTAATTCTTTTTAACGGTGTATTTTTATTTTGTTAAGTAACCTGGTCTTGAAGGATTCTAAAAGTTCACTGCCAAAAAAAAGATGTATTTGAACCTTACCTCTTCAATCAAATACCACTGTAACCGGAGACTATGGAGATGACTACATCTTTCTGTTCTTTAAGTTCTGAACAGAATTAATTGCTGCATCAAAATCAAGATAAATCAGAGCCAGATATGAAATGATCCATGCAATAGACTAATATTTTAATTCACAAAACAGATTTGGAGCAGTAAGATCTTCTTTTTTTAGAGAGATTCAGATATTGACTATCATAGTAAGCACTAATAGCACATCTAATAAAATTAGATATGGTCAGTTATGTATGGCTATGGTAAAATATTTTGGAATAAAAGACTGAATCTTACCTGATTTCATTTGTGTAAAACATGCTTGGCTTATTAGTAAGACTTTGTTTTTTGTGGAACTTGAAAATTACCAGGTTTGATATAAATATTTGTGGACAGAATTGTTAACTGGGTGTTTGTCTTTGGGTATGTATGTATGGAAAAACCTGTCAATTTTCTAATAGGATAATACCTAGTGCCCTAAATCTTGAGACTGTGTCACTTCAGATTAATCTGTACTCAGGTTTGGCATTGACAAAGAAGCATCAGTCAATATTTGGGCAAAGACAAACACCAACCATTCTTTTTTTCTTTTTTCATCTGCAGCTTTTGATAACACTGATCACAAGTTTTATAGAAAAGCTGCAGGGTCTGAGCCGTGCTAACAAAGGTTTAGGAGCAACAGGGACATTGTCACACTTCTGACATCAAAATTTAAAAAAAAGTTATAAAGGAAAAGTATTGGCATCTCTTTGGACATGTTATTTCCGTCTTTGTTATCTCAAAGTGTAAACATTGAATCTAGGACTGCATTCAAAGAGCACTCAGAAATACAAGGAGGCAGCTGTCGGTTCATTTAGAAGCAATGCTTTGTATTAAAARCTTTAAAATATCAACATTTTGTAGACTGAATTGCCTGCCCTTTTCCTAAACTTCCTCAAGAACAGAGTTGTGTTTAACTAGCGTCTTGACTGGTGTGTGACCTGAGTACCTGAGAGGCTTCTTTCTGTATATGCCRCTGTAGCAGCTACACGGAAGCACCCTAAAAGTCTCTGACTTCAAGGAAGAAGGGGCTCTTACAGCGTGTGCTTTTTTAGAAGGTCTGTAGCTCTACAAATTAATCTCCATCATTYGGATTTTTCCAAGTTCTGGTGCAGGATGTGGAATAGTTAGGAAAGAAGGCAACACAAGATGAATGATCTCTGTGATGATTAACTTTTGGAATGAGAATATTATACATTAATTTTGCTTCCAATACTAGTTTGAGTAGCTAAGACTTTTTTCAGTGATTAAATGAAAGCTCAAGACTTAAGATACAGGAAAATTCCACTCCTCCTGATAAAGAAAGGAAAGCACAGACTGTAAATTGTCCAGAACAAAGAAGGAAGGTCCAATATGTAGCTGTCATTATTAGTAGTCACAAAACCTGATATTTCTATTTTCAGTTGTCCCAACCAAAGATATCCAGGTCAGGGAAAACAGAAAAATGGAGAAAAAAAAAAAAAAAAAAAGCTTTCTATTTAAACAAATCCCAAAGAAAACTGTCAATACTTTTTGTGAGTGTGTCTGAAGTGACAGCCACAGCATTACTGACTCAATGYCGTGCATTAGAAAGTCACCTCCTGATCTTTAGAGCAGGATGTCACTGAGGCAGCCTTACATCCTTACTTTTCCCACTGCCTGGCATGCACCCATTCAAAAAAATGTTCAATAGATTTTTAGTAATCCTCAATGTGTCAGCCATCTAGAACATGATGTATTTTTCTGAGCTCTTGAGCAGCTTTAAKATTTTAGTTCATTCTAAGTTACATAGAAGACCTGAGCAAATGATTCTCCGGACAGCACAAGCCGTGAGGTTTCACCCAGTGGTTTCTGCAGCCGGACGACTCACGTCACCCGCTTTCCAAGGCTGCCGCTGGGGAAATAGCACAGAGGGTCCCATCCCATTCTGTTCCAAACTCCCTCTCACTTTTTTATTTTCTGTATCAGCTTGGCTGCATCCCAACTGCGTCCATGTATGTACACTCCTATCCATTTTATAACCACAAAAATTTARAGGGAAGACAAATTTAGAGGATTAAAATAGACCAAATTGTGAACTTGTTTTAAGGTTATTAATGAAAATGTTAATCCAAATTTTTTTTTTGTTAACTTACAATAAAATTTTCAGATAGCATTTTGGGAAGCTAAACTATTTTCACCAGCATATTTGAAAGGAAAGATGAAATTCAAAAAGGTTGTTGTACTTTCATTTTCAATGTTAAAATCTTTCTTACAGCATCTGAGATGCACTGATGTATTCTAGTAGAAGCTACCTTTAATTGTTTAGAACATAAAATACAGTGTATTTTGCTACACTGTAATATATTTGATGTAACTGCAGAATATGACGTGCTCCTACTACGCACTATGAGTGGTGACATGCCAAAACAAAATAGCATTTGGAAAAAAAAAGGAAAATATCTAATGAGAAATTTTCAAAATATTTGTTCTGATCTGGAGTGAACTCCCCCTGAAATGCTGASATTTCTCCATGAAACAAAAGTTCTGGATTTCGATGTTCTGACCTGCATATGGTTTTACCWTGCCCCTGGTTTGTTGCAGAACCACAGCTAACCTCAGTGGAACCTGATTAAAGCTAGTGCCTGGTTTGGCAACACACATATTTTACTCAAATGAGCTAAATTTTGCTAGTCCAATAGTGGTACTAATATTCATACTTCACCTTGTCAGCAGAAAAGCGTACCTGCTACATCCCAGTCCCACAAATGGGAGTTGGTAAAAATGAGCAAATTAGAAAAATATCGTGAATTTTCATGCCAAATTGCAGCTGTGAAACTAGAAAATGATTTAATATGAAGGGAGCAAAGCRTACCTGGAAAAATACTACACTGCTCCTACTTTTTCTTAGCTAAATCACATTTGAAATCTGTCTCTTCTGCGACTGTGTCATTCTTTTGATTTGAAATACACCCTAGAAGGCAAGGCAAGGAAGTAACTCTCAGATATTCCTTTGAGAAATGCGAAGAAAAAACAGCTGCAGCAGTTAGCTGTGACTTCAGACTTAACTGCTGRGTTGACACGAGGTCACTGCATCTCTTCGTGCTGAGGTTACAATAGAGAAGTCCCATGGTGGGAGGAAGCTGACAGGGTAGAAAGGAATCTATCTCTATATTTGTATTTAAAATATATGTATGTAGTTAATGTACTTAGCTGGGCTCTCCAAACACCACATACAAATGTCACCAGGCCGATTCTGCAGCATTCACCAGGCTGGATTAGAGGTTGCCAAAAGATGGCAATCRGTCCCGCTGCTTCTCCTCCAAGTCCGTCCTCGGAATTTCCTCCGTAGCAGCTGTGCTGGGAGTGTCAGAAAGGCAATCTGAGAACTGCAGCACTGAGGCTGAACATATGATGGGAACAACTGAAAAGTTAAAAAAAAAAAAAGTCATTTTGCAAAGTAAAATTTGAGTCATTAGTTAAATGACTCAGACTGAGAAGTCTGAGACAGTTGGGAATCCACTTAACTGATGAACTAGGTGAAGTTGCCAGTCTAACAGCAGCTGTAGTTAATACACAGAACAATGATAATGGCATTGCTGAGGGTCCCATATTCCTGCTAAAGTGCCTTTTCTGAGTAGACACTTCTCGGGAAGCAGACCTGGGACACCTCTGTGGGAAATGAGAGCTGAACCTCAGGAGACCTCTCAAGTCCTGGAGACCCCTCAAGACCTGGAGAGCAAGCAGTCCCAGCAGCAGGACGGCTTCAGGAACGCTCACTCCAGCCAGTGACGGGTCAGCACTGAGAGGCGTGGGCCTGTGGACAAGGCCTGCTCAGCAGGGCCCATATCCCCCCGGGCACCTCCGTGGTGGCTGTGTAACCACAATAATGGCCTTGTAAATATTCAGTGTAACTTTCATTAGAGTGAGGAGCCCTGGCTGCCCCTCAGTGCCTGTAGAGCCGCCTGCCTTGGCTGTGCCCTCAGCAGCTCCCGTCCCTCCTGYCCCTAAATCATCCCTTCCCGAGACCCCCAATTAGACCTGGAGATTAAGTTCTTAATTTTCTTGGCTGCAAAACCAGTAACAAATCGCTCAGACTTTGTTTTTCCACTGAGCCCCAGGCTTGATTTATTGTGTCTATGTTATCGCAAAAATCAGGCTTCATTCAAAACACTTTTCTGGGATAACTCTATACCCTCGCTATTTATTTTGACTGTCCCTTCTCGTTAACGTTACTAATTTTTAATTGCTCCCCGCTCACTTTTAAGCCGCCTGCGCTGCCAGGCAAGGGGGTGCATGGTCCCTCCACCTGGGACAACCTACAAGCACYGGTGGCAGTGCGGCTGCCCAGGGAGAGTCCCGGCCACTCTCCTGTCCCTCCCTGCGAAGCCCAGGGCAGCGGGAGTGCTCGTGGGGAGGTCACCCCAAGAAACAGTGCAGAGAGAGAAAGCATTCGCTTATTAAAACAGTAAAAATAATAAAACCCCCTGACTTCCAAGCCCAGCGATTAAATTTCTCTCCTTCAGCAAAACTGTTACTTTATCCTAAGAAAAACAGCACTAACAGAGAGGGGGGAGCTCAGCGCCGGCTGCGGCCCCGCCGCGCGGACCGTTAACGGTCGCCGCGCCAGCCGTTAGCGGCCGCGGCGCGCGGGGGTCTCCGCTGGCCCGCGCGGCCGCCGCCGCTGCCCTTCCCGCGGCCTCTCCCCCGGGGCACCGCCCGCAGCCGGTACCGGGCGGGAGGAGCTGCCGCCGCCCGACAGCTCCGTGATTAATGACCCTCCCGCCCGGCAAGGGGCGGTCGCTGCCGCCCGCGCTGGCGGCCGAGCGGGGAGGGATGAGGGGTGCCCGGCGGCCAGGTGCACCCCGACCCCGCCGTACGGGCTGGCCGCGCCGGCTTATAAGAGGTGCCGGGGGCCGGAGAGGGCTGCAGCTGTCGAGGCTGCCTTTGCGCGCCCGACCGGCAACGGTAAGTTCGTCCCCGCGCTCCGTGTCCCGCGCGCTAGCGAGGAGCAGCGCGGTCCCCGGGCGGGGGGCTCGGGGCAGCGCGGCGGGACGCGCCGCTGCCGGGGCCGCCGGCAGTGCCCCCGCGGCCGCGAGTGTGCGGCGCGCGTGGGAGAGCCGCGCCGCAGCCTCCGGGCCCCGGGCCTGCCGGGGCGAAGTGCCCAAGGGCGGCCAGCCTGGCCGCCAACGGCCGCCAACGGCCACCGCGCCGCGCGCAAACCGCCGCTAACGGCCGCCGCTAACGGCCGCGGCGCCTCAGGAGCGGGTGAAAACCTGCGGGAGCAAACTCCGCTCCCCGCGCGAGCGGCAGCCCCGGTTAAACACGCACACGCGCGGCCCTGCGCTGCGGCTTCGGGGGAAGGATTTTCCTTACCTGTTAGTGGGACTGCGCGAGGAGCAACGCCGTTTTAAAAGCCATACAAAATGATCCGCCTTAACTTTATTTTATTTTTTTTTCTTTTTTTCCCCTGGGGAGCAACGGAAAGGGCTGCAAATAAGATTATTCGTGTAYTTTCAGTTTGTTCATTCTGTTCTGGTGTTTTTGGTCTTTCACTTGCTCATTCATGTGGGCCCCTGCTGTCCCTCTCGCACA
Organism: Nothoprocta perdicaria; assembly: GCF_003342845.1. Lineage (NCBI taxonomy): Eukaryota > Metazoa > Chordata > Aves > Tinamiformes > Tinamidae > Nothoprocta > Nothoprocta perdicaria. Next base: position 1,517,225 of record NW_020454783.1, read on the forward strand.
GAAATACAGGACAGAAGCAGCAGCGTGTGCTATTTTATTTTGTAAACGAATTACATTTCAATTGTAAACGAATTACATTGTCTTTGTAGTAGTAGCCATATAAAACACAATTATACCTGCTTGCTGTAGAAATGATGCGGTAAAAATTAATTAGAAACGATATAAATACTCTTGCATTCATAGTCCCATTTCCAGGTTCTTTGCTGGCCATCCAGTGTGCGTGTTTGCCAATTTCCAGAGGAAATGTTTAATTCTATAAAAATACAAACATTTGCTTTGTAAGATTTTCAAGCAGATTACACAGGAACACATACTAACTTGAGGGRTTTTATTTACTTTTCAGCGACTGTATTTTGGGGCACACGCTTTGAGGTGGCTCTGGGCTTTACGAAGTGTGAGATCTGAGCACACAAGTAGGAGCGATGCCTCCCCTCAGCTGCGCTGTGTGACAAGTGCAATCTGAGCTCAGAAAGCTCTGTTTTGGATACTAGCATAAGCACACATGCACACACTTGCATCACAGCCTGTATTTCTGCTTAAAGGAGTTTTCTGCTCCGTTAGATACTGCTCTATGTACTCAACCAGAAATCCAAWCATTAAAAGAATAAGATAGAGCAAAGTGTCTGTTTCCACAGTTGAAGCTTTGCTATTTTTTTCCATTGGCCCAGAAATTTCATCCAATGTAGTTGTGAAGCTTCTAAGATACAGGCTCCYACTTCAGAAAGGCTCACAAAGAAATGAGGTTTCTAGGTATATACATTTTAATATGGTGTATGTCCATAAAAAAAGATTATAGTCTAGTTAAATACCATGACAGCAAAATAAAACTGCATGTAGACTAGCTTTCTTGTCATATTTTTTAGTAGAATCACAGTTATGTTAGCTATAAATAATCATTTAATCTCTCCGAATTATTTCTCTGATTAGGACTTTCCAAGTAATCAGAGAAATCAGGGAAGTTTTCATCTTTTCAGTGGGATTTAGATGGAATAGCAGACAAGAAATCCTACTGGTGAAACATGACACAGAATAGCATTTTTGCTTTTTTTCATAGCAACCTTGACTCTGCAGTCAGTGACAATAGAGGGATTTTGTCACTAAAATGCTTACAGATCTGACTGTAACTTAGGGAGATAAGACCAAGAAAAAGTTGCCATTTGATGTTTTACGTATTAAATTAAAACAAAATASACAATTTAAGGGTCATTTTTTTCCAGCGCTCATTCAAGAGGGCTTATGGACTTTAATTTTGATTTATATAGGTAATAATTAATTATCTTTGTAAATAATAAATTATGACRTTTTCCCGCAGTTTACAGTTCAAATCCACACAAAGTATTTCACAAATAATTTCATATTCTAAACTATGCCAACATTTAAGTGAATAAGAGTTGTTAAACCTATGAGTCAGCTTAACAGCAAATTAATCACAGTAAAATCTCAGTTAAAAAAAAATCACAGCCTTGTCACTTTTCTGTTACGGCTCTTTGGACCGATTCCTTGACTTGGCTTTGCTGCTATTGGCAACAATTACACAGGCCCTCCAGTATATGTTCRAAACGCATTGTAAATGTAGATCTCAAATAATTTGCATATATCATTTTTATTCTAATTGAATATAAAATCTAATGAATATCATTTTAAAAATTAATAACTTCTTGTTCTTGTTGTCTATCCCAGATTTCACAGAAATATCAGCTCTCTAACACATGAAAGCCAAGATCTATCCAAGAAATTCAGAAGGTCTGCTTGGATAAGAACAACCGGATCAGGTATTATTGCTGCAAAGTGGTGGACTTCGGGGAAGAATGCTAGCATTGCATAATATGGTGGAAGTTTGTGAATTAAAGGAACATTATTTTTATTATAGGCAGAGCTGATAATCTTCTATGAAAGATGAGGTAATTATTTTAGGTAATTATTTTTAGCTTTGCTCATAAGAATAAAATTGCAATTGTTACTAGAGGATGCTTTTGCCCCTCAATGGCCAGAAAGCAGTTTACAAGATTATTTTTAAGTTTGAAAATGTAAAAGAAAAGACAGGAAAAGCACAGATACCGAGTAATTTCAGGTGTGAAAGGACAGGAGAAGTCTGTTTCTGATCCTTCAAAATCATGGGTCAGATTTTCCCTTTCAAAATACCTGTGCCATGTTTTTGCCGCAGCTGAAAATGTGTTTCTTCTGAAGAAGAACACATGTGTGTTCCACGAGCACTGTGTGGTGCTCGGAGCACTGATCCAGTGTGGTGGATCCATACACTGATCCAGTGTGGTGGATCCATACACTGTGGTGTATGGAGCACTGATCACATACAAGAATGTTGATGAAATGATTGCAGGTAAATAGAAAGTGCACACATGGTACCACAGCCCAAGTGATGCAAATAATGTATTTAAAAAATATGTTAAAATCACATTTAATCTGATTTTTATTTGGTTGTAAATGGAAGCTACTCTGGCAGTACTGCTTAGCATTGTGTTTTGAATTTTCTCAGAAAAGTCAGGTGATCTTTGGATTAAGAATTTTTAAGATTGTTTTCTGTAATACTGGAGGGAAAAAATTSAAACTGCTTGATCAGAATTGTAAGCGCTGTTTGTGTGCGCGCATGTGAGRGCAGATCCATGTGGGATGGATCCCCTCGGTGTGTGGGAGGCTCTGAGCCTCCCCGTACGCTCCCGCGCGGCTGGTGCCGGAGCGCGTAGTTCAGMGATGCTCCTCTTGGTTACAGGGCCTCCCAGCTGGGGAAGTCACCGATGGACTGYGGACACTTGGCTGCGAGCAGCAAGGAGAGCTCGAGCCCCGGCCTGGCGCCCGGCTCCCCGGCGCCCGCTGCGGCCGGCAGCGGGTCCGTGGCGGCGCCGCGGGCCGGAGCAGCGGCGGGGAGGCCGGCAGCGGCCAACGCGGCCCGGGAGCGCAGCCGCGTGCAGACGCTGCGCCATGCCTTCCTGGAGCTGCAGAGGACCCTGCCCGCCGTGCCGCCCGACACCAAGCTCTCCAAGCTGGATGTGCTGCTCCTGGCCACCACCTACATCGCGCACCTCACCCGCAGCCTTCAGGATGAGGAAGAGGCGCCAGGGGAGGCCTTGGGCCCCCTCCGAGGGGATGGGTACCTGCACCCTGTCAAGGTAGGGGAGCTTGGGAGCAGCTTCCTCCTCCTCCTCCTCCTCCTCCTCCTCTCAGTGCTGTCAACTGCCCTTGCAGATGGGCAGATTTCAAAGCCATTTGCTTTGCTAAAATTAGTAAATGAAAACCCTGCCTTGCTTGAGCTTTCCAGAGTAGTTTAACCCTTGTTTTGGGGTGGTAGGGCTCAAACAACCCGGAGTTCACTGACACTTTCCCTTTATCTTCAAGGACTTTGTACAATAGTATCAAATATAGCAGAAGCCCAAGGCCAGCGGGATTTGATTCCTTGGAAGTGAGGGAGGAGGGCAGGAATCGAGGAGTATCAGTCCTCGTGCTCACGCAGGTGTGCAAAGCTGCTCCCCAAAGGCCCCCGRAGCCGCTGCAGGTCATGGCTGCGATGGAGGAAACCAGTTGCAGCGGCCCCGGCACGGCAGGGCGAGGGCTGCGCCGCTTCTCTGCGGAGCCAGCTACGAAATGTGACAGTCCTCACTGGCCACGGCTCAACTCCTGGTATAAAAGCCCTTTTCAGACACATTTATTTCATCTAGTTTGCATATGCCATTATTTTTTTCCCTTCATCAAAAAAATTCATGGAGATGGAGGGAGAATGTGGAAGGGGAAATGCTATTAAAGAGTACCTGGGGATGAAAACTATTTTCAAATACACTGCCCAGTGACCGATGTGACTTTGTGACTTTTGAGTACCAGGAGGTATTTTCTTTGGCTCTGAGCTCAGGAGTGTGTTAAAACACTGAGGGCTTTTTTTTTTTTTTTTTTTTTTTAAAGAGTCTGATGAATTGAGAATGATTTAATTGAGATTAATTTGTGAAGTAATCTCTAATTCCCATAAAGTGACTAATTCACAGAGAGTTCCTTGTTCACAGTATTAGTCACCGTAGCTGCACATAAATACATTTTTAAACAGATTAAAAGCATGATGTGAGTAAAGGTAATTTAAATGATTAGCAGACTCATTAAGAAAGCAAAACCTTTAAATAAATTAGAAGATGGCTATATTTCRTAAAATAATAAATACTGCAATGTATTTCAAAGCAAGTTCTTTGACTTCAGTCGATTTGCTTGAGCAAAGTGAGTGGACAGAGGTCTCATGATACTTTTTAATGACTGCCAATTACTACAGGTAGAAAAATACTCTTAACCAGTTATTAAAGCAGTTAAATTATCCAGATGCACAATTTCCAGACTACTGAAATAAAGCAACAGTTGATTCATTTAGCAGTTATTTTTTACTAATCTTAGTTAATGTGTCATCTGCTTGTCTTTAGTTTTGATGAAGTACAGGTTGAAATCAAAATCCAGTCAGTCAAATAAGTGTTTCTAATATTCTTGGTAGTAAATTACTTTTTTTAGTTGGAACTAGAACCAAAATGTCACAGACTACTTTATTAGTAGTAGTATTTATTAGCAAAGTATTACATGCTTTAAAAAAAAAAAAAAGTGCAGCACATATAAAAATGGTATCTAAGCATTATCTATTTACCATGGTAAATAGAAATATGAAAACTGAAATATCCAAGTACAGTTAAGTGCACACAGACAAGAAACATGGTTAATGACTTTAAACTAGCTAAGTCACAGATAATTTATTAGTGATCCAATTCATATCATCAGACTTGCAATAAAAACATTGAATGAGATCTTAAATGGTCCTTACAGTAAGAAGTATTCTGCGTTTTATCTCTTCAATAGAAGATTTGAGGTTGAAGAAGTGCCTTTAGACTTCGGAGTTACCTTTGTGTCAGACCAATACTTGTTTTTCTATGTTCTGCTTTTATAACAGAAATCAGTCGTTGATTTTGATCAACAAGACTCGCTGTATGGGACTAAGGTCATTCTATTAAGAGGACTAAGATATCTCCATTCCACTCCCGGAGAGTATCCTTGCACGCAGCAATTAACACGTGAAGTGTGCGGAGCCCTCAGTGGAATTACAAATGCATTTCASTGAGGCACCACAGCACACGTACAAAGAGTGGGAGAAATCTGGATTCACACATGTCAAGTCCAGAAGAAAGGTGTCAACCCCTTCCCAAAAGTTACTTCTAAACATAACATTACCCAGAGCACCATGCTGGCTGCTTTTCACATATTTTTTGTATCAACGTGTCACAGGTTGTCCTTTCAGATACCGACTTTACAATAATCAACTTGAAATATCCAACTCAAGGGGAATTCTTCAGCTGGGCAAGACATGTAGCTGAAATAGTGTTTGCTGCGTAGGGATTCCTGCAGGGCTGTTAAGAAATGCTGGCTGCAAAGTAGTTGCAATCCCAGCAATGGATATTGTGTGGGCGGATTGGAGTGAGCGTGAGTGATCTGTGCACACGCTGTGCCTAGGCAGCRAGGCAAATCCCGGAAGCAGCCCAGGCCCCATATCCAGGAAGGCTCTSTTTCCTGCATCTAACGGAGTATCTGTGATACAGGTGCCTACATGATGACATACCAGCATGATGCACAACTATGTGTTGGCTCATGAGGATTTTTAGGCTATTTGAGAAAATATCCATGCTGAGATTGTGTTACACACCTTCTAATAACTTCCTTTTTTCAATAAATGACTTTTTTCATTATCATTTAAAGCTTTGCTTTCCTGCAACTGAATTCAGACTGCAAAGATGAAATTCAGACTGCAAAGATCCCTGCATTTCAGCTCTGTGCTTGTCTTTTGTCTTGCAGAAATGGCCAATGCGATCCAGGTTATACATAGGAGCTACGGGACAGTTTCTGAATCACTCAGCACAAGGAGAAAGTGCAAGCCAAGGAGAAACATCAACAAGTTCACAAATCTAACCTCTTTTTTCTTTATATATATAAAAAAGTTATTTATTTCATCATATATATTTAAGTTAAACACCTGCAGACAAACTTTAATTCTTCAAGTACTGTTTATGGTTGAGAAGGAGCTGGTTCTTGAATGCAATTAATGCCTTATTAACTTAATCTG
>NW_020454783.1:1523631-1525578 GCF_003342845.1 Nothoprocta perdicaria
AGAGAAGCTGAAACTAATGCACAAATACCTTCTGTTGTATCTGTTCTGTAAAACCTTACGCTTTTCACATAGTTTGTTGTCACTGCCAAGGCAAACCTTTTATTAAACATATTTCYGTGGACCTTATATATTTACTGAGTTTCCAAGTCTGTATTACTTGTTTTCCTCATCGTACCAGATGAATAGTTTCTACTAACAGCACTGTGCATTTTTAGTAACTTGTTGATGAGGTCTGTTTTACTATGTAAATTTTACAGTGACATTTGACAGAAAAGGAAAAATAATTTGTCAGTCATAACCTTTATAACAACATTTGGGTGCTTTAATTCTTGAGTCAGAATTGTGGCGTCTTTCAGGGGTGTTGAGCAYGTCGTTACAAGCTGAACCTTCAGTGCATGGGAAATGAGGCCTCAGGCATCGCAACGAGGGCTGCAGTGGCGGAGCCGTCGGAAATGGTTGGACAACCCAGCTAGGACAGCGCGAGGAGTATCGTGTGATAAAAGGGGAGGTTAAATCAAGAGACCTCTGTCATCCCCGCAGCTTTCTGAGCTTTGACAAGTTTCTTCATGCCAAGAGCAATGTGTTTTTATATTTCGTACTTAYAATTGTCCATATTTCACTGAAAGGTGAGACTTAAATAGAGCATCACACAATCCAACCAGCTGTTTGTTATGGAAAAATATACCCAAGAGAAGTTTACCATAGACAAATACCCAGCTGTGAATATGATACATATGAATATGATATGAACATGACAAATATCCACGCGTGACTTTTATTGAAAGGCTATGCTGGAGGCACAAATCCGTTTAGAGTGATCAAACACCAAGCAGCAAACACACAAGCAAACAGAAACCAAGATCTAAATGAATAGCATCAGGTTAGGCAAAACAGGCAAGTGAAATCCCAAACAGAAGTCCTATCAAAACTCTTTCTAATGACAGTGGAATGRGATTCTCCCTTGGACAATACTATGAAAGACTCATTGGAGTCCAACAATAATCAGGAAGGTTCTATGGATGAAATGTGGACACAACAGCAAAATATAATAAGTTCATGACTCAGGTCCATGATCTTTCTTAGCACAGTGGTTTCCCAGGTCCTTAAACAACGTGTCAGGATGAGAGGGAATTTCTGAAGTGGTATCTGTAAACACAACCGAAAGCCAGTGGCTGCTGACACACGCATAAGCGTGTAGGGAAGGTAACAGTAACGTTCAGTGTTAAAAGCAGAGAAGTAGATGGGGGTGGCTTGAAGAAACCCTTGCTGCTCAACAKGAACAGTCAAGCATAAAAGGAGGCATTTTGCAGCACAGTGTTCCAATTAGAAGCAGAGCTTGGCCAAATCGTGCTGAAGTATTGAAGGGCAGTGATGCACAACTGCAAGAGCAGCTTCTTCAGCTGAGTTGTATAACTCACGTAACTAGGGTCTACAGAACTCTGTGATTTAGGATTAGTTTTCGGAACCATCATTCTGCGTCACCTGCACATTTTCACGCTTCTCCCCCAGAGGAATTCTCCTTTTTTTGTGTACTGGAATTTGAATGTTGGTCTCTGGGAACACGCACACGGTCAGACACGAAGTCCCACCCCTCGTGCTCGTGGGCTCCTGCCACAGGCACAGCTCCACAGAGCAGCTCGGGGCTGCGCGGGAGCCCTCGCGCCGCCTCCTCGCGCCGCGGCGCGCACTGCACTGCACTGCACTGCACTGCGCGGCACTGCAGAGCCGCCGGCCGCGCACCGGGCACCCGCTCCGGGCGCCCTCGCTCTCCCTCGGCACTGCTCTTTGCTGAAGCAACGCTGACGCACCCGAGCTCTTCCCGCCGCTTCCCTTCCCAACGGCCACTGGCGGGAAGGGCAGCGCGCCCGGCGACCAACGCCCCCGCCCGCCGGACCGCCCCGCGCAGGCGCACTCGTCACGGCGCTGGCGCCGCGCAGGCGCACGCGT
>NW_020454783.1:1525743-1575898 GCF_003342845.1 Nothoprocta perdicaria
GCCGGTAACGGCCGCTCCGGCAGCGGAGGGCGCGGGAGCGGCCGGTAACGGCCGCCGGTAACGGCCGCTCCGGCAGCGGAGGGCGCGGGAGCGGCGCTCGGTCCCGCCAGGCCGCAGCGCTGCAAGAGGCCTTGGGGCGGGTGCGGAGCTGGAGCTCCGGGGAATTAGGAACGTTTCCTACCGCATAATGTAAGGAGCCCAAGCCCGGCGATTCACAACGGCGAGTTGAATGTCAAGAATTATTTTTTTTTTTCATGCAGCGTAAGCCATGAGCCGAGAGGCAGTAGTTGTTCTACCCGGCTGTGTCCCGAACGGGGCGGACGCGCTGGCAAAGGCTCCCAAGTGTCTTGCGAGGCTGCGCTGGAGCCGTGGGGCCCGCGCTGCGGGCAAGCGCTGCTGCCGGCCTGCAGCTGCTCCCTGGCATAGCCGGGCTTTGAGATAAGCATACATTAGGTGTCCAGACAGACTTGGTTTTGCTTGTCTTCATACGTCACTTTCATCAGCAGTAAATGCATGACCTAGTCCCGAAGTTAAATCACTTTTTTTTCTTCCCTCTGGGGATTTTTTTTTTTAGTCTCTGTGACCCTGATGATCCGTCTCTTTTCAGGTTGTAGGAATATATTTAAAATCCTTGGTTACCTTGGGATTCTGTTCCTCCAGCCTCTCYGAGATCTCCAAGGCAAAGCTCTCGTACCAGGATAATCCCTCGAGAGCAGCCCTGAATCAAACCTGCAGGAAAAGGTCGCCGTGGCCAGGGAAGGTTGAGAGCTGCTGCCTATCTGGAGCAGCGTGCGATTCCAAAACCACCTCCTTCATTTGGAGCTTTTTAGGCACTAGGCTGGTGGGCTGTTCGACCTTAATCTCCAGGCTGATAATGTGTAGACACAGGTTGAGTGTTTCTGTTACTGCTGCTGAAATGCAGTTTTGTGGTGAATAAAGCCTGTTTTATTCTTTTTTGTTGTTCTGGGTAGCACCTGGAGTTGGAGATGACCTTGTTTCTGGCTTTGGGAATGCTCCATCCGGACTTCATTATGCTGTTGCTCTGCAAGCAGRGAGGCATCACGTGAATCCTCAGGCTACAGATGTAGGCGTTTTTACGGTACGTAGCGCTGAGAAGAGCTGCAAAAGCGCTCTCTGAAGCCAGGTGTGTGGTTCCAGCCTGCCCCACGTTAATCTTGGGGGCAGAGCAGGGATGGGGTGAGCAGATGCTCCTGCTGCATGTGCTGCTCGGCCGGGACGTGTCCCTTAACAGCCCGTTGTGACTGGATCTGTGGCCGAGCGCCCTTGTAGGCGCCCTGCGTGAGGCAGCGTGTCTGTGTCGCTCTGAGTTTCACTTGCCTCGTGACTCCCTCTGTCTCCTGTGCAGCTGATACAAGGCAGCTCCTTGCCTCGATACAAACCGCTAGAAATCCAATGATTCACGTGTCTGAGATCGAGTTCCTGTTTTGATGTTGATGGTGAATGTGGGAAGATGAGCTCCTCATTCACTCTTAAATTCCTAAGAATACTGAGTTCAGGCTGCCTTTCCCATTTGCAAAAATGAAGGTTCTGCTGCCGTTCCTGGAGGTGCCTCTCTTGTCACAAAGAGGCATGACATGAAAAAATCACCACCTGCATTGCAGGTCGGAGGTGGTTTGCTGGCATAATGATGATGACTTGTTTGCCGTTTACCCAACTGATTTTCTTTGATGAGTAACTTGTATCTGAAGTGCCAGCTAAACAATAGAAATTTTTTTCCTCCCCAGTTTGGTGCACTGCCGTTGTTCTGATTTTCTTTTCCCTTTTACRGGTGATACATCCTCGGGTGACCACCTCTGCTGTCTCCACCCCTAGAAGCTGGGCTGTTGAGCAAGGTGAGTGTTGAGGGCTCCCCCGCTCGCTCTGCTGCAGACCTGAAGCTCTAGGAAAACGTGTGAGCGGCGCTGGCTGCGTTGGCTCCTGCTGGAATCCTGTGGGCTTCTCAGCTGGAGGCCGGGCCTGTTACCCAAGGATGTCTCTGGGGCTCTGACCGACTCGGAGTTGTGGGGTGGGTGGGTGGTGGTTGTTTTTAACTGAGAGCATTGTTACAAGTTCTCACACTTGTGATTAAGACAATAAACAGAAGCTGGGATTGGGTGGTGATAAAGATTAAAAAACCCGTTTTGCAGAATAAAAGCTACTTTTAAAAATTATGCATTCCTTAGTGTGGCTCATCACTTACAAAGCACTTGCACGTATGTTAAGGGTATTATGGAAGTGATTTTACTGGCATCGTGATGATTTTATTGCCGTTTACCCATCTGACTGGTCAGTGATGTGCATGATTAAGTCTGAAATGCCAAGGAAGTTAAAGAGCTTACTTGGTCCTTATATAAAGTTATAGGAAARCTCACTAATGCTTTCATTTTCTTTTTCCCTCCATGGAAAAGAGCGGCCCGAAGTGTGGGAGTCCAAGTGCACTTGGAAACACGTGCAGAGCTTCCCTGCTCCTCGGCAGCGCTGCCTGAATTGMGGTAGCGCTGAGGTTGCAGCTTGTGCCTGGGCGCGATGCTGCGAGGCCAGCGGCGCCCCGGTGCGAGGTGTGGGTGAGGCCTGGAGGAAGCCTTGGTGAGAGAGAGGCTCTGCCTGTAGGGTCAAGGTGAAGCAGCTCTGCACACACGATGGCACAATTTAACATGAGTATTTTCTAGGGCTCCTGCAGAATACCATGCCTTTGGAAAGTGCTCAAAGAATTTTCATAGAAACTTGAAAAGAGGTGTGCTGTACTGTTGATCAGATACCTCATATGTTCCAAATTGGTAAATTCTTTGCTGTTTGACTAATAGCCTTAATGAGGAAAAAATGAATGGCTTTTGTGGAATAAACTCAAATGATGCTGTGCAGACTCCTCATGTGGGACAGACACAGCAGTGATGGTGTCAGCATCTCTGGCAGTCCACACTGTCTRTATTATTTTTGGTGTATCCAATATATTAAATAAAAATTGAATACCTCATTTTCCTGTGTACTGTAACTCTCCTGTATTAGTTTCTCTGAGTTAGGGTGTTCATGTTTGGTGACAGTTGTTTTGTGCATCTTCTTGGTAATGACAAAATATCTAAAATTCTGCATTTATGTTTAAACTTCTTTATAAGAAGTGTGTGAGGGCGGCAGCAGCAGGGTGATCTTGCTGGATGCTCTCCTGAGGCCAACAAAAACACTTGGTTTGGCTTCTATCTGCTGGGAGGGCTTTAGACCTCCTGCTACTTTTGTAACGTGGACATCTCTGCTGTAACTGGAGCACTGAAGGGGTGTGGGTGGCTGCTGTAACGTGTCCCCTGTGTCACACAATGCTTGGGGTTGGAAGGGACCTCTAGGGCTCATCTAGTCCAACCCCCTTCTCCAGCAGGGACACCCAGAGCACAGGGCKGCATCCAAGCGGGTTTGGAAGATCTCCGGAGAAGGAGACTCCACGGCCTCTCTGGCCACCTGTTTCGGGGCTCTGCCGCCCTCTCCATAAAGAAGACTTCTCAAGCTCAGGTGGAACTTCCCTGGGATTCAGCATGTGGCTGTTGTTTCTCGTCCTGTTKCTGGGCACCCCTGAGCCTAGTCTGGCTCCATCGCCCTGACACCCTCCCTTCAGGGTGGTGKTTGTGCACGCTGAAGATCCCCTCTCAGCCTGTTCCTCCTCGTGTGAAACATGCCCAGCTCTCAGCCTCTCCTAGGGGAGCTGCTCCAGCCCCTAGTGCTCTGAGACAGGCTTCCCAGTAACTCCCTGTACCTCTGGCACTGGGGGGCCCAGCACTGGACACTGCCCTCCAGGGGGGGATCCCCTCCCTCTGCCTGCAGGGCACCCCAGGGACACCCCTGCCACCAGGATGGCTGCTGCAGTGAGGTGCAGCACTCCTCTCAATGAGCCATGGCCAGGGAGACAAGCAGGAGCTCAGGGTGAAGCCACAAGTCTGCACAGTGAAGACACTGCTGCTGTTGAACACCACTCAGAATGTGTGGCTAAATCCCCTCAACCAYGTTTTATTCCACAGCAGAATGGCACTGAACATGCATCTTGCAAAAATATTAAAAAGCTTAATAATTTAAAAGCTTTTAAAAATAATAACTTACAAATTCTAGTTGTGCATTTTCCACACCTGCAGTCTGTCACGGAGCTAGGCTAAGCGCTTGGAGCTTTGCTGTCGCTCTGCTCCTCACTCTTCATTTGTGCTGATGTGGATTCCTGGGCTGTAGGCACCGATAAACCTGAGCAGCTGCTGGTGACACTGTGTGAGGTAGAGGTCTCTCTGGTGCAGGGAATTCTCGTCGCGGAGCTCCAAGGGAAACACAGCATTGGGTGCCACGCAGAATACAGACTGACCTGGGCCAAACACAGATTGGGGTTGTCAGGCCATCAGGCTGCATGACCCTTTGCCACCAGATTTCCAGGGGGTGCACTATGGTTAAGAACAGTAACTTGGAACAGTTTATTCCTAGTGGTTTATTGTAATTCTGGTCTCACTGTCAAATTCTTACGYAAACTACAAGTGTGATGCTAGATAACCAAACAAAAACAGCAAAGTAGCCAAACAAAAATTCCGTTCTGCCTTTTCCCAGGTAGAAACAGTGAAGCTGGTTGTTCCACTTCAACCTGGGCCACGTGGGGTGCCTGAGAAGCAGCCAAATGCAAACCATGCAAGCACAAAGTGCTGGCCTGTGGAGAGTGCAGTCTGCAGCACTGAGACTCTTCCCAGGAAAGCTTTAGCTGAAAGACTTTTTTTTCCTCTAGTAATAGTTGCTTTTGTCAACAGAAATCAAGTACCTTCAGTTGACAAATGAGATTCTAATGCACTTTGTAAGAAAAGGAAATGATTTATCCAAGACTAAAGTTGTTACATTATTTACCATGCTTTAGGGTGAGCGATGATTCAAGGAGTAAGATGGCAATCAATGCATCTTCTTGAAGTACTTTTTTCCTTAAACTTAATTTGGTATGCGCCTTAGACAAGGAAATCCTAAGAAATGAATGTAACCAGGTGAGATGTAGTACCAGAAAGTATTGCAGAAAAGAGCCCAGAAAATGAGCATGCCCTTGCAAGCAGGTCACTAGACTGCGCCCAACCTGCAGGCCTTGTTTCCGTACAGAGGGCAGCTGTGCAGCTTTCCCAGAGACCGCCCGGTTCCGTGTGGCACTGGCAGCGCAGCGCGCTGCGGGGCCTCTGCGCGTTGGTTTATGACCGCAGTGAAGCCTGGCATAATATGCATTATTACTGATTGTCTCTTTTAAACTTGAACAATGTAAAGCTGTGATAACTGTCTCTTTTTTTTTTTTTTTTTTCCCCCCCCTCTCTTTTTTTTCTGAGGTAGGTTTCTTAAATCATTGATTTCCAGTTGATTTGCCAATGCTTGGCAAAATTCCTTACACTTATTTTTTTCCCCAAATCGGTATATAAAACAAAAGGTATCCATGAATGTTAGGGTATGTTACTCTTGAACTTTTCAAATTAAGGAGTCCCATCTAGACTTGTAGCTTCTAGCAGATTAGCACAATTTCTATTTGAGGTACAGAGGGGTACAGAGGTGCTTTCTTTAATATGAAAAGCAGGACATACAGAATTTTTAGCGCGGATGCTGATAATTTTGATCCATGAATCACATCTCTTCTCACTCTGCGACTTGCAAGATAGTAGCCCTGAATTAGGTTTTCTGCTTCTGAACTCAGTTCAAYATGAAGATTCTTAGCAAACAAAATAAACTAGAGAGATGGTACAACTTTTAAATACTTCACTGTGGAAAATAAAGAATTTACATTTTTCACATCTTCTAGTGGCACAGGAATGTAGTTGGCACATTATTCCACAAACAGTCTTTACAAGGAAGCCTCTCACTGTTCAGCCATGCAAAATGATTTGTTTATATCAGGTGCTGCTCTATGTAAACTGTTAATTTGTCAATTAGATTATATGAGAGATACTGACACATTATTTAAAATGAAGCATTTTTATTGCTGATTGCAACTTAATCTTGTCAGAAGTATTAGACATCTGTTTTCATACTGTCAACCTACTACTACTACTAAACTACTGTAGTTTTTCAGAAACAAGACCCAATTGAATTTATGTTGGCTCTTTTAAAGTACTAAAGCTAGTTTTATCAGTAGCAAGATCTTATCAATGGTAGTGGAATATGGTAGGAGAGAATTGTTGGCAAGYGAATAGTGACAGATTTAAAAACAAGCAAACCTGAGTTCAGGAACTTGCTCCTTGCTACTGCCAAGCATCCTGCATTTCTGACTAGGCAGTAGTGTTACCTGCTCGTAGTCCTGCGTGGTGCACTGCTGCGAGACTCTGTGCAGCACTGCCTCAGGATTAACAGCTTGCTTCAAGACACCATGCACAAGGAAAGGCAGCCGACAAGAGGGAAGGTCACTGTACAACAGAAGCCCAAATACATCTAGAAGGTTAGGTGAGATCAGACTCAAGTCCTAAAGAGAAGACCAGAGAGAAAATAAACATACATATATATATATATATATATGACTTTTTACTTGTAGAAACATTGGAGATATTATTTTCTTTAATCTGAATAGCAGTTTGAATAGCAGTTTGAATGCTGAGTACTACAGGGTTATCTAATGAAACCTCTGTAATATATGCAGTACATTTTTGTTTCAATAGTATTTGTTGAAAGCTATTCCAAACAAAATGACAGCTCTGCTTTTGGGAAATTAGCTAATTTTAGAAGCTATGTGATTTACAGTGACTTCATCTTTGGCTTTTGGGGCAAAATGAGCAAATTTAATTGTTTTCATTATTTCACAAGCTGAAATAAGCATAAACACAGACGACTGCTGCGGGACACTGGGCACGGGCTTTACCAGCTGTCCAATTAAAGAGCTCTCCTTTTGCACTTGTTTCTTTGAGGAAACATCCACGTCTACGTAAGACCAAAAATTAGTCTGAACTGGAACAGTCACTTGCTGGTCAGCTGCTTCTCCATACTTCCTCCCAGGAATGAACAGTGTTGTTGTTCTGCTCTCCAGCACTAGGACAGGACAGAGTGTCAGTCACACAATCCCTGCAGTTATGCTATAGATTCTATCCATTCKGTAGTCCCTAGCACAGCACCCGGAAACACTCCCAGTTACCTACTGCCCTGGTGATGCTTATAGAGCTGGACGCTTCCTGACACGCAGGGTACTTAATCKGAGTGCCTACTACAAGGCTACAGCGTAGATTTTAGACACTTAAGGAACCACTTCTCTTACTGTTTAATATTGTCAATTTACGATTTTGTTCATTGATGGAGTCTGTGTAGCAAAAAAGCCTATGGGAACACATTTATTTTGTTCCTGTTTCTTTAAAACTGGTTAAAAATAGGTGATAGATTTCCCCAGTGTTTGAGGGCCATAAGGTGAGAAGCAGATCTAACTCTTATTTTGTGCATTTGTTTCATGCATTTTGTATCCCTCCTTGCTTGTCAGTAAATGTGAGATTACCTGACTGCAGAAATTCAAGTTTATCCTTTTTATATGAAGATAAGTCTCCTATGTAGCAGATACCACCTTTAGCCAGCAGAGCACTGCAGGCTTGAATACTGGCACTTCCAGTTCCATGTTTATCTTTGGATACGACAGGAAAAATTTCACTTGAGGATGGGTGTCGYACGCCCCGAGGCAGGAGACACATACTGTAATTCAGAAGTCTGCGAGATTAAACAATTCTGTCAGTCATAAACTGTAAACTTGTTTTTGGTTTTACAAAATTTAAACATAACRCTATTCTACAATGATACTTCAGGGTTGATAAAGACACACAGTGCTCAATTAGAAATCACCTTCCTCAAATAAAATCCAGTAGCAAAACTTGCATGTTCAAASGTGTTGAGAACACAGAGGTAGAAACCCAAGCTTCCTCTGTCACAGCTACAAGAAGGACTTCATTTCTTATGGGTTTAACATTTGAGGCAAATGAGGAATTTCTACCAAGTCAGAAACACTGTTAGCTCCTAATGTACAAAAACTTTTCCATTGACTGAAAAAGTGAATGAATGATGTTTCTGGCCATCTAGAAGGAATAATAAATAAATAAATAAATAAATAAATAAATAAATAAATAAATGAATAAGCTGTCTCGCCTGGGTCACATCCCCAGGGCTTTTTGAGAAATGAGAGGGTTTGTCTCATGCTGTAAGCTCGTGCCGTGCTTGGCACGCAGGACTGCAAACTGCCTGTCTGGCTCCACAGTTGGAGGTCCCTAATGATTTTGGATGCCGGAGCAGAATTCTCCCATTATTTACCATGCATTATTAATAAAGAGAAAAACTGTTATTAATTATATGTTACCTATATATGGTATGTATGGTATAAATATATTAAAATAACCTACTATAATAACATATACTATTAGAATATATACTGTAATAATCTGCTATACTACAATACATACTATATGTAAYATATAGTATTACAATATATACTAAGATACAATATATTAAAATAACCTACCATAATAACCTAAATGTGATATAGGAAATACTTCTCTTGACTAATGACAATGAAACACTAAGCACCTACAAGCGGAGTCTCTTTTTGAGTAACACTAATCCTGTTACCTTGAAAAAGATTCCATTTTTTTTTTTTAACTTTAAATTTATGTTTAAATTTATGTGAGAAACAGGCAATTTCCTTACCTGTCAATTATGAGAGTGTCACCTGTCACAATCAAGAGATCCAGGTAATCTGCTACCTCGTTGTCCTTTTCACACGTCAGGACCAGGCTCAGCAATATTGTGAGTTTGAGAGTATTGTAAGTGCCCGGCGGAACAACTTGAGAAGCAAAGACATTGGCAAGAATGGCTGGAAACCTCCAGCAGGAACCTGAGGCCAGTGACAAGAGACRCTTAAAACTGTCACTGATACAAGAAGGACCTAATTAAAACAGAATACACCTTAATGAATACTTCATCGTAGATCTATGCAGATACATTAGAACAAATCTCTATTCTAGTCTTGATATGAACACTTACGAACAACTAAGAAGAAGTTTAGCTCTGGGCACAAATACCAGCAGCYGACAATGTTAACTTTACTATCAGAAACAAGAGATGTCCTCTGTTAACCCTGATTGATAGAACATGCAAGGAGTGGCAAACTGAAATAGCAGGGCCACTTAACACCTCATTTCAATGTGCCATTCAATGGAGAGGAGACGCTGAAGGAGAACAACTGCAGTAAATAATTAATCTTTAATTTCCTAATGCATGGAGAGAGAGAGAGAAGTGGGCAAAATACAGTATTTTCAAATGCCAGCAAGAATATAGTTAAGACTGCAAGAGTGAACCCCAAAGCAGTTCCTAGATCTGCACCTCTGTATAATAGGAAATAGTGCTAATGCTGAAGATTCTGCTTTACAAAGATTTTTAACATTTTGCTTGTTTATTTTATGAACTTTCTTACTATTTGGCTTACACTGCCGCACACTACTGACTTCTATACACATTGCAGCTTGCGAGCCATTTTGTACACAGGCTGGAATTCCTATAATCTTGTAGTGGTTTCCTATTGTCATTCTGTTGGCCAATTCATCTAGAAATACAAAATAAACAAATAAATAAATAAATAAATAAATAAATAAATAAATAAATAAATAAATAAAAGAGAGGAACTTAAAGATATATTAGGGCATAAAAAAGTTTTAAAACATGATCAGATTTCTTTTTGTCCAAAAATTTTGTCCCAAAATGGTTGAATTCCAAGCATTCCTGATTTAATCAAAGAAGAGGGTTGTATTCTAGGTCTACCGTAAGGTACTAGAATAAAACCAAGCTCACAATTCTAAGTAACCAGCACAGCACATAAGGATACAGAATGGCTGAACCAAAAGTGGTTCTTGCTAAAGAGAATGGATGGTGCTTTTAGTTCTGCATTAAAATGTGTGCTCTAAATGTATGCAGGCCTGCTCTGAAATTCGTGTTGAAAACTAGTGCACACCCCAAGACATAGCAAATAGCTTTGAAAACCTTTACATTCCTATGCATTTCCTCCAAAACCATTTTTTAAAAATATGAATTATGTCCAAGCTGATATCTCACCCTACAGAATCCAGTCTAATGTCAGTCATGGCTGAAGCCAATGAAAATTTAATGCACATCTAACTCAGTGAGTAGATTATTTCTCAAGAAATGAATTTTCTTAATTCTATACACTTTGGACATCACATTAAAGCAGAATGGTTTTACGTATTTGCTGTCAAAGAAAACAAAAGTACTAGAAAATTAGGTTGGTCTCCTGTGATTCTAGTTGAATATTCATTCACTATAGGGATCATTTAGTGTCTGCAGTGAAAGACAGAAGCCAAAAATCTTGACATGATCCAGAAAAAGGCTGTTTTTCTGGAAACATGTTAAGAACGCACTAAGCTAGTACAAAACAGTATGAGCAAAGGAARGAGAAAAAATGGGCAGGGAAAAAGCTACTGTTAGAATATGATAATGCAGATTTGATTTAAACAAAATGACTTGATTTAAACCAAACTAGAAAAGTGAATACGAATACAGCGCAGTTACATAACGCACAGTCTTTAATCACTAAATTGGCTAATTACATGTTTTTTTCTCGTAAAATTAGGAAATAACATAAAATTATCATTATTAGCAGCATTTTAGAGAGAAACCGCTATATGGACAATGCAAAGAATTATTGCAGTTCGGTTCTGATATATTTTTATTTTTGGAATTCTCAGTCATTAACTTAAAATTCAGCTTACCTCTCAAGAAGACGGTGAAACTCTGAATCCTAAAATGTGATTTATTGTTGGCATATCCTTTGAAAGCATTCAGTGCTTTCTTATCAATCATTTCAACTATTTGTTTATCTTTCAAAATAAAGGCAAAGTTAAATCTCTTGAATATGGTACCAAGGTTTTTTTCACCCTTAACTGACTGGTATATTTTGGACTTTTTCCCCCTTAAATGGTTATTTTAATTAATTATATAACAGAAGTAGAAAAATAACTGAGATTTAAAAATGAAAGTCCATAGTTCCTACCACCAAGTACTCTAAACTTCATGTCTTCTTGCAGTGGTGAAGAGCACAGGCTACAAACAAAATTATTCCTCACTGTGGCAGATTCCGTAGCTCCAGGCATGTGCACCCTTATGTACCGAAATCCTAAAAAGCAAAACAAATCCACAAGCAAAACCACTATAAATGTGCCATATATTTTACAACCACTGTAAATGAGGCCATGGCTCTGATTTGAAACTTCCCATTAAGAACTAACTCCAAATTTTTGAGTAACAGCGATTTGCAAATTTTTGAGTAACAGGGACTTCCCAAATTTTTAAGTAACATCTGTTAAGATGACCGTACTTGCCTGCTGGGTGCCTCTCATGTGGACTTGCACTTTCTGCTGCTTAACAGCTACTAGCAGCACCTTGTATATGATTTATTAGAGGCTGACCACARGATGGCAGAATTTCTGCACATCCCGAAGTGAAAGAGCTCAGCCTGGCTTCCCGAGAGCAGTGACACCGGATTTATGCATTTCTGGTGAGAGGGAGGTGGTCCCACAAAGGCTGCACTGTGGCTTATTGCACCGTTTCCAAACTGTGGGATTTGGCTGCTATTTTGTAACTTCATGGTGTCTGTTACAGAAGCAAGCAGAGCAGCCTCAAAAGTACTATTAAATTTAATCGTCCAAAGACAAATAACTTCAGTAACACTATCCTGAGGAGCAGTGTCACAGGCATCAGTTAATCATTACATCAAATCAGTTCTGTGCTGTAAGCTTTTGCCTGTATAATAATGTCATTCTCCAGGAGGTTTTCACATCAGCAGCCTGTATGTGACCGAGCTTTCTAGAAAAAAATATATATTCTAGAGGGACATATCTTTTTTTTTTCCCATTGAGAAAACAGCAAAGTGCTATTTTTACGCCTASATTTTTAATCCAAAAGAGTTATCTGAATTTTGAAAAAGCTTTTGAAATAGTATGGATTTTTCTTTTTCCTACCTTCAGAGAATGGACAGGTTTCCCCAGTACAAACAAATCTTGCTCCCTGCGTGTATTTTGTTACTGTTCCCATTGCAATTACTATTCCTTCAGCCTCGTAAAACCTTTGAGATGTGTAATTAAAGGGAAACGCAGAAAGATCCAGAACATAACTTGGCAAGGGGGGCAAATGTGTTGGTTTCAGCAGTATATTAATCTAAGAGGAGACACAATTACATTATTGCCATATTTTTCTTTTGAAATGTCTACATAACATGTACTTGCATGAACAAATCCAACATGATGTTCTGCTATTAGCAACATTTTCAGAAATACAAAGTGTAATTCAGTCTCGTGTTTTATCTTGTCAGTCTTGGAATATGCTTGGGTGAGACTTCCAATTATTTTAAATTACAAACAATATTGCAACCAAGGAGAAAATACAAACTGAAAACTTAATACAACAGCTATCCTTGCTAATACTTCACTGTGTTCTTTAAAGTTTGAGATGGCAACAAATAAYGAAGACTCACCTGAGCCTCTGTCTGCAATTGTTCAACTAATGATAACGTTTTAACAGCTACAAAACACACCTGTAGTTGAAAAACAATCCTGTGTTAGAAAGGAACATGTAGTTAAAAAGCTAAAGTTTTATTGTTGTGGGCTGTGACTGTATATACACTTACTGACTGAAAAATCTGTGCAGCTTGTATGGGATTATGAAGAATGCAGTTTCCAAGGGTTGCATCTAATTCAGCAATATCAGAAGGATTTATTGAAATAATGAAGCGATAAACAGCATAACTTTGTTTTGAGTCTGTGGGAGCAAAAAGCCTCTTACATAAAAATAACAATTTGTTTAGTATTATTATTATTTGCTTTGTAAGCGTTAACAGAATGTCTACTGATTGAGCAATACCATTATATTTTTTGCAATCATGCACAAATTTCTGAAGGCCACCACTTCTGTCAAGGTAAATAAGGGCAATTTCCCTCATTTTCTGTATTTCTGGATGCATCTTCCAAAAAAAGATCTTTGCAGTCTTATCAAAATGCTGAAAATGATCATGATAAAAATAGGTCAGAATCGGTAATGCTACAGTAATAATAAAGATAATATATTAATAAAATATGCTTTTTTCACACAATTCCCTAAGAATTTTTAAAGATCCCATTAAATGTAAAGTTTCTTCTAAAGGCTTGAGGCATACTGTATTCCCAAAGCAAACTTTTCAAAAATACTCCAGTACTTCAGGAAATGATAGGAAAAGTAATTATTTAATATCTGCTTATATTAATCAATAAAATATCTGCTTTTTCTTAGAAGCATGACTGCTTCTAAGCATGGGCCATCATAACTGAAAGTGTGAAACTGGGCAGCAACTTTTATTTAAACTGGCTTTATTAAAACAGCAGGCCTGAAAGATGTCGTTGCCCAGCACTGATTGCCCTGGGCCGATGGATGCTCCGTCGCAGTTCGAGGTYTGAGATTTGAATCATGAGCTGCAGGAGGATGGATATTAGGGATTTTTTTTTCAGTTTCTCTAGGATTACTCCCACAAAGTTACTGATCCATCCGTTAAGATCTTCAGTAGGAGGGATTAAATTCCAACCGAGACCCAGGCCGCTTCAGCTCATTAACTTTCTCCCTGCCACTGGTCAGCCCTGMCAGGCCTCCCTCCAAACTGTTTCTTGGGGGCCTGGAAGGAAGGACACTAAACATGGCAGGTACTAAGTCCGGGCCCAGGCCACTCCCCAGCTGAAGAGACTGAGGTGGGAGCAGTCCCGACACTGGCTGCCCCATCTACCCGCAGCCTTCAGCACCCAGCCGTCAGCTCTGTGAGGGACCCAGCTCCTCCTGGCCGCCCTCAGCACTGCCGCCTCCACACGCCACCTCCCGCCTCCCCACAACTCCCTCCCTGGCCACCCCTCGCACCCCGGGAGCTTCCAAAGGGGCGCAGCGTTAACGAGCGTGGGGTAGCTCTGTACGAGCACAAGGAGCGGCCGTTGGCGCGGGCAGGGACCCCCTGACGCCACGGCGAGCACCGCAGGGGCGCCTACGCAGGGGGTGGCCGTTAACAGGCACGGGGCGGCCGTTAACGGGCACGGGGCGGCCGTTAACGGCGGCAGGCACAACCGTTGGGGCGGCAGGGGACCCCGCCCCCGCAGCCGTGACCCAAAGGTTTAGCACTCAAAGGTGCTAAAAACCCTCCTCTTGCGGAGGGAAAACCCCACGTTACCCACAGCCCCGGCCCCTGCCTCTTCTTGGCGCTGTGGCTACCACCATGCCCGTGTAAAGGGGACAGCGAGCCCGAGATCCACAACAAGAGAGAGAAAGGGAGGAAATTGGGTGAGATTTTACTGCTTAAGGTTGCAGAGTCTGCACTCGCCAGTGTCTTTGTGAGCTCCCTGATCCGAGTGGGGCATTTCACAGCAGGAATGGTAATAGCAGGAGCAAAGCAAACAGTAGCAAGGAAAATGTTAACACTGTGCATGTTTATCCCAAAGGCAGAGGCTGCTGAAGGGTAAAGTGGTAACCACTTCAAATGTCACTACCTCTTCCTTAGTTTATTTCAAGGACTCCTCCCTGCCTCAACAAATTTATGACAAGGCAAACTGAAAAAAACCCCAAACCTCAAACATCACCAATAAGAAAGGCAGCTTGCTACAGACATGCTGGAAGCCCAGGACAACTTAGGGAGTGGTGGGCCCCACAGCAGCACCTCACTCTCCTCCCCACCTCTCTGCAGTATTGCACTTCTGTCTGGAAAAAGCAAAGAGCAGGGATGGTATCGAGCTCCTTGTGGGACGGGGCAGAAGGCAGTTCTGCTGCCCACAGCAGCCCAGCGAATCCTTCTGAGGGATATTAACAGTGAGAAGTGATGCCTCCTTTCTTTAGCTCAATTTCTGCCTTCCAGTCCCTCAGAAAGGCACCCATTTAAAAGATGGGCAAGACTCCATGCTACCAAATTCACTAAATGAATCTGTTGCCGCAGTTTCACCTACAGCTACGTGGCTATTTCCAAACTTCCCAAAAGGATCCGAGTGGAACTGTGCAACACCACCACAACGACTATTCCCTCAAGAAGTGATGCATTCCTTCCTTCCTTCCATCCAATGTTACTTCTTATTTATTTTACCCAGCTACCCCTCCTCACACCTTGTGTCATATCTGTTCCGCACCACGCAAGCAAATTACAATTAGATGGGCTGCTCTCCTCTCATGTTCTCACTCTTTGGCTGATTACGATGCAATTTGAACAGTATTTCCTTTTGCTAGTTCTTACTTTGTCAAAATTGAAACCATACAACCAATGTCAATTTAAATATTGACCTTTATCTAACATTAAACTTCTAAATCTGTGACTCCGCGGACCTCTCAGATCAAGGCACCTCACTGAAATATATTTATGAACAAAAAACTCAGAACATTTCAGAAGCAGTAGACAAATGAGTTGTTATTTACAGGTTTTATATATATATATCTTTGTGTGCGTGTGTGTGTGTGTATATATATATATATATATATATATATAAAAACTACTACCACAACAGACAGTTACATTATAACTGAAGCCAATTTTTGCATTGTTTAAAAACATTCCTTAGCCACAAGCTGATCAGAATAATCAGTTTGTCCATACGTGTGTATGTTAGTAGAAGTCTATACTGATACTTTTTCACCTTTTTAAAATTATAAAGGTAATTACCAAGTGAAGATTAAAAAATAGTGCAAATTGGGACATACAAAAAGACAAGTAGCTATGAATGTTGACATGCAATCCGCTGGGAACATATCAGTGTTTCAAACTGTGAGAAATCCCTAACATTTGGCATGATGTCCTCATCCCATTTCCAGCAGGCAGAAGAAAGACTGCCTTTTAAAATAGCAGTGATTATTGCAAGTTATATCTTTGGAAAAGCAGAGTTGTAACCAAAAATATTTTTAATGCATTTGAAATGTAGGCATACTTATCTCAGGGAAAGGAAGAAAAAAAAAGACAAGACAGAAAATGTTACCAATAATGTTATCAAATCAATCCAGTTAATTTGTTCCATCCTTGTTTTGAGTAGTCCCCTGTACCTCAGACAATCCAGTTGAGTGAATTGGATACTTCAGCAAATATGAACAACAGCTTTTCATTCATTGGAAGTCCTTTAACCTCAGTCTTAAATTAATCCCTTATTTAAGTGCTGACAGTAAATTAATTTATATTTCAGATTAATATGACAGAAAAAAAGTTTATCTTTTTATAAACAATGATATACAAAAGACAATTTGCATAGTTACAATTCAAGCACAAAGTCACTGTAAATAGGTACAAAGGCATTTATAAATTTTAGAGACTTGCCGCTGTTTGAACCCGTCAAATCTTACATAGGTATGAATGTAAACCTGGAGGGACTGGGAAGAACAGTCAGTGTTTTTGCTTTAAAAATAGATTAATGCAGAGAACAGTTTTTAAAGGTTTTTAAAAATATTTTCTGCAGCAGGAACAAACAGTTCGAACCCCAAGGAAAGCCATTCAAAATGCCCGAATTCCTCCTATACAGTACAGAAAGTTTGTTCATAGGTTTCAAACCTACATACAAAATGAGGCACTAGTTACACTGGTTTGGAATGTGGTCACAATCTTGCCGTTTCAGTCCAACCCAAGATTTCCAAAATACTGTTTAACTTCCTAGGAAAACAGATCCTCAGAAGGTGGTGCATAAGAAAATCCAACAAATGCATCATCTGCCTCTAGGACACTGGCATTAACAATGCTGTAATCTGAAGAAATGCAAACTGAGTATGGGACCATTTCTTCTGTAAATACTGCATCAAAATTCCCAATATCATCTGGACCAACCTAGAAAACACAAAGATCCATCATTTTTCATGTTAATAATGTGTATTTTGCACAGAATTAGAGAATTGTTCAGGTTGGAAGGGACCCATAGAGATCACCGAGTCCAACCCCCCTGCTCCAGCAGGGACACCCAGAGCACGGGGCACAGGGCGGCATCCAGGCGGGTTTGGAAGATCTCYARAGAAGGAGACTCCACAGCCTCCCTGGGCAGCCTGTGCCAGGGCTCTGTCACCCTCACAGTGAAGAAGTTCCTCCTCACMTGGAGATGGAACTGCCTGTGTTGCAACTTACACCCATTGCCCCTTGTCCTGTCACTGGCCACCAATGACAAGAGCCTGGCCCCTTCCTCCCTACATTACCCCTTCGGGTACTTTATACATGTTAATCAGATTCCCTCTCAGCCTTCTCTTCTCCARGCTAAACAGGCCCAACTCACTCAGTCTCTCTCTCTCCTCATACGAGGGTCGCTCTCCGCTGGACCCTCTCTGGGAGCTCCACGTCCCTCTTACACTGGGGAGCCCAGAACTGCACCCAGTACTCCYGGTGCAGCCACACCAGAGCTGAGTAGAGGGGCAGGATCCCCTCCCTTGACCTGCTGGCAACACTCCATGCCCTTGTCCTTGTTGAACCTCATGAGGTTCCTCTCTGCCCAACTCTCCAGCCTGTCCAGGTCCCTCTGGATGGTAGCAMAGCCCTCCAGAGTGTCGGCYACTCCACAGAGTTTGGTAGTGTCCGCAAACTTGTGGATTTTTAAAAAAATACTTATCCTTTAGATCTCAGTTTAACTCTTGAGGTTCTCTACTTCATGAAATTCAGTCTTCTTTAAGTATAAAAAGTTTAAGGAATCACACAGCAGCAATGCCCAAAAACATCTATCAAAAGCTTGTTTGCTTCTCCTAGGCTGGAGTTTAGACCAAAGGCTACACTTATGATTTTACAAACCTAAGAAATTTTAAGAAATAGCTGTTTCTCAAATGTCAAAAGAGCAGTCAGCACTGGTATGTTCACCATTCTGATACAAAAACATTCTTTCCAAATGGAGGAGCCAAAGGCAAGAGATTTGGCAGGCACAAACTTTTTAAAACACACAGCACATACCACGTTAGGATTAAACGGTGGTGGGATCTTCTTCTGCAGAAGGTCAGTCCAGCTGAGGGATTCGAAGAACGGGTGCTTCTGAATTTCAAGCTRCAATAAGGAATTACGATGTTAGCTGCTGCAGAAAGCCATCCTGCGTGCCATAGTAAGCATTTTTTTAGATTGCATGCATAAACAAAACCTACAGAAGTCAAGTTCTTCATCCACTGAGTCTCTTTTTGGCAATAAAGGCTGTAGTTGACAAAAAGAGCAATCATACATCGTTAGCATGGCTCCACGGACTTGTTTTCCAATCAGCTCCAGCTTTCTGTTCAAATCACAATCTTACATCAAGCACAGAACAAGAAGGCTCCGTTAGCCCCTGCTCCTGCATCCACGTTGCTAAGCTTTTATAAAGCACATCACTAAGAGGCAGCTGCTGCAACAACTCTGCAATATGCTTCCAGTTAGCAGGCAGGGAAAAGCTATGCCCTTCCAAACAAAACTACCCTTTCCTCTTCCTCCACGCTGCAAACAAGTACAACTCAGTAATCTAAATGCTCAGTTACAAGGTCAATACACATCCGGGCACTGAGGCTGTGGGAAAATTGTGAAGGGCTCCCAGTGAGGAAAGATAAAGAAATGTTCCTCCCCACTCCTCTCTGCACTGTTCTCAGAACACCCGCGCTTCCTCTGAACACCTTTTTGCAAACAACGTGTTTGTTTTTACACTAGGCAAACACATGCTGTGATTTTAAAGCTCATTAAAAAGAGCTGCTGCTTGCATGCTGCTAGCTTTCCTCTCTCTTTGAGGAACAGTATTTATCATGCAGCCGGGTATACTGGCATTGCCAGAAAATTGCTTTTCCAGTTCATTATTCCCCGGTTCCACCACAAGCAACAAATGGGTGGATCTCAGCACACCCTAGTACACTACAACACTAGCAACAGTGTCTCCTTTCCTTTGCAGTACTTAGACATACTGCAGAACCAAACTCAAAATATTGACATCCCTCAACAATCATCTGTCTCCCATTGCTGAAACTTTTCAGAGCCTGTTAACCACAACTAATATCTTCAAATACAAAAAAAAAAAAAAAGAAAAGAAATATGGGGGGAGGAAATAAAAATAGAGACTATTCTTTACTGTATGTATCTATCTCCAACTATTGCATTTGTGCTGTTGACAGGAATTTAGTGATGTCCCTTCAAAAGAGGCATGGCCTGATAAATTCAGAAATGACATACAAAGTCTTCTCTTGCTCCAAGTCTGCTTTGCCGATCTTTCTCCAAAAGCTCTTCCAGAATAGACCAGGCTGTAAGACTGATTCCTGGGCGCAAAACCAGGGGTTTATGAAGAATATTTTCATACATCTCAGCAACGTCACGGCAGTAAAAAGGAGGCTAAAAACAAAAGAGAAGTTATATATGAATTTTGAGTTCAGATTTTTCAATCACTTTCCTATCTATGGATAACTATAAGAGATAAGAACTACTAAAATAAGAAAGAAATCTATCTCTTCAAATTAACTTCAATTATCATACAATTATTAACTTCACCGTCAAGAGGCAAAGAAAAATCCAAAAGAGTAAAAAAACAGACATTGTCTTATCAAGACGTTAAGAAAAACTGTTCATCATAAAATGAAGCCTGTCAATCAGTTCACTCTTGGAATCCTCCAGGGTTACATCACACGGGGCAGGGGGAGCGACCCCTGCTACTCCCCACWTATTGAATACGTACCAGTCCATAGAGCATTTCATAAAGAACTGCACCGAGACACCACCAGTCTACAGTGTTATCATAGGGCTGCTTTTTAATCACTTCAGGTGCAAGATACTGAAAAACAAACACATTTAGTGTTAGTCTAGCAATAACAAAATCTAGGCTTTAGTCACATTGTAGAAGCATCTTTAGAAGAAATTACTTTATGGTGATTATAAGACTGCTAAATATTTACCTTGTACTTTAACCAACTTGGCAAATACTTCCTCACCATCTGGCCACTTATCACCTAGGACAACTGTTTTCTGAACTGAAATAATCCTTTCCATACATGATGATTTTGCCAGGCTGCTTTGCCACCTCAATAGTGCATTTTGCTTTAAATTGCAGGTAGCTTCACAGAGACAGCGAAGCACCTTTGACAGCTGGAATGAAGCAAGGAACCCACTGGGAAGAGGCAGCATCTCCCCACCTGCAGGGCAGGAGCCCTCTGCACAGCCAGCAGCCACTGCCCTGCCTGCTCTGCCCCTGCCAGCCTCGATGAGGAGGAGAGATTCTCCTCCGTGATGCCAGACACGAGCTGAGCACGTAGCACCATCCAACACCCACCCACATTGTGGACTGGTTTCCATCTGCCCCACAGGAAATCTGCTTAGCATCCCACAACTAGCCTCCTCTGCAAAGCGAGACCACACAACTCACACTGTTCCATTCTGCACAGACACGTAGTACAAACTTACTATGGCTGCATCATCATCATCTACTCAGCCCTGATCTGCTGCACACAGGAAATTCCTAACCTCATCTCTTCTCGAGACCTGATGATCCAAATACCCATTTGGATCATTCTGCTACCCAAATTTTGAAAAGTAATTTTACAAACAKATGATAGACAAGGCACAAATATCACTGCAATGAGGGGATCTGAATGCTACAGTTTAAACAGAGCAGTATTTCTCACACTTTCTGAATGTGAATGCCCTCTAAATTATTTGTTTACAGATGGCCCTGCATGAATAACAAACGGAGTATTTTGAACTCAACTACTTCATTTTTTTCTAATATTTCATAACCYCCTTTGTGCTTTTTAGGTGTTAGAACTCATCCAGTCACTCAATTTAAGTGTTGAGAAACCCTGACAAGAACTTTATGCTTCTAGCAGGATTATGAAAGACCTGAATCTAAATCTCAGATTGAAAAAAGAGCTAATATGTAGCTGCTATGTGTAAGCTTAATATTTTGAAGAACTCATATTAACCAATAATATTAACATCCTCTTATGTTGCAATTAATGCAAGTCCTACATAAGTGTGTAGGTTAAGTTTTTAAGTTTTTAGAGATTTTCTCAAACAAGTCCAGTTACCAGCATTCTACATATTACTGTCCTTTGAACCTTCCAGGATGTTCAACAAATATTGTTTCAGCTCACATTACCACCCCRTTTTATGGACTCCCTCTCTCATGATAAGTAGGATAAGCTGTTGTCACATGCTACCATTTTTTTTTTGGAGTTCAAATGCTTTTCCAGTTAAATACTACTCCTTGCCCACCTCACAATATCTTCCAAGTTCTTTCTGTAGTTTAAAGTAAGATTATAATTTTATATTATAATCTTTATATTATTTATATTTAATTATAAAATTAAAGCCATCAAGCTTAAGTCAATCTTGGTGTTCCATCATTCACTAGCTGGTGAATGCACTGAAAGTGCTGAAGAAGCTCTCTGGATTTTAAGTACTCCAGTTTAATTTTCTTCATAAAAAGAGACAAGGCTCTTAATACTTACTGATATATTGATAATACATCAACCCAAATAAACTCATAAAGCAAGTTTAAAGCTTCATCTATATAAAAATTTGCTCAGGTCTCAAGTGGTTATAAATTTAATAACGTTAAGTCTTTATAAACTTCATAAAAACCATCGGCAGGTTAGGGTAAATAGCTTCATATTAGCAATTCTGTTCAAGGAAATCTGTTGCAGGTTTTGCACAAGCTAACTGGGCTCTATCTAGCCAGCAGTCAGGTGAAATGGGAAGCAGTACAATGTGTGAACAGGATTGGGAAGAGGGAGGAAGGAAGGGATAAGTTAYGGGGACAGGGGTAGAAGGCAGAGATACAGAGCGTTAATAGAGGAGGACAAAGAACAGATCCTCAGGAAGCTAGGAATGGCTCGCTGAAAAATGTCCAAAGTACACAAAGTGAATTGAATATTTAATTTTTTTTAATCACACAAATATTAGTAAGTCTAGTCTAAAAATAAAAAAAAAAAGGCAAAAACACAGAAGTTGTCAACATACTTCTGGTGTCCCACAAAAAGTTGCAGTGGTATCTGAACTTGCAATCCCTTCTTTACAAAGTCCAAAGTCTGTTAACACAACGTGACCCTGTTTAAGAAAGAGYAGCATTTTAAAAACAGAACATGTTCAACATGTGGATACATGCGGACAGAAATGTCAATTTTGCAAGAGCCTAGAGAATATCAAAAATAATGCTGCATACTTACCAGTGAATCCAGGAGAATGTTTTCTGGCTTTAAATCCCTATTCAGAAGCAAAAGCCAAAAACAGTTTATGAATTCCAAACAGCAGTCACTAACACAAAAGCTTCAAAGGCAAGGAAGGACTTTTCAGCAGGAAGAAAGCTTTGAGATTTGGTGAAGTCATTATATTCAAATTTCCTATAAGATGACTTGATGTARTATTTTTTATTCAGTGATTTGTCTTTTTATACCTCTACAGGACAGAAATATGTTTAAGAAACTCACCTGTATACAATATTTATGGAGTGTAAGTAGCCCAGTGCACTGGCTATTTCAGCAGCATAAAATCTAGCTCTGTGCTCAGGAAAGGAACGTTCTCTTTGCAAGTGAAAGAACAGCTGTTAAAAAGTAAAGAAATTAATAAGAACATAACAAAAAAAATCAGGTTAGCAAGGTGTAATCTTAACAAAAAAGTGTAATTTTATTTAGCTGTTCATGCTCCTTTCCTTTTTTAAATGTAAAATGAAATGAAATTGCTTTTACTGCCTGCTGACCTCTGTCATTCCTTTYCTCACTTCCTGCTCTCTTTATAGCTCAGAAATATATAGGAACCTATTAAACACACGAGGACAGACCCCTAAAACCAGGATCAGACAGAAGGAAGTATACTAAATCACCGTCCTGAGAGCAGAGGTGGACCAGACAAAATCATGCTAGGCAGCCTTCTAAAGGAAGATAAGCAGCTATCAAATAATCACCTTTTGTTTGCATATGTTGCTATTTCCAGTTTTGCATAAGTAATTACCKAACTACATTCTGAGATCACTTACATGTGGATCACCTGTGCAGATGCATATTCTGGGTTAATCTACCCATTCTCTCAACTGCAGAGACAACCCTGTGGCTCTTTTCATGTATATTCATATAGATGAAACCSTATCACACACATTTTTTAAACAAACAAAAAACCCAGAGTGTTTTCTGCCTATAACATTTTGGAAAAGGTTTGACACCACCCTCCCAAGCACCTCGACCTCACTCAACCTTGAGAGCTGTTTGGGACTGCACCGAGTAGGCCGGGGCTGTCAGATTCCCCTGAGAGAAGGGCCCAACCAAGCTGTAAGCCGGGCTTCAGAGCAGAGCACCAGGGCTTTGCCAGGACTGTCTACATACAGCAACACTGCATCAGGCCAGGGAGCACCCAGCAAGTCTGGACCCTGACCACGCAGGGGGACAGGGGCTCCCGGGAGCACCGTGAAGGCCAGCAGCAGCCCACGGGATTAGGAGGATGCATCCCACTTCCTGGCATCCTGATTTACAAATGGACTTGCACCAGATGGGAAAAGGAAGGGTCAACATATTTAAACCTCCCTCTGTCTGTGCAGCCGGGGGGCATACTGGAAAACTCTGGGATGTGCCAAAACTAACTCCTTGCCTCAGACATGCATTTCGAGCCCAGCCCTTCATCCCTTCTCCAGCTCCTCCAGCTGCCACAGTTGTATCTACACAACCGTATCCTGCCCCACTGCTTTAACATCCTGCCTTAAGCAGCTGTAAGGACTTTTTAGAAGTTCAAATTTCTCCTCAATAAACTATCTGTCTAAAAGCACTGTAAGCAAGAAGACAGGCAGCTCCTCTTTAAAGCCTGCAGAATTCTTAAGGATTTTTCACTACTATTTTTTTTTTTTTTCCTCTCTCAATTGCAGGTACAATTAATTTGACAGACAGATCCAGATGTTACCAGTCTGCAAGATCTCTGAATTTCCATAACAGTTTTTAAAGAAATGGAAGCAACACTTCATGTCCTTCTCGCGTGCTTATTAGCTGTTCAGCTATTTCACTGACAAGTTTCTTGAGCACTCGTGGAAGAACTTGGTTCTGAAAACCAACAGCTAAAGAACAAACAAGTCCAGAACATTTTACTTAAACATTTACAGACTTTCTCCATGTTCTTTTCAAGTTTTTCCCCAGGTTACTTATTGACTCCTCACATCTGACAGCAGTGCTTCAAGGAAATCCTGAGGATTAGGCTGTTTGTAATAAGTAATTAGACCGTGCAGTGCCATGGAATAATCCCAAGGTTCCCAATAAAATCAAGGCAATAAACTCTGCTGCCTGTTTCCTCTCTTCCATTTCTGACAGATGAGCATCTCAAGTAACACAGATACAAGAGCAAAAGACAGTTTTACATGTTGAAAGTTGTCAACATGCCATTAATTCATAATAGAGGTAACTTCACAGAACTGTAAAAGAGAGGGTATTTATATTTGACAACCATAGATAAACTCTAGATTAAAGTAGTTGGTAAAAAGAGCAATAGAGTCTACTTAGCTATTGAGGCCTATTACAAAATCATTACTATAAAGTAACAGGATTTTCAAAACTTGGGAGAATATTTATCACAGCACATTGTAGAGGTGTATTTTGTTTCTCCCATTTACAATTAGTGGAACAAAGAGACCCAAATCCCCACACAATAAGCACATACCTCTCCACCATTAACAAAATCCAGAACAAAGTAAAGCTTTTCTGATGTTTGAAATGAGTAATGTAATCCGACCAAAAATGGATGCTTCACATTTTTCAGCAGCACATTCCGCTCAGCCATAATATGTTTTTGCTGAAAGGAAGCAAAATGTCAACAAGTAAACAGGCGAAAAAAAGGGGAGGAAAAGAAGGGGGAGGAGATGAAAGAAAGTGCATTTGTCTTCACCTCTTTCCTGTTAAGAACAATTTTTTTCTGCAGCACTTTGACAGCATAGTATTTCCCATCCAGTTTTCGTTTTGCAAGAAGAACCTGTGAAATTCAAAAGACAAATGTGATTGTTGTAGTCTATATTCCAGTAGTAATAAATTTATAATTCTAGCATATTATTTGTTCACAATACAATTTCTTTGCTTTTAATACAACAGTACAATTACCAATAGAGAGAAAACTTAGAGTCAGCTAAAAATTGAGTAAAATCTGTCCATACAGGGATATCATGAAGGGCTGAATTAAAACAATTATTTTCCCAGACCTGCTGAATCCATCTTCTGAGATGAAAACTGATAAAAATGGCTGAAATTCTTTGAAGATAAATTTAAGAAAAGCTACAGCTTTTCAAATAACCTGAAAGTAAAGCTTCCAAGAGGGATTCTCTGTTGCATTTCTCTCGCTGAAGGGCATCCCTCTTAAATTCACTTTTGGGGSGCTGTTGCTTACGCTTCTGCAGTGCTAGGTGGCTGACAAAAGAGCCCATTCCAACCGAGGGAAATTCAGGCTTTGAGCTCCAGCTGCTGCCCAAGCACAGGAGAACCTCCGTTCCCCTGTGCCTGCAGAGACAGAGGTGCCTATTGCTCTTAACAAGGAAAGAAAACYGCTTTTCTGGCACAGGAGCACCCCGGCCGCTTGTCAGTGCCACCCCAGAAAGGGAAGCGCCTGGGCTGTGCGGAGGGGCAGCGGGTTTTCAGCAGCACAGCACAGGCCACAGCCCACAAGCTCCGGCCACGTCCGCAGCTGCAGGAGACGCGCGCTGCGCGCAGCCCTGCACCGCGCCGGGCCACAGGCACGAGGAGCTCACCTTGCCGAAGCTGCCTTTCCCAATGACCTTCAGGAAATCAAAGTCGGTAGGCTTAGCGCTGGAAAACATTCAGGAAGGAGACAGGTTATTTCAGTAGAAATTGCAGACCTTAGCGCTGTACAGCAGTCTGCTTTTATAGCACTGGAATTGGTAAAGGAGTGTAAATCAGAAATACTTCTGCCACCCAAACAATTATCCATCTTCTCAGCTTCCAAAACAGTCACATTGCTATTCACCTCTTCATTTACTGTCTCCAAAAGGAAACACTCTCAACATTTCATTTCTGACTGCAACCTATGGGGCCTCACCTTTTCTCCCCTCAGCACAGAACAGATCAGGGAGGACAGCAAAGCCTCAAGAGCAGCCAGCTCTAGAAGCCAGCTCCAGGTTCACACAGACTCGAGAGCAGCAATTCCACCGAACACACCAAACAGGCAAGTTATGACTGTGCAGTGACTGGGTCTGTGAGATCAACGGGGTAACTTGCAACTTTGTCATGCATTAAAATGAACTTGTTTTCATAAAYTTCTCATGTTCTTTTCTTAAGAGTTGTGGAGCATTCCAAAAAAAGAGAGGTCATCTTTGCTATAGCATCCTCAAATAAAAGGATAGCAAATTAGGAAAACACAAAGGTGATGAGAAAAAAAGTTCAAAAGAGGGTTGTTTCTTCAGCACAGGATTAAAYGTTTTGCTTCCTTCTGAGCAGTACAAGTCAACAAATACCACCAGAGAACCTTTCATGCTATTAACAATTACTCAGTTTATATTTCAGTCAAACCTACTGAGGATTTCCAGATGGTCCCAAGTTGATATTCTGTGAAGTGGAATTTAACTGTTGGGAGAGAGAAAGTTTGTTTCTTTTAATTCTTAGTTGTATTTCACAAAACTAATTTCAAAATACTCTTAATGAATTGCTCAATACAAACCTCCACACTTGCTATGTTAGACTTTTAAATACATATCTAACATCCAGATTGGGCACTCTCTATGTTGAAGTATCCAGCCATCGGCATCTTTTCACAAAGTATTATTTCTATAAACATCATATCRAAGTCTAAAGGTAATAAAACAATTTTGTGTCCAAATCTTGAGGACAAGGTTAGAAGTAAAAATTTACATCAGCCCCTTTAAGCTAACAGTTTCTTACTCATCCAAACCTTAACCCTTTCTTCATTTGCTCTAGGAATATATTTTCTACTTTTTTCCCCTGAATTCTCCGAGATCTTGCCAATGTTATTTTAAAAAATCTACCACTTATGCAAGAGACTAATTAAAGTTCTCTACCTATTTTGATTCTTGTACTCATCATTAATCTACCAATGAAAACTTAGGTTTTCCACATTACCAAAAGTCTTTTAAAAGGAAGAGGAGGAAAACAGTATTTTGAATTAGAAAACACTGCTGCATGCGTATCTGGGACACAGWGGTGTGTCCCAAAAGAACAAMCACCACAGGCAACAAACCAACCTCTCTCTCACATCTGAAAGTATCTTACAGTCCAYGGTGAAAGAGTTTTGTTTAAAATAYCACACAGGTGATTTATTATGAAACCAGCTTGTAATTTTCAGTAAATAATGTCTTTAAGATTGCCCTAAACTAGTTGAAGTTTAGAAGACTGTTGTAGTTCTGCTTTATTACCTTCCGACTGCTCCTTTCATCTTCATCTTCGGAGGGGTCTGACTGGTGTTTTGGGTTATCCATCTGAAGAAATGCTCTGACATCTGGGCTAGAAACACAGTTAAATGCATTAGGACACCAAAAATCTACATGATTTAYAGCCATAAAAAAGGAAGAGTAATACCTTGATCAGTGACGGTCAAAGGAGTTCCTCATCATAAAATTTACATTTAAATTACTGTAATTAAGGATAGCATATAGGAAACACTTTTGTAGCATCATAACTCAATTTGTTAAAATATTATATATAATATAAAAACGTTTCCACTTGCGAGAGTTTGACCTGAAGTACACATGTGCATGAAGAYTTCATGAGAAAATGCTTGGCACAGCTGCATTTAAAGGTAATTACTAGAAGAAAAAGAACTATTCAAGTTCTAATTGTCTACCAACCACCAGAAAAACATTTTTTTCTTTCAACAATTGAAGAATTAAGCATCATTTTTAATTTTCTAAAATTAATGAGATGGTGGACATGATATAGAATGAAATACATCATCTATAGCCATAGGGATGCCATCCTGAGAGCTACATGGTAGTAACGCTCCCGCTCCCGATCACTTTAAACAGAATATTCATCCCTACATATTCTACACGAATTCCAGCTGTGTGCTGATAGGACAAATACAATAAATCCTTCCAGCCACAGCATGACAAAAGCCACTATCCTCCAGGGACTGACAAGAGAAACTGCAAGCTCTGATAGTATCTAAGCAGATAAGTTTTAACTGCAGCACTGGTACCCAGCTGCTATTTTAGGGAAGGGAGATTTGGGGAAAAGAGGAGAAAAAAAACCTATAAGTCTGGGAACCTGCCCCCAGGAAGCAAAGCTAACACATGAGCACATTAAAAAGTACTTAACATCTTACTGACAGCGCAATAAGTGAAAATGTGCCAAATAAGGTAAAAGTAATTGCTAAATAGATGGGTATTGCATATCCTGTGTACCACTCAAAAAGATGCCTTGAATCATTCAACTTCTCTCAGTTCAACAAAAGATAGCCAGCTTATTAAAGAAGAATCATGCCAAATTCCAGAGATCGAGCTCTTTGAGAAGGTCTCAGGACAGGCCACCCAGAAACAGCAACTTCTGCATGAGCCCTTCAGTACAAGAACACTGTCCTACCACACAGCTGCCCTTTTATCTTATCATTAGTATATATAAACAATTAGTTTTCTAACAGAAAGAGATGCACTTATTTCACTAGCTATCATGTTTTGCCCTCTGTATAAAGTGAGGATCCAAAGTGAGAGATGTTTCTGACATTCTCCAGTATTTCATATCAGCATTTCTGAACCTAACTCCTGTCACACGCTAGTTGAGGCTCAATAGCAGCAGTCCCTTAGCACCTGGGAGATCTTGCATTTCTAAATCCCATTTGACATCTACTTCAGTTATCTTTAACCTTTTATGTTTAAAATATAGTGACAAGATGGTTCAGTTTCACACTATTTCAGTTTAATGCTTCCAACCTTACATAATTTCCAAATGCTGATCTATTTTATGTTTTGCATCTTGAATCCAGAAATACAAGAGACATTGTGGTTTGAATACTGTAGTAATACGGACCCACAATGTCCTTGTTTTTCAGCTTTTGGATATCATGAATAAAAAGTGATGATTAATGTTCTTCACTACAGACAATGTAACAAAAGCTTTCGGCATTATTTGAGACAACTGGCTGATTAAATAGAGCATTCTGTAGCACATCCCCAACAGTTACTATAGTAACTTTGTCCATGAGTGAGTTCAYAGCAAACATCAGCTCAGGCTGAAATGCTGCTAATGCAGCTGCAGGGTATTCAACAATTTCTRCAACGTGTGGCAGCCAGAGGCAAAACTGATCAATATTCTGTGATCACACCTGTAATTTTAATAGTTGAGGAAATTATATGAAGAAGAGATTTTGTTTAAAAATAAAAAGTCTGATGCAGCATGTTCTCAGACCAGGCTGCAGTGCATTGTGTAGTGTTGTACAGATTGATACGGTGTCTAAGCTGTATTAGTTCACATTCTGTATAAATTCAATGCGTTTTAAAACACACTGGAACTACTCCTAAAATAGCTCCAKGTATCAAATTAAAAGGACCGTGGAATCAGTTTAAAAAGGAACGCCAAATAAACCTAGTAGCAAGTGTTTTCTGCTTGAGCTTTTTGAGCTGGACTGGATAAATATATGTATGCTTTACCTCCAAAATCCACGAAGGGGTCCCAAGATCTGCCTAAATACAGCTCTTCTGTGATACCAGCCATACATTAGCCTGCCTTTGTGAACATATGGAGCCACAAGGGAACTGTGGACATACCCATGAACAAGTCCAAGAAATTAGACGGRTTTTGAAGCAAAATGGTAAGACTGTCAGGGACAAGATCTCAGTGTTCAGGAGATGCTTCATTTAGGGAATGGTACCCAGCTCCTTCCTCTCCTCTATGCACATATAAAAACTTGTCTCTTTCTGTGCGAAACACAGGCTCCAAAAGCTATAAAGCACTGGAAGATTTTAAAAGAATAAGGTTAATGTAATGAGAGGTTCTCCTCCTCAATAGGGACTGCACAAACTTATAATCTATGACTGTTATATTCACGTCTAATTCCATCTGATTCTGAAAACAGAAAACTTAGTTACTCTTCTAGTGACAAATACACTTTTCTAGGGAACAAATACAGATCCCAGTTCTCACTTCAGGTACTGGTAACTCATTCCTAAAGAGCCTGCAGGATCTTGTTATCCCAGGGTTCTTCTTTGAGAGTTGTGCACAGTCTCAGTTTTCACTAAGGAACCACTTCAATAATGACTGTTCCAGTGTCTATGTTCTGATGACGGCAGAAAGTTCCYCCCCCCCMMMAAAAAAAAAAGATGTTTTTCAATATAGACATTCAGGTGCTTTCCCTTCTAGAAGGGAGGAAGCTGCCATGAAGCATCCTCAAGTTTTCAGGAAGAGAGTTTTCCTCTGCAGGACTGAAAGTCTGATACTGGTTTCCACACTTAAGAGATTCAGGGGAAGGTGGACCTCCTTACACTTCTCTGAGAGTACACAGAGTGCTCAAGGGCTTCCTGGCATATCCCTAAATTATTTCCCCTAACATCAAATGTAAAGAGCTTATTAGAGCAGAATAGTTTAAGAAAGCATGGGGGCTACCTGTAAAGTTGCCCCATACCCCTTTACTAGTTTCCAACAGTTTTTACCYACTCTGCTTTCTACCCACCCCCCTCAAAAAAATCCCTCTTCATTTACACCCACAATGTAAAGCTTTGGAATTTCTTCACTGCTAGCATTTATTAGCACACAGAAATATCACAGATGATGTAATTATTACTAAGATTTGCTGCAATGGGGTACTGCAAAAACAGGAAAGCCAACTCCTTAAAAATAAAAGTCTCTCTCAGTTATTTAAAAAATGCACCACAAATACTATGGAATGAAATGCATTTGCATTGAACTATGAATCCACTGTTTGATMATTTTTTCTCCCATGGAAATTGGGAAACAGCAAAATACTAACTTTCATTTTTATTATGGAGTTCTAATAAGCTTTTTATTGCTTTTTAACACATTTTTTGATAGCACCAAGGTCTTTCCATTCCCTATTTTTTAATACTGGTTTAAGTTAATTTTCAAGGATCAGACAGGCTAAGTGCCATGTTAAAGAACTTAGAGTCAGCTACAGATGTATTTGTCTGTAAGAAAACACTTAAAAGTGCATGAAAATAAAGGAGGCAAGTGAAGCATTTTGTTTGGGGTTTTCTTAAAAAAAAAACATTTTTTTTGATCTATATTAGAAAAACACCATTTTACCTTTGGAAAACAAATATAAGATATTTTGAGACAAAATATTTGGTAGTTGAACAYACAATCAAACAAGGGAGGGACTGTAGGAAAATACCCTTTTTTAAGACTATTTATCAATTTAACAAAACACATTAGCTTCCAACAGCAGTTATTTTAAACTGCTTTTCATTCTTTCCCAGAGAAGAACAATGTTGTGATCAGCAACCTGACACTATTTCCTTTACTGGAAAACGATCCCATCATGAAGACCTTGTTTTGCTTGAACGTTTTTTCCACTTGTCACAAGGAAGTATACATAAAATTTTGCCAAAAAAAAAAAAAAAAAAAGTATGTTTTTCAGGTTAATAGTATTATTAAATAGCTTGCTTGTTGGAAAAACACACGTGAGTGCACAATGCAGCAGCGTTCCCGTTGGAGACTGTTTTGCTTTCTGCAGGAAACAGGCTGAACAGTTTCACAGGCTGCACAGATGGACAAACCAAGCAGAGCAGATGCAGTGGTGCAATTTGCTCAGTGCTAAAGCCAAGTGTAGAGCTTCACTGTTTTTCTATTTTTAAGCAACGTGGAAAGCTGCAAGGATATATTTACCTCTTCCTTTAAATTGACTAGGAATAGATTTGAACTGAAGGAAAAAAAACACGCCCCAAACCAGCCCACACACAAAACTGGATTTGACGGGAGCTGCTTCAGGCACTGGTGCCACTTTGCAGTGATCACTGTCCCTTTGCAGTGATCACTGTCCCAGGACAGGCGGTTAACACTCCTGTGGCGTGGAGAAGAGTCTCTGTGGAAACCTCCTCACACGCTTGAGGCAGGTCAGCGTGGTCAGCCCCGAGCCCCTAGGTAAGTGTGCCAACCCGGGGGCCTCACCAGCCTGTATTTTGGGGGGGCACTAGCCCTGTTTTGAGTTACTCTAACAGAAGCATGCAGGCAACAGCTCGGTCCCACAAGGGAAACATCATCAGCAAGGAATGGTGACGTGCTCGAGTACCACAGCYGGCAGCCAAACATCTGTCCTACAGCTGGAGAGGAATCTGTCCCCATGTGCTGAACAYCAGGGAAACAAAACCATTTGCTGCTGTTCAGTCTGTTTAGATTTTTCTTATACAAAGAAACCCACCATATTCAAGATTATTTATTATACTTAAAAGCACTGAATAGGTACAATGCATTTTCTACTTAAAAGTACTCAATTTGCAATTTTGTACTTGGCATCCCGTGTCATTTATAGAGCCCTTACAAAAYGGAAGTGAAACTACTTACTGGTTGCATAGCTCTGGCTGTCTAACTAAATTTTGAATGAATTCATTCAGTCCTGCTCTTCTCTGTTTAATAAAATCTGAAAAAAGACAGATTTATTAGGAATAATCAGTCAACTCACGAAAAAGACTCATTTTCAAATTTGGTCGTTTTTCAGGACTTCACTATATACCAGAAGAGGGTTCTACATATGAAATCATGCGCTGAAGGGTCCTGAGGGGAGGCAAGGGCTCCAGTTTCTCTCTAGCACGACTGGAAAACCGGCATGTGCCAAGTGGGGTGGATGGAAACCTCGGGGAAGGGCTTCCAGCAGCATGTGTGGCCGCGCATGGGGACCGAGCGGAGCGCTCCCGGCCCYGGGACTGCTCAGCCTGGAGCCAGGAGCCACCGGCAAACTCGACTCCGGGGGCACAAGCCAAGTTTTGGCAGGAGCAGTCCCAGCGAGCAGCCTATTTCCRTAATAAACACATGGCAGGGGGTGAGTGGCACCATCCGCGTAGCCAGCGGGCACGCAGACCTGAGCGTG
This sequence comes from Nothoprocta perdicaria, assembly GCF_003342845.1. Classification (NCBI taxonomy): domain Eukaryota; kingdom Metazoa; phylum Chordata; class Aves; order Tinamiformes; family Tinamidae; genus Nothoprocta; species Nothoprocta perdicaria. The sequence goes on from NW_020454783.1 coordinate 1,558,640, forward strand.
GAAGGTAATTAAATAACATGCTCATTTTCCATTTTGGACATCATCTCTAATTAAGAAGACATCCTAAGAATCTCCACCCTCAGCCAGCTTAAAACATTTGACTTTCCTGTAGCAGTACAGAAAGATACAAGCAGGATTTAAAATAGAAAAGGACATCTAAACGYGGAATAAAGTGCAAAACAGAAATATATTCTCCTTTATTGTTCATAACAATAGGAATCATTCACTTTCCTCATAAAAATTACCTTGCATATTTTAACTTCGAGGGTTTTCTAATGAGACTCATCATAGGTAAATTCAAATATGAAAAAAAAATCTCTCAACCCTTTTTAGGGTACGTAATATCCCAAATTACTGGCATGAGACATGGAGTCAAATTTGCAAAAAGTTTTTGAGGAGTTACCAACATCAGCAAATTTCAGTAGCACGTATATAGATGGCAATGAGCTTCTCCAAACCTAAAGATTTATTTATGTTGTTGAAAATAAAACATCTGCATGGCCTCAGCTAAAATGTATTCTCTAATTTTCTAGTTTTTGTTCTGCCTGGGTTCTGCAATTTCTCTCCACCATTTTCAGAATTAAATCACAATTAATTTTGAAATAACCTAACTGAAACTAAAAAAAAAAGCTGCTAAGGTGATTTTCTAACATTTTGTAACAGATGAAAGTATTTTGGGTAGAGTTTRGGAAAATTCACAATTTCATTCTATCGTACTTTCACAGAATGGTTGAGGTTGGAAGGGGCCTCTAGAGATCATCTAGTCCAACCCCCTGCTCCAGCAGGGACACCCAGAGCAGGGGGCACAGGGGGCATCCAGGCRGGTCTGGAAGGTCTCCAGCACTTTCAGACTCCAATGTACAACTGTGCATACTGGAGCTGCACATACAAGCATGAGTTGACAAAAGTAAAATCGCTTTTCAAAATCTCTAAAGTATTCAAGTAAATCCTGAAACCAGCAGAAACGTTACATCAAAGCTCTAACAAATGTTAGAATAAATAATTATTTAAATGAACATCGTGGCTCCCTCTCCACCTTGCCCCCCAGCAACAGAAAACTTGAGAACCGTTTTGTTTCTCAGGCTCCAAGGGTTTCAGGACAGTTCCTGGAAATTTCAAACAAGTCTGAGGATTAGGACTGGATGTTTCACATACATAGTTTTAATATGCCCTTAATTGCTCTCAAACATTTGAGCAACATTTTCCTAAATCGGTCTCCAATTTAGGAGRTCTCCAAGATATCTACCTGCATATTTGATTGTGTGAGAGTGACTACACACCTGAAAACTAAGTTTTCAGCCAGCTCTCAGAAGCCCAAGGAAAGAACAAACCAAGCATCCACAGGAAATCCATGTGCAGTAGGTGTTCATGCAGTATGTGCAGAACTTTTAGAAAGCCTTCCCATTTTCATCAGAAGAAGTTAGAGCAGGGGAAGCCTGGATGCTTGCACTTTATTATTTTAACACAAAATGAAAAGGAACTTTCAAGTCAGGATCCAAATAAATATTGGGGTAACAGCCAGAAATTAAGATGGCTGAAATAAATAATTAAATAGAACTAATACATCCCAAGAAGGTCAGCACATTTGGATCCTTTTGGATTGAGGTAAAGAAGACATGAAAAGCCTCCAATGGGTGCAGAAGGAGGTGAAACCACAAGCACAGAGCTCAGAGAAGGCAGAGCACCAAGCCAAGCAGGAGAGGACATGAGGGATCCCAGCAACTAACAGGAAGATCCTTAAACAAAAACGGGGCTGAATGAAGGGTATAAACACTCAGAGCCGAGGCCTGGCCTGCCTTTTAGCAGTGCCACCCAGGTTCCCCCAAAGCCTTTTACGAGAAACTTTCCATTAGTATTTTGATGTGGGCAGTGCAAGCTTAACTGGGACCCATGGATCCCAACTGGATCACACTGCTTCACATCAGGGTGGCTTCTACATGGGGAACACAACAGGAAGAGGTCCRTTTTCATCCAACTGTACAAGGAAGCACTTTTAGAGAGAGGGTGTTCAAAGGCCTTCTAAGAGAAGTCCTTTAGTTATTCCATTTTCCAGGGGGAAAAAATCACACATGGCAAGTTTTAAAATCTATTAGGTGTATGTGTACAAGAGCCTGTTTTTTGGGGTTTTATTGGAGAGAGATCACGCCTGCCAGTTCAGCATCTCTCCCAGCCCTGAATTTGCCAGGGCTGCGAGGAGCTCTCTGGAAGAGCTGGCAGAGGAAGCACTGCTAGAAACCTCCAGGCAGCTAAGGAGCAGGCTGTTCCCGACACCATGGTAGAGTACCCATGCTAACTTATGTCCATGATGACCCTGTGCTTTAGCCACGGCTTTGCTACGACTGTAAAGCTGATCAAAACCAGCTTCAGACAGGTTGGAATAGGTCCAGTGTTGCACACAGAAACCAGCATAATGAATAAAACCATTGTAACTTACCAGGATCAAAGTTGTCTCCAAATATTCTTTTAGCTGGAATCTTCAGGTTCATAGTAGGAAATTGCTTCTTTAGCTGAAAATAAAACATGTAGAGTTGGATCATGCACAGGCATCCAAGTATCTAGGAAYTGTTGCATCTTCTTTCTGATTTCCAAGGATATGTTTCAACATCTGATCATTAGTAATTCTGCTGCTCTCTGCCATCTTCTATTCATATATTCAGTAAAAAATAACCCACACTCAGCTTGTTTAGGCAAGTCACGTACCTTTTAAAACCCAAGGGCTGACTTTAGAAAGCTCTGCACTATCTTCTGCAGTATTGCTCAAATGAATTTGCACTTATCCATTTACCCCTCTCCCCCCCCCCTTTTTTTTTCTCTATTTTCTTTTTCTTGCTTGCATACTTGCTTGCTTGTATATGTGAGGTTTTAAACTGGTTGGACATACGGGCCCTTGAGTCCTCTCCCAAACCACATTCCCATCCTAAGCTTTAGGAGCAACAAATTGTCTGATCCCCCAGTCAAAGCTGTAAATAGATGAAAAATCTACAGGTGATTATTTTAAGATACACTTGAAATAATAACCTACACCTGTATATTTAATTATATGTTATATTTGGTAATCAGATTAAGATTATATATAGAGGAGTGAATTTATCAAGAGCGTGTCACGAGCAAGGTCTTAATTGCATTCACTTCATTGGGTGCTTGCAGGAAGATCCATGTTATTCACGACCTTTAAGAGACAAGTTTTCTTGTACAGTAACTGACACCTCTTCTTTCCTTAGATATCTTAATACCTCCTCCAGTTAGTTCACCCAGAACTTGGATTGCCACACTATATGAATTATGAAGAACAGAAATTGGACAAAATCACCTCCTTTTCCCCAGTTAGTTCCCCCTCTATATGCACTAGAAAATAAAACAGAGATGAACAAGTTTCAAAGTAATGTCAATCTTGACGGGAACAGAAAGTAGCAATAGATACATGGACACCAAAATGTCTTTTTAGCATTCTGGAGGTCTTGAAAATGGGACATTTTGTTTCCAAATCACCTTCAAGTCTATCCAAAGAGTCATACAAAAGCCTGGCATGGTGCACCTTGGATCACTCTGCTCAGACTTTGTAAGGCAGAGTCAAGCTTACAACACCTATTTTTATATACTGCTGTCCCACACACATCACAGAGATAAAGTAAGGCAGAAAAGAGAGAGGGGGATTTCTCATAGGGGTTCCCTATTAAAATATATAAATATATATGGGGATCATAAAGAATTATTTCTATTTTTGAAATATAAGTTTCAAAACACTAAACATGAAGCAACAGAAAAGTACCAATATGGGGCTTAGCTGGCAGCAAGTATTATCTCTGCTTGTCCATTATGTAAAAAGTGCAAAAACTCTTCTACTAATAAACCAAAGAAATTCACCATCAATTGGTGAACAGGTCTATTTTACTAAAAAATATATTAATAAAAATAAAATTAGAGTATTGCCATGTAATTTGGCTGGAAAAAGAYAGAGCAATTGCCACAATTGACTTTCCAGAGAGTTTATATATGAATTTATTCACTGCTTTCAGTCCTTGGAAATGAAACACTTATTAAAAAATCATTCACCTATGTAGTTGTTGAAGAATGATCCTACCTACAGCAAAAACACACACACAAACTTCAGATGTTTTGACAAGCAGGAAACTGGAAAATTCCCTCACTAGACAATGATCTTGAGCAACAATGAAAAAAGTGAATTTTGACTTCAAACAAACCAGAGTTTAAACAACAACAACAAAAACTTTGCATTTTATTTATACAGGCTCCTGCAGTTGCCTCTGACTACTCAACGAGGGAATTAACTCCAGCACAGCAAACAAGTGCTACTGGCTACTCTTCTGGTATGACTCCTAAGCCTCCCTTTTTCTTACCGTATTGTAGAGTTTATCAAACTCTGCGTATCGTCTGAAGACAAACCATTCATTTCTGCCAACTGAGACCAACACTTTGTAAACCTGCAGTAACACAAAAATAAAGTTAATGCCAGCAGCAAAGTTTAAGAAAATTCACTAGGTTTAAACCCAGGGTGAAAAAAAAAAAGACAGACTGTTAAATTTATTGTGTAAACATGTTCACTAAATTATATAATTTTTGTAACAAAGTCATATAAACACCAAGCCAAAAGATAAAAAAAAAAAATAGTTACCTTTTTCAAGATACAAAAAATAAGGCAAAACAGTAAACAGTAAAACTGGCTTCAGAAACTTTTGTAACAACATGAGACTAGTTAATTTCCAAGAGGAACACTTGGCCATTAGATAGCAGACTATATCAGAAGTGTGAAGAAAGCCATCAAATTCCTCATATGCTGAAGACATTAATATAAGAATAAGATGTTTTCTTGCTCTAAAGTAATCCAGGCCCTGCTGTAAAATTTGTTGACAATCCAATAACCTGTTAAAGGAATTTAAGTATTTAAACTGCAAAGATTACCATTATCCAAACAAAGAGACCAAGCACATACAGAAGGCAGGTGCAAAGGGAGTGTCTTGAATACATGTTATAGCCATATACAAGCCAATACAAGTCATATATAGCCRATATATATATATTTTACAGCCAGGATCCTAGCAGATGGCTGGGGACTTCGACGATTGTTCTGGGGAGGAGAAGGGCCAAAAACAAAACAAATTCCCACTGCTGCAGCTGAGAGGCAGCACAGATTAAATAACACACCGGGGAGGAACAGATGCAACCTGCAGCACAGTTTAAATCCCAYGGCAGAAGAGAACTCTAATCACTAGGCAAATTGTGGATCCCTGTCTCATGAAACTGAGGCACAGCAGAGCGGYCTGAAGGCTCCTCCTGCCTCTGAGTCTAAGCAAGACTCATTCATACACAGTCAGCTGAACCCCCTTCCCCACCCTTCTGTCCTTCTAAAAGAAGCAAGATTAGGTTGAAACACAGGCAGTTCCATCTCCAGGTGAGGAGGAGCTTCTTTCCTGTGAGGGTGMCAGAGCCCTGGCACAGGCTGCCCAGGGAGGCTGTGGAGTCTCCTTCTCTGGAGATCTTCCCAACCCGCCTGGATGCCGCCCTGTGCCCCGTGCTCTGGGTGTCCCTCCTGGAGCAGAGGGGTTGGACTAGATGGTCTCTAGAGGTCCCTTCCAACCTCAGAGAGAAGCAGCAAGAAAGTGGGAGCAGAAGGCTGCCCAATTCCTGATCTGGGAAGGAGGGATGCTCCGCCTTCCCTCCCTCCCTCCTGTGCAGCAGCAGCAGCTCCGTAGCCGCCTGGGTGGAAGTGGCAGCCACCAGCCTCGCTCCCTCAGCCCTGCTCACACTATGGCAAGGGCCCAAATGCCTGCCCTCCCTCTGGGAAACACTGGATGAGGAGGCTGCGGGGAAGCTTCCAGCAACACGCTGATGAGCCTTCACTCACCAGGAAAGCGTTTCTCCTTCACAGMGCCAGGCATGTCTCAGCACCCACGAACCCGCAGCCTTCTAGAGCCTGCCCCCGGGCTGTGAGCAGCCAAAGCTGCAAACTGAAGTGCTGCCCTCCTGACCAAGAACCTGCTCCATCAACCAAGCCACGCAAGAACAAACACAAAGGTAACAACCCCCACAACACAAGAGCTCATCAGTCCCCTCAACTGCAGTGTCCACAAGCTCAAGTATCAGGGACGCGATATAGGGACGCGACCTTAAATCGGTGAGACAAGATGCACAGACGGTGGAAGCCAGGATAACCCAGGGTGCAAAATGATACCCCTACCCCCGGCAGCCTCAAGCATCCGACYGCTTTGCTCTTGGAGCAGCCAGCAACAACAGGGAGACGGGCAGGATTTCCATAKGGGCACGTGTGAAGGCAGAGCTCTCACAGCCTCAGCTGAGCTCTGGCCCATCGCAGAGGCAAGTGCAAGTCCAACGCTGTTCCAAGCAGCAAACAGTGAGATGCACCCTGTATCTACAAAGATTTTAACACACCTTTGGGTTGAATTATTTCTATCCACAACACCTAGSTTATAACTTAAAGGTAATCACTGTGCTCATTTCTAGATCAGCTAGATTTTCTTTTTCTTACCTATTCATATCCAATGATACCAAAATCAGTCTTATAAAACTCCTAAAAAACCCCAAAATACATACTCACAACTAAGAATCTGTGGCTAAATAAYGTAAGAGTTTAAGGGCGGTGGGGAGAACAACAAAATTCCTTAGAACATTGTTGTTCAGATAAACTACTTTTCCAGCTCTGGATTGGACGGGTCTCAGCTATTTCTGGACGTGAGASACATTCACAAGCATGTCATATTCGAATGGAAAGGTAAGCAAAAACGTAGGGGGAATCCTTCTCAAATTCAAGAGAAAGCAAGCCTTGAGAAGGTAAGAACATTTACTAGCTGTTAACAAAAATCAGAAAACTCCACAATTTCCATGCAGCAGAGGTTTGGTATCATAGGTCACAAGTGTAAAACATCCGAGACAAGTGTTCCAGGTTTAAAGAGATTAAAAAGAGTAAAAAAAATTTAAAGAGTGAAAGAGATTTCACAAGGAGTCTTTAAGTGATCGGGGTGTGAGAGGAGACAAAGAAAATGGGTCAGAGGAGAAAAATTTATCCTCAGACATCGAACAGTGTAGACCTAAGAGCAAGTAATCCAAAATAAAGCTATTTGGTAAAACTGGGCAACGGAAAGTGCAGCAGCTTCACAGCAAGGACAGAATAGCAATTAATATTGCCTAGATACAGCCCAAAACAAGTATTTTGCCTCTTTTCCAGAAGCAAGTGAACAGTGAACATTCAGGAAAAAAGCAAGGCACTGAAGCAGAGTGTATATAATAAAGAAGCAGGTTACTAAGAATTTCACTCCTCCAACACGAGGACTGCACAGGGACATGACTGCTTTCCTCAAAATGTTTCACCGGGGTAARTGTGCAGAAGAAAGAAGAGCTAAGTGGTCTCCACTTGCCTTTTCCTCTGTGTCAACATTAATAACTTAGAAGGAGTAACGATAAATCACTTATGTGATTTGGTAATCACACTAGCATATCACAGATATGTGGTAAGGGAAAGATTMTATAAAACGGTACCTGAAGCCTGTGCTAACCTGCGTCCTTTTAACCTCTTCTTTCACTCTAAGGCTTTTAATACTCCTACAGAAACAGCATTAACCTCACCATTCCAAAGGGGCATCTACGCAGACTGTAACTTTGTTGAGAGCTGAGAGTCTGTCTGTCATTGCCCGCTCTSCTGTACTCATGGGCCCCTTCATGACCCCCTCTGAAGCTATGCTGAAAAGCAAAAACCACTGACAGAGGCACTCTGGTATTCACAAACCCTACCACAAAGCCCGATCCACACTTCTGTTATTAAAACAGAAGTGTGTTATTCTGTCCTAAAATAAACATGATAAAGCTCAAAAGCTTAGTTGTGAAAAACAGCTGTTGTCAAGCTGACAATTMCYCCCTGATGTAAAAAGCAGGAGAGGYCAAGACGGGGTGTACTTCCACACAGCACCTGCTGTCCCTTCTTTTCCTTCTCTCCCCCAAATTCCGAAGTTTCCTCCTCTGGCTGGAAGAGCTGTCTAGGAGGTGCGCCAAGAGGGAGCACCCTGGCCTGCAAAGGCTGCCAAACAGATCTTCAGTTAAATCAACCCAGAAATCAGGATACTACTGCCTGCCACAGCCCTACCACACTGGCACACTTAACAACGAGACTGCCAGCACTGGGGCAGGAAAACAAACCTGTTCTACTGAAAAAAAAAAAAAAAAAAAAGACTTTTATGGAGTTTTTCCTGCTCGTTTACTTCAAGCTTCACACACAAACACGAGTTAGAATATTAACTAAATTCTCTTGAGCTTGTTCCCAGCACAACCCTCTCCCAAATTACATCTTGATAAAATTGAATATTAGGCTAATCAAACTGCATTCTTGTTTCACAGAGGAAGGGAGGTGAGAAGGAAAGATGGATAAATAATTCAAAGCAGAATTTTGTTTCGTTATATTGTTCAGGCTGCAATTGAGTCCAAGGGTGTTTACATTCCACTTTTAAAGAGTGACTAATTCACACACAAAAAAGTAAAAGTAGAACAAGCTCGGACAAAGTTGCCCAAGAGCGACGAAACAGATCAAACAYTCTGAAGGAATTATTACGATGTCTCTATATCCTAGCAGACATACAAAGCAAGACCAAAACTCACCCCACACTATTATATTTTTAAGTCTGCACTGCAAAGAGTTTCACCTCAGACTGTAAAGGTTTCACTTCCACAAAGCAAGTCAAACAGGGAGGCCAAAAAAGGAAGGGAGGGAGGAGAATGACACGGATGGAAATAGGAAAGGAGGAGGAAAAGATTAACAGGCACAAGAACTGAAAAATAGGAAGCAATGGGGGAAAAATATAAGTCTTTCAAAAAATGTGAGCATAAGMTATGTATGAGAAAACAATCTTGGAAAAACAAACAAAAAAACAACCATCATACAACCACCAACCACACATTTACTCCTTATAGATTTTTTTTCCATGTAAAATCATGCAAGGTTCTGAATTTCAATCTGCTTTGTTAACAAAATGCTATCTATTCATTTAAGACATTTATGTACCTAATATGAGAAAATGCCCAGATTTGGGTGAAGAAAAAACAGTAGCAGAAACTTGTAAAGCCAAATGCTTCCTGCAGAAAATACAGGTAAACACTGTGAAATATTCACAGCTTCTCACGTTGCAGAGCCTGGTGTTTATTATGGCCAGTGCTCACCAGAGCAAGTGAATGGATCTCTGTAATCTGCTGAAAGTAATAGCAAGCTTATAAGCAAAACCAAGTAACATGTAAAGGCAAATGCATGGGCTAGTAATGCTAACCATGCTTCTATTTTTATATACTTACAGTAAATCTTTTTTTCTTCTCTCTGTGTTCATCAGAGCTGGGAATGCTAACACTTGGACAGCTTTCTTTGAGATCCATTGTATATATTCTGCTGATGAATCTGTTACAAGACTCTGCTTGAGGTGTCACAAACAGAAGAGAGCTTCAACGGTACCGATCCGAGACATGCAGCTTTTCTTGAAAAAACATCAGTTCCATCACGTAATCTTAAAAGGAACATGAGAAGAAAAATTAGGCAGAGGAACTTACAGTGCTAAAACCTGCAAGACAAGAACTTTTCCGGGCAGGAAATACAGTACTATGCATATACAGAGCTATAAATGTTACGATCCCGTAAGGTGCTTCATGCTTGTGATCCTTTCTCTAAAGTCACTGACGTTCTCCGAGGACACAAGTGCACCCAAAAGTCATCGTGTTGTGTACGCATACTGGAAACGGATTTGAGGTGCGCTACAGAGCCCATACTGAAGCACAAAGGTAGAGCACACAGAGATAATTAAAGACAACAGCTGTGTATATCAAACGCCTGAGAAAGGCTACTAACATGTACATTCAGAGCAGTTTGTTTTAAAGCAAAGGTTTTTCAGTTGCACGAGTCTGTACTAGAGGGCATTTCAGATCTGTCAGAACATGCTGAGCAGATGCAATTATGACACCAGAGATGAAAGAAGACATGAGACAGATTCATATATCTTTTCAGGTGAATTTTCCAGGGAGACAGAGGTAGCATCACGTGTTTGCCAAACATTTTGCAGGTTGTTTTTAGCACCACAGTGACGGCTGCTGTCGCTGACACTGGCCTGGGGCCACATTCCCCCGGGCACATTCTGTGCGTGACGGCGCCGCGCACACCAAGGTCGACTGCTCCCTTTGCAAGAACACTCAGCTTCCCCACGGAGCTTCCAAGCAGAAAAGAAGAAGGGCAGAAGTCCTGCATGAGGACAAAGCCATCAGAGAGAGAACTCAGTAATAACTGAACGTCCTTTCGCTCACTGGAAGAAYTCTGCACACCCACCTTCAGCACACGAGCCAAGTGTTTCGCGGGCCACACTGCAAAAACTTCAGTGCAAATACTGCAACTTTAGCACTGCCCGAGGGCACTGCAGACCCACGCTGCATCCCTGCAAAGCCACGTCCAAGCCTGCATGGCTCTTTGAAGTCTTCCAGTGAAGGCAGCTCAGCTCTTAGCGCAGTCTGTGCCTGACTGGCTTGCAAACATGAGAAAACTCCTTTAAAAGATGGGAGCTCTCAGTTCTCTTCCAAACACCCAGAGGAAAAGGAGCGCCCAGTTCAACATTTGACTGCTATTTTTCTTAAAATAGGGAAGTATAAAAACGAGCCACATATTTCATATCATACATTTCCAGAAAGCACAAATTAATCTGATGTAATTCTGCTATTACAGAGACACCCATATTTGTGTTGGCAGGGCGGCCAGCGGAATCCAGTGAACAGATCTGTTCTTGATACCCAAGTAGTCTTAGTCAGTTGACTATTTTTCTTGCTCTCAAAAGCCAGATCATCTCCCCAATTCAAACTTCACGTTATTATTCCTCATGCTTAATTTTAAATTATTCATTTTTAAAACACCTATATGGTGATTGAAAACAAAAAAAGAGCACTTGAAACCACTGTAATAACAGGTAAGTGACAGACTGGTCATACTGCAACATTATTCAGTTACTTTTAATTGTATCTCTGCTTGCCTTAATTGTTCCCCATTTCACTGATTAGGAGATGATAGAGTTGGGCTTTTTTTTTTTTTTCTTAATTATTAATTGACTATAACACTGTTCATCTAAACCGGTTACGCAGCCCTGGAGCTTCAGAGGAGCTTCCTTTTCCGTTTGCAAGCCACTGCTAAAAGCCTTATGAGAAAAGCACCAGGTGCCACTTACCCGCTGTACGCAGGCACGTGATTAAAGCCGTTCYTCCCCACTCCCCCGCGCCGAGCTCGAGATCTAAAGTGCAAGCTCACTCTTCCCCAGCACAGCAGGCCCACAACAGCAGCACTACTGGACACAGCTTGCAGCAAGTGCTTTACTAGACTCAGACTTACTACGCACTTATGTCCATCTTTAGCCACTTCAGTACAACTTCACTTCGAGTACAGCTAGAATTGAGCCCAGTCTTCATGTCTGTTTGCCTTCCTGTTCATCCCATAAAACAAGAGAGACTTTAAAATGGATTCAGTGCTCCTTAATTTGTATCAGTCAACATCCTCCTTTTGTAGACTGATTTTTCTTTATAAAAGATTCCTACCATGCTTAAATTCATTCCGACAATACAGTTTGTGCTTCTCTCAAGACTTTCATTTTTGATTCTTATCCTAGTTTTAAATCCCACTAAGAGGAGCAGTATGGATAARAATTGCAGTCTATTAAGCATCACTGAACAGATGTGAGATAAAGCTCATTCTTAAGTTAAAAGTTCAAGGGGAAACAAAAGGAGGAAATGAGAGTCCAATTAGGTCAGGACRAACATAATCATCTCGCTGATGAGGAAGGGAGCAAATCACCTGRAAAGGTGACACTCCAATATTCACAGAATCAAAGAATGCCCAAGGTTGGAAGGGACCTCAGAGGTCTTCTAGTCCAACCCCCCTGCTCACACAGGGTCACCTAGAGCACGTGGCACAGGGCTGCGTCCAAAGTCCTCCAAAGATGGAAACTCCACAGCCTCCCTGGGCAGCCTGTTCCAGGGCTCTGTCATCCTCACTGTCAAAAAGTGTTTCCTTAAGTTCCTGTGGAACTTTTGGTGCCTCAGCTTGTGGCTGTTTCCTCTACTCCTATCAGTGGCCACCACTGAAAAGAGGCTGCCCCCCTCCTCCTCACTGCCTCCCTTGAGGTATTTATAGACACTGATCAGGTCCCCCCTCAGCCTCCTCTTCTCCAGGCTGAACAGGCCCAGCTCCCTCAGCCTTTGCTCATAGGGCAGATGTTCCAGGCCCCTGATCATCCTCGTAGCCCTGCACTGGACTCTCTCCAGCAGCTCCACATCCCTCTTGTACTGSGGAGCCCAGAACTGGACGCAGTCTCCAGATGTGGCCTTACCAGGGCTGTGTATAGTGGGATGATCACCTCCCTCGACCTGCTGGAGGAACATATTCATGTTCCTTTCCTTCACCTGCCTGTGAAGAAAAGTGAGGCCACTAGCTGTGATTACAGCTTTTCCCTGGAGGCTCCTCCTGGCCCCGTCGTGCCTGGGTCCCCAACACCATCCCGAGCCTGCACACTTGGAGGAACCACACGGTCAGTCTGCCACGAGGACCTGGCAGATCCGAGCTCCCTTCCAACTCCTGCTTGTCACGAGCCTATCAGCTCCCAAGAGCTTGGTTAATCTGAACTGCAGGTTCTGACTGAAAAAAAAAAGAGAAACAACTGCTCTAATTCCTAAATTGTTACCATGCTGTAGGTTAGGAGCATAGATAAATAGATAAAATCATGAATGCTTCAGTAACTACATGAAATAATGACAAAAATCAGAGACATCTTCTGGTCTGCACCCTTGGAAGTGCAAACTGCAGCATCTGCCCCTGTCTCTGCTTACAGGTTTTTCTGKAAGTAAAAACAAGAAACCCCTGCTGCAGCTTCCAAGGCACAAGGAAACAGGCAGAAAGGTGAAGGAACCTTAAAAAGTTGACAAAATAAATGTCCCTTAAATCACACTTGAGCAGTAGTGAAGGAGCACGTAGATAACGTAAAACACGTTGGCACTGAGCACAGTGCCCTTCAGAAACTTTTACCACTAGTTACAACTTTCAAGTACCCAAGTTGGGAATAGGATAAAGCACAAACAAATACACATTGGAGAGTCCAGAAAACACATCCCTCTGCAGACCCGGATGGCAAGAAGCATTGAAACAAGCTGCGTATGTCTGGATAACAGAAACGAATCTATATTAAAAAAGAGTCTGCCTGCTTTTGGCATCGTTTCAAGGCTACCAGACACTGCGCTGTTCACTCCCTCCCCGGTGGCCATCGAAAGCAAAGAKCATTTTCACTGTTTCCTGGGGGCAGCAGCAGCAACGTCAAATTTCAGGCCGACCCTCGCCCAGGGTGGATGAAGAGCACGGCAATAACAGAGCCCTGCTGCTATGAAAACACTCTCTGATCTGCAGTACTCAGCAACAAAGAATTTACTGAATGCCTTACACTAAAATACTTCAGGTGATCTCTGAAAAGCTACACGCAATGGACAAATACAGCATRCGGCAGCCCTTTCTCACTCCTCCGATGTAATCTAGGCCCAAACTGCATTGCAAAAGTTTCTAGAGCTTAATCGGATTATTTTAAATATGTTTTTAAATTATTTTAACATATACTTYAAAATTCTCAACCAAGGTCCAAGGACGATAGCACTGCATGACCGTAGACCCTGGTACCAAGAACATTCAAAATCAGATCAGGAAGCTGGTTATTCCCCCACTGCCTTCGTAGTTAGTAGCCAAATTATCGCCTTTAAATCCTCCTACTGTGCTGATGCCAGTGGAAATCAGCGATTTGGTTCACTTCAATTCTCTGATTAACCTAAGTGAACAGGGAGAAGAGCATTCAAGGAGAACCCCTCGCCTCCTTGTGACCATCCTTGAAGACTCGGCCAGTTGTCTCTGCCTTTTGCACTCTTCTTCCTCACTCTCTACAGCTTCCTCTTCCTCTACAGCTGCAGAGCAGGACTGTGTCCTACACCACTTGTGCCAACCAACCACCAAGAATGCCCTACTCTAGGGCTGGGACACAAGTAAAACCAGGTGCTGAAAGTCTCTACCTGAGCACGATCCCAGTTACAGGAGAAACCTGCAGAAACCAGAGCAAGACACAACAAAAGGGCTCAGCATTTCCCATTGCTCTGCTCCCTCATACTTCAGGGAAGGTGTCACCTTTGGAATGCTCTTCATAAACTCCTCAGCCTTCTCCAAAAACACCTCTTAGTTGCTCAACATATAGCTGGACATTGCAGTTTTTGCAAGAGCCCAGAAAGTCGGCTCGTGCTGGATGGGGAAAGCGGAGCCCCGCTTGCCTGTCAGCAGGCATGCGGCTGACACAGAGGAAGGATTCTGGGGATACTCAGAATCCCAGGKGATGGAAAGCCAGGTCCAGGAGAGCTGGGGACTGCTACGCTGCCAAGAGATACAACTGGGCTGAAGCTGCTGCGCAACCCAACGGGTTCTAAGAAATCAGGTTTCACACAGGCCGCCCTTTAAAGTACCTAATAAATGTGATTTTATTACAGGAACACTAGATAACACAGTGTAGGTCTCKAGGAATATTACTTAAGGCTGGAGAGAAAGGAGCGCACACACCAAAATACTTCAGCCAATCTCTGGCTTCTAACTGCACACTCTCTTCTAACTACAATTTGAGAATTAAGAATTTGGCCATTGATATAAGGGAAACCCCCACCTCGGCGTGGGGGTTGACAACTCCTTGTCTTTAGCAGCACTACTAAAAGCAACAATTTGTGTAGAGGCAAATACAACTCATCTCATTCTCCTACTTGTGGAAGTAGACAGAAGATAAAGGCAAAAAGCAAAGCAAGGGCAAACAGCAAGTAACTCGCCTCATCTCTACTACATCGAGTTTACCTTGGAGGAGTCAGGCAAACACTTCCCTGGCTCCCGATGCGCTCGAGAACAGTGTCCTGCTCCAGCTCCCCAATGAGCTCCAGTCAACGACTGCAGCTGCACCATAACGAGTCACGGTGTGGACGGGGTCTGCTTGTGTTCATTAGATGACAGAGCACAGAATCTTTGCTGTAATAAGTGAACCCTGAATAACAATAAGCACTTTCGAACAAATAATATCGTCAATAACGTTACCTTTTAATCCCCAATACAGGTCCATAATAATTTCATCCTCAGCCTGTGCTCACGGAACCTGGAAAAGGTCACTATATGCTTCAGAAGGTGTGACTTTTGTAAATGGCTTATCAAATAAAAATCAAGTTAGCATTACACAAGCTCCCCGCACATTTCTGGCTTGCTTCCCTAGCCTTCYTACACAGCAGCTCCAATTAAAGCTGAATAGAGATGCCTGCAGATAGCAGAGATCAGGAGCTCCAACAACAGCACCTTGAGCAACTTTCATGAGGTCTTAATCAGCCACTTGCAGCACATGCAGCTCTACGTAAGAGGGCAGTCAGGCTCCAGTAAGCACAGAGCAGGCAATTCCTGCCTCATTTTGCCCCTCCTGATGAAGATTAAGACAGAGAAACCCAAATTTCAACTCAGCTCATTTTCCACACAGCCTTCAACAGAAGTCACCAACTGTTTTATCTGTTTCACTACCCAGAAAGGAGATCTGTTTGGGACAGATGTTACCACTAGTGCTTTGAACACAGAGACGGGCATTGGATTTGATGTGTTATATTTGGAAAAAGGATAAAGCTTGTACGACATAGTATCTCCGGATTAAAACRAATAAATAAATGTAAATCAAAGCTACAGCTCTCAATCCAGAAAACACATTTCTGAAGTCTGTGCTCAGAGCTCATGACTACCCTRCACAAGTATTTAAGCTACAGGATAGTAAAAAGGTAGCTACTTCGTATCTGAATACAAAAAAAAAGCAAATAAGAAAAAGAGCCCTTCACAACACTCACTTTGCGCACCCAGCTCACCACAACTTGATTCTTCATGTTACATCAATGCAACTACAGTTAGTGTTTTATGTTGATTTTGCAAGGACAGATTGCAGACTCCTACAGGTAACRGCTTGGGAATCTCATATATTTTAGTCCTACTGCACAGAGAAAAAGGTGGTGTTACTGCTCTACAAACACAAGGGTACAGAAAGCATTTGCTGATGTGTGTGTAATACAATTTGATGCAATAACGTTCAAAGTAGCAAAGCATTAATTTACTATCAAAGGTACAAATTAAGGCTGCAAAACATTTCCAGCAACACAATTCACTGTTATCATACAAACACTGATGACTTTTCCAGCTTTTAAGCGTCAAGGCCATGAAACAGCTACTACCCTTTGCCAGTCAGGACATGCAGATTAAATGCATCAAATTTCCGACCTCATCAGATATCTCACAGGATCTTTAAGAAACAGCGAAATCCGTTTTCTAGATTTATTAGAACTATTACACATACGTAGATTAAAGAGGGCAACATTAATGGCAAACTTCTAAATATTCTTGCCAAAAGCAAATGACATTTCTTCCTGAATTCTAATCTGAAGATTAAAAGAAAAATATTCCTTCCCCCCTCCGCAACCTTCCTTATTTTAATTAGCACGTTACAGTCATTACAGACACTGGTGTTCAGGCGARCATGTGAAAAAAAGAGTCAAAAGTATATTTAGATACTCGGAGTGAAGCAGAACACTAAAGGAGCTATTAGGAAGTCAGGGTGTTTTAATATTAAAAGAATCCAATGGAGTAACAGCAGCCTTTAAAGATCCAGACTCATTCCTGTGAGTGTGTAAATTAACACATATTTGAARGGGATTAATGCCAGGCTCACAGGTACAAGGGAGCTGCAGCAAAGTGATGCCCGCAAGTCTAGGGTGCCGCAGGGGTTGCGGAACCGCGATGACATCTGAATTACAGTCCTGCGTGGGGACAAAACGCAGAGCAGGCAGTAACAGGAGCACAAAGGGGAATGAAAAGTGCATGTTCCAGAGGGCAAAGGTAGTGCCCGTGTAGGACAGCACGGTGCCCTTCGGAGCAGCTCCAGCGGGAAGCCCAGGCACCGAAACCCCYTCACTTTAACACTCTCTCCTTCGCTTTTACACCCGTTATCGAGTCCCCCCAAACCCTGCCGTGCCTGAAGAGCCACAGCGCTTCGCACGAGGCCTGGGCCGCGCTCGCCTTGGGCTGACCCTGCGCAGCCACCCCGGACCCGACCCGGAACCGACCCGCGCAGCGGCCATGCGGCGGCCGGGATCCGACCCGGGACCGACCCGCGCAGTGTCCGTGAGGCGGCCGGGGCCGCGGCCCGC
>NW_020454783.1:1576173-1601086 GCF_003342845.1 Nothoprocta perdicaria
CCAGGAAAGCAAACACCTAAATCCAGCAGTAATGGAAAAGTGTCCACGAGGAATCCACCCAGAGAGGGTTTCCTGGTTAACTGGAGTTAAACTGGATTCAGTTCAAGCGAACCCACTGCTGGCTGTTACATTTAAACTATGTCTCTCGAGCACTAGATGTTACCTCTAAACGAATATGCATTGCTCGCTGCCCAGGCAAGGCTTGGGAGGCCAAGAGTGTATCCTGGGAAAGGGTCATCGTGAGCATGAGGAGAAAGACTGCGCCGTCTCGGCTCCTCTGTCTAAATACCTGAAATGATCAGCAGTTCTGTGGACTTCAAMTACAGGACAAGCGTGAAAACAGGTCGGTCAGTTCCACTGGTTTAACGGATACCAGACAAGTTTCACGGCTGGAGTGAGACCTGTGAGTACCCAGCAAATGTTTCCTTCAGAAAAGCCRCCCTACGGAATGTGTGGAGAAGCCCCGCATTCTTCCAGCACGTTTTCACAGGAGCTCTGTTCGGGCCTGATGAGACATGACGCCGACGCCRCCGGAGCCGCGTCACGGGCACGGCAGGCGCCGGGCAGGGAGCTCCTGTTTCCAGGCGCTCCCGCTGYGAGTCTTCCCAAATCCAGCCCTCCTGTGCCAGACTCCAACAGCCGCCCAGACCTCTCCAAAAAGAAACCTGAGAAACAGCCTGGTCKTGCCTGAAACACAGCAGCATTTTGATTAGCACGTGGTAACTGTGGGCACACAGGCTGCGAGTGAGCTCTTCTGCACCACAACCTCCCACTTGACAGAGCCCCGACAGGAAGGAATGAGGAATTTTCTCATCCTAACCTGCCTTGATCCCGAATCTGATGGTTTTTCTTTTGGAACAGGCACTGCTGTAGCAACAGCCGTCTGCTGCGTGTTCAGCGCGGCAAGGCACTTGCCGCACGTTCACAGGCAGAKTTCAAACAAACTAGACTGGCCCTTCTGGTTCTGACCCCCAGATCTGAAGGCTTTTGAACTTCAGTCAGTCCAAATACCTTGCTGGCAAATAATTTAATCAGGTAATCTTTATTTAGCAGTTATTTTAYCTAAAACTTGTTGAGCAGTGTTCATCTAGCCAGTCGATAGTTTTMAGTTAATTATTCACTTGTCAGCAGATGAGCCGAATTGGGCTGACTTACAGTAGAGGGGCCTCAGCCAAGACCCTGACCCAGAAGTCATTTAATTCTGTCTACCTGACCACACAGTCTTARCGGTAAGGGTTTGAATAAAGAGAAGGTATTTGTCCTTCAGTGCTGTTAAAAACACTTTGAAGAGGCTGACAGGGCTGTCAACCATTTAATTCTATGCAGCTCCCCTCACTGTTTGGGATCTATACCCCATCTAAACAGTGAGCAGTGACCTGCTACATATCCTTAAATTGTAAATTGTCCCAGTGAATTATTCGGCATATTCATCTGACTGCTGCATCACACACCCTACAAAACTGCTTAAGGGCTTTGTGATTTGAAGAAAATCTAATTTGCAGATTTGCTTGACGAGCTTTTTAAGGGTAATAGTYTCGTATCAGTTTGTTTGGGACTTAGTCCCAAACTTAGTCACTTATTGGATAGCAGATCTACAAACCTACAGAACTGAGCTTGCCTTTTAAGCAATGTTACAAGGTCAGCATTCATTCTGACTTATTTTCTTCCTCTCCCTTGCATTCCTCATTTAGGTTTCCTAGGCAAGTAATAAATACAAAGACTCCAGGTGCCACTACTTTGCATTACTTAGCTTCTAAAGAATATTAGAAGTTATTTACTGTACTGTCTTCCTACCTATTTCAGGTTTTTGTTGAAGAAGGCCAGTGACTGGTGGGAGGAAGAGAAAAAACAAATGGAGAAGTGAAGGAACAACTCAAATATAAGACATCACAGTCAGACACATGTTTCAGCAAATGCAGCAAGAGCAGAAAGTAATAGCAAATCATGGAAATACAGTGGAAATAGTGTGAAAAGGGGGCAGTAGGTATAAAGGAGTATTTTTACTGCAAATCTGTTTAAACTAGTATGAAAAAAAAAAAAAGCCTCGTCACCGACCAAATATTACAGTGTAATTTTATAATATCAAAAGAATTAAACAAGCCAAAAGGCCAAAATACAATTGCAAGACAAAGCAGGAATGCAGAAGACTTGTTTAAACATAGCCAGGAGCTTTGTTAGTGAACACTGCTCCGTATTCTGTGGTACTTAAATATATATAATCAAATATTCACACAACAAGCACAGCCCAAACCACTTGACAGGTACAGTCCAATATTTTTAGYTACTGTTTAAACACTGTGGGTCAATTGTCTAACACCTCAGGATAATTCTCTTACTTTCAGTTTCAAATACTGACATAACAGCTTTCAGCTGCTGTTATTGTACCTTTTATTATCTTGCCCTAACCTTCCCTTTCATCCTTCAAAAACAATTTTTCTGTCCTCCTCTTTATGCTCAGGGATAACACAACCTCCTTGCATCAGAACAGACAAGTTCTAGTACCGAGGTTTGGGCAYTCGGGTGAGGTCATCTCTGGAATCACAAACTCCTGTGATGCCATCTTGCCTATCAACAGCTCCAAGTAAACCAAATATGCCTATTTAAAACCCTCCAAAAAGTAGTAATGTGACACTGCAGTAGATTCAAGATGATCTTTGTTAATTACCATTAGCCTTTTGTCTATGAGATCCTAAAGTTAAACTTCACTTGGAAAAAAGCAACAACAACTACCACATAACACGCAACAACGCCGATGACCCTCGTAGTTGAGCTTGCACGTGCCAAAGGCCTTGAGGCCCTTTTCTCCTTTACGGACCCTCCGGACACTTCGTAGCCGGCTACGCGAGCAGCCTGAGGATGCAACTCCCAGAAAGCCACAGGCTGCCATGGACAGGCCTCATGAGAGCGGATACAGCAACTCAGAGCAAGAACTATGTAGAAGCAAGGAGCCTGACAGCCACAAACTCGCCACAAAAACACAGGAGGGCAGACAGGCATCTGCCCTTTGCCATAGTCTGTGCTCATCAGTTACACTCATTCTGCTTCTCAGCCTCTTGTCTGGATACATTTAATTAATMCAAATCCATACTGAGGTATCTCTGCTTGGCATCGCCTGCTTAGGAATTGGATTTAAGAGGTTTGGGAAGCAGCCAGCTGGAACCAGGTGTTCAGCTCTGCTAAACACCTAAGACTACGAGGAGGGAAGGCAGCCCTCTGACAGACCCCTTGGATACMGGAGATTCCCCAGAAAAGCTCAAGGGACAAGATCAAATAAAAGGTGACCCTAAAGGTGGAAGTGATAAGCCAAAAGTCTGAGAGTTAAAACCATGGGGAAAATAAATCTACACATGTAGTTGCACAAGATGTGAACTGCAGAATGCATGTGCAAGCAACGGTGTTACCGGGTAACTGCTCTTTACCAAAGCGGATTTTGTAACATTTAATTTATGTGTGCATATTAATAGCTTTCATTAACTCATCTTCATAGCTGCCTGTCCGTGCTTATTACAGGTCTGAACAATGATTTAGTTTTTACAGGAGCTGCAGAAAAATGGGGGGGTTGGTTTGTTTGGGTCTTTTTCCCCCTTCCCTCTCTTTTTGTACTCTAGATCAACTGCAAAATTTCTTGAGTCTTTCAGTTTGGACGGATTAAATTAATAGTGAAGAGACTGATCTGGAGCGAACTCTCTCCAGCTCCATCCCTTAAATGAAGGGGACAATCCACACAAAACTAGCACGAGCCACCCAGGGAACTGCAGATAGCAGCAGTTCTTCATGAAACCTACGAGCTTTTCAAGTGGAGAGGCTTCCACTACTGAAGGACATTCATGGCGAGCTGACAGCTCTGCAGCACTCCAGACATGAACACAAAGATCCACATCCCACAAGATGAGAGGATGGTGGAGACCAAAACCAGAATCCACCGCACTACATGGAGCCCTATTTGGTGTAGCAAGCAGAAAAAAAAACAAACCAACAGACAAAGCAACTGTATCGCAGACATTCTTCACAGAAGCCATGGAGAAAACACTGCATTAAAACACATGAAACTTTTATTAATGATTAATACTAGTACACAAACTAGGGCAGTGCCAGAAGCAGCAGCATCACCTCCAAAAGAAATGTCACAAGGAATTAAAGAAAACAGGTATAGCTGAGCAATGACACACAAGAGTTTAACSCTACCTAAGGGAACACRTAGGCCAAGCAGGTTGTTTCCTGCTGTGGAAATGTGGATTCTCTGCCAGGGTTCTCCAGAGGAATCACGTTTTTTAGGCTGGATGGCCACTCTTTGCTTGCCCGCTGGCTACACAGACATCCGGGATGAGCGTAACCGCTGCTCAGGGTCTGCCCTGGGAGCACTGCCAAGCAGGATATGAGGGGGCAGCATCTTTGGGGGGAAAACTGGACATAGGACAGTTTTTACAGATCACACCTCAGTCAACACYACAGTTGCCTCCACATTCTCTCCAAACACATGAACACCAGGGAGCAAACACATAGAAAGGAGCTTCCCAAGTCACAAGCACTAGGCAGGCTTACCAAAGGTGGAAAGCAGATTGAAAACATAAAAAAGCCCCTGGATTATCCTTTTTTTAAGGCAGATTTTTTTATATATATTTTGTGATATTACTCAAAGCCTCAGTATATTTTTAGATATATTTTTAGATGYATTTAGGAAACTCCTTTTGCTCAACAGTATGTTGTAACTAACAAACTCCTTTGCAATTTGATATAGATGAGCAATCTGGGGCAAAAAAAAAGTAGGATGGATTTTAAAAAAAAGCAATATCGGACAATGAAGTATCACATCTGCACTTCAAATATCTGCATCTATCTTCTTCACTTAATCCTCCTCAGGTCCTTATTTCATTCACGTATTCTCTGAAAGTCCTTGTATTACTGCAACGTTGGGCATAACAGGYCTCTTTTCACTTAAAGCAAGTTGAGTATTTTCCTAGAACTTAACCTTAATAATTGTCTGCATTATAAAAGAAACACTTACAAAGCAAAGYATTTCAAGGGAACAGCGAAAGGCACATACAATCTCTATCATCATCCAAAAAATACTGTTTACATCCTGTTCACTTACTAGTGCAGCAGCAGAGAGGGCCCCACCAGGAGCGGTCACCCGCTCACAGCCTGGTCCCCTTGCAGAAGCACCAGGAGCAGAAGGTGCTGGATAAACACCAGCAGTTTCTGCTCACCCTGCCCAAATGGTGTTTGCCTCGTACTTACTCCACTCGGTACAGGAGGGAGCRCAAAACGGGTCCCGCGTGAAACCCCTGCGAGCCACTTCAGGCACCAGAGGCAGCACGTTACAAATACTGAACTTCATGGTGACTGATCTAGCTTAGTTTTCAAGGGATGCAAATTACAGATGTGTGTTGAGCCTCCTCCACTTGCCCGGACAGAAGGATTTTCCATGCACTTTGGTYCAGACTTAAGACTTTCACATGGATTCCAAGATGAAGGGGAAGGGGAAAGGGCAGTGAACCCGGCTGTCACCGTTTTATAACTCCTTTAAGTCACACATAAGCACRGCGACAAAGGACAAAGCACAAGGACCTACCACCGTAGAGATATGCAGCAAAGTATGTGCGTGAATCGTGTCCCATGGGCAGTTCCRTGGAATACTCTGAGGTGCTCTGGGACCGTTCGCTGAACACCAGGTTTGTCCCCTCTTAAGCTACTTTGTACTCACAAGTCTTAGGGTAGTCTGAAGCTCTGTAAATAACAGCAGCCAGGAGCCTTGTTCTGGCACAAGGAAGGAAGTGTGGGCTTGCTTGTTTGTCAGTGGTTTTCATATCTAGTTTTCTCACTTTCGGCTCTTTTTTCTTTCCAAAMCACCAGCAGTGAAAGGCAGCGTAAGATTGACAGAATAAACTAGATSTGGATTCACGGTTCTGTTAGTGCCTCTAACAAACCGCCATTGGCAAAAAAAACCCACAAGCACTGTGGTCTACTATAGCATTGCTACACACCAAGCCAGAGCTAAAAAATAATATAATAATAATAATTTGAAACTGTACTATCAACGCTAGAGACTGTATCTCACAATCCAAAAAGACATTGATTTTTTAATGCAAAAAGCAGAGAGTTTATTTGCTGTCCTGACTGTGATCACTTGGTTATCCAGCTGCTTCTTCATATTTGCCATCTTCCTAACATTGTTGCCAACTCACAGAGAATATGTATTTCATCCACCGACTTCAAAGCCTTAAAAAAATCCCCGAAGAAACAAACAAAACCCCCACACCTCCAAAGCTCCAAACATGAAAACTGTCCCCATCAGTTCTTGGAACTGTGGGTCAAGGTTTAAATTGCTTATTGCTCAAGTATTAAGTGAGTCTCTGCAACAGATTTATATGAAAATACAACCAATCATCTTATACCAGGAAAAAAACATATCTGATATGATGCATGATGTCCAAGAACAAGCAAGGGCAGAGGGCAGATCTGCGACCAACTCTGGCACCCTAATGACTGCACGGAAACTAGACTTTTCTTTAACATATCCTTTTTATAAAAAAATAACAGGACAATCTAACAAAAGGCAGTCAATRGAGCATTGCAAGTTTCATGATGAAGTTTCAAAACAGCACATGGCAGATTAAATAATCCTTCAGATGTGCAGGGTATCTTGTTAGCTGCCMTGGTGTTCAGGGCGAAAGACCACGAGGCCGATGGAAAGATAATGTATGTACCACACTTCGGATAACTTTTCCTCCTTACTACTCACAATCAAATTGTATCTGTTGACATTTCATTTGGATGTAAATAAATCCATTTCAGAGGGGAAATAATAAGCGAAGTATTAAAAAGGCACYGTACTTTAGTGTAGTCATCATTCACATTAATGCAAAACTGATATATGGCCAACTAAGCTGTTCCTGCACACAAATCCAACTACTCTGCTTTCCCTCTAGCAGCTGTGAGAGCAAGAACCTCTTAACAGCAGTTTCCTCCAACTGTGAMATACAAATTAAAGTCATTTTTGTAGATGACAGCCCAATTGTGAGGTAGTGCATGAACACWGAAGGGCAAAATGGCAGTTTCGTAATTGCAAGGCAATCTTTACTTTGTGTCAGCTTGATTCATTAAGTTTTTTATAAATTTTCAATTAAGCAGAGACACAGCTTTGTTCCAGATACACGATAAAGTATTTTGTAAACCCACGAAGGCAGAAGATATTCTACAACTCACAGACTAAAGCAGTCCAACATATCGTTACTGCACTGATACTAAAACACGGGAGCTCTCATCGATCTCTATGAAGGTCAGGGAACTACCAGAAATCAGTGGCCATTTGGATGCAACTGCAAAGCTGCTCAGGAGGCCCAACCTGGAATCTGGAAGTTGGCAGGAACAGTGTTGGACTGTTCAAGACAGTCTTCCTGTCTTGAATTAGCTGATGAAAATTAGTATTCAGTCTGAAGCAGACACCATACCAGGGCTCCAAAACATCTACCAGTGTCACAGGAGCTGTTTTCCCGCGGGAGTGGAATGAGTCACTACCACGTTTCTAAATCAACCTGCTTCCATTTCAAGTGTACCTGTAATTTATACGAAAAGGATAGCAACAAGAGCTCTTCAGAATACCCACTTCAGAAATATTCCATTGTTCACCTTGATATAACCAAGGTTCTCCCAGGCCGACAATAATCATTTTTCCCCCTTAGTTTGCCACTAAAATTCATGCCTACCCACACATAGTTGCTAACACACCAGAACCAGAGAGCCTATCTATGTTCCTAACTTCACCTCCACTGACAGACTTGGGATGGTTGGACACATGTCAAGACAAGCCTTTCCTACCAATTTTGGTAATAGGAATGACGAATCCAATTACCAATAGTGTTTATTTCTCACAAATACAAGATGAATGTTTAATTTYGAGAAGAGGAATACTGAAGTTGTGAGTAAAAATTAAAGAATGCTTCAATCATGATAACATACCAGAAGCCTGGGGACATCTCTGGCATGTTCTGTTGTGGCTGTTGCTGAAGTTTAAGACACTTCTTTAAAGGTCAGAGCAAGCAAGAGGGCTGTTAATACTGCTGAGCCTTAGCTCCAGTGCTCCTGCATGCACAAACACTCAATAAACACAATAAGATGTACACTAACAGCTTTATTGTGAACTTCTACAATTAAATGAGCACCAGATTTTAAAATTCAGTTTATGGAGAAGATGCCTCAAGTGACACAAGCCAGAAGAACTTGGCATTTTCATAAAATAACAGAGAGGGGAGAGGAGCCATCAATGAACAAAAGGACCACAGGCCAAGGGGGACATAAAGCGAGCACAGAACAGCAAAGCATTTGCACCAAGATGAAAACAGTTTGGGACATTTTCCTTAAGCATGAAGTTGAAAGCAGTAATATGTCTAACATGTTGGGCAGATGCAGGCTCAGACTATACTTCAGTGGCTGCCACAAGGGTGGGCTTGTGCAGAAAGGGAGATGTGGAGGTGAGTTATTTAATGTGTGTGGGACTGTATGAAGCTTTGCTTCTGTGCATGGTCAAGAAAGTTGAGAGCAGGGCCCACGACTGCGTTTAGGTAGAGGTGAAAGCAYACAGGACTGCCACTCCTTCACACTGTATTAAAAAAAAACAACAGCAAGCGGAGCAGCACACCATTTTTATAGGGAGATTTTCTTTTGCAAAGAAAAAAAMAAAGCGAGGAGAATGTTTTCTTCTAGATTTATGAAGAGGAAAAGTAAATCTGACAGTAACAAAAAGTTATTTCCGGGATTACTTGACAGTATCTTCTCWGCACATTAACCATGGGATTTCCTTCCTGCATTTTAGAAGAAAATTTTCAAGTGCTGCTATACAGCCTGCCTAGACCAGAAAGGTTCAGCAGTCTTTTTATTCAAGATCCTCGGAGAAGAAATAATCCAAATCCAAATTTATGATATATTCTCTGCCAGAATACGACCAAATTAACTGCAGACCAATGTCAGTCTTAAAGAAACCTAGGAACAAARTCCCAAATATTACTGGCTATAAGGGCAATAAATAAATTACAGTCTGAAACCCATTAAACAGACTGAGATCTTTTTCTTTGCCAGAAGCAGCAGTTTCTTGGCCAAGTCTCTTCAGATTCCAACGAACAATAAAATTAAGACGCACTACACTGTAAAACATGGACACAGCAATAGAAAAGTACCAGCAATACAGGCTAAGAGAACCAGCCAAGGTACACAGAAGGYTTTTGCAGCAGAATGAGGAAGAAATCTTAAGTTTTCCAACTTCCCACCAGATCTTACTCAACTTCCCATCAAATCTTACTCATTACACCACAGTGTAATGAAGGTTATTTGCAAAGAGACAGCTATACTAAGCTAAGGTGAAAAAAAACCCTGGGTGCAAGCTCCAATAYGCTTAGGGAGTTAGTCTGCCTGACGGAGAAGCTTTACTGCTGTTTACACTTGCATTCATCAGGTATTATATTTTGAAAGTGGCATTTTTTTAATTAAAAAAACAGATACCATCTAGAAAGCAACAAATCCTTTAGATTTGTTTGTAGGCAAACGGAGAAAAAAACATGTGAGGAGTCAAGTTTGCTGAAACTTGTGAAACAGAAAGGACGAGAGAGTTCAGTGCAACGCAAGTGTCAACGCTCGGCAGAGAGCCGAGTCCTTCTCYCAAGGGAGATGACGAGGAGAAACGGGAGACAAGAAAGCAGCAGGTTCCTCCAAGAGAAAAACACAGCAGAATGAGCTGGGCTTGAGCCCTGTTAGAGAAACAGCAGGAGTTGTAGCAGGTCAGTAAGCGGGGCAAGGCTTGCATTTTGAGGATCAGCGAGGAGCGCGAGATAGACCCGGAATGTTAAAATAAGGTTAACTTATTTTATGACTAGCAGTAAGTATGAACCCTGCTTAAATATGTAGGTATGAGATTTAGTATGGATAAGGCAGAACAGTAAAGCAAATGGACTATATATTGGTAATAAGACTTTTTATGTTGTCATTTCCTTGCTTTATTTTTTAATTTTATTTTAAATTCAGAGCAAGGGAAATGTTGCTGCTATAGTCAGCAGAGAAAAACTCATGAGAGATGACATTGAGAAGGCTGCCACATTTGGCAGCTTCTTCACTAACAGTAAGCGGGAGATAGCACAGGAGATAAGATTTCAGCCCACAGTGTTGATAGCGGGCAGAACATATCCCAGTAAACAAACCAGTAGGTGAGAATATTCAGAAATTAGAGGTTTACAAAACGGTTGGGTCTGATCAACTTCTTTTAGGATGTAGCTCAGAGTTATGAGTTATAGGTCACCATAAAGGATAAGCAAGGTGGCATACCAGAAAATTGGAAAGGGGCAACAATCATCTGCCTTAGTTAAAAAAAAAAAAAAAAAAAAAAAGTGAAATTACAGACCTAATGAGTCAGTTTAACCCCAAATCCTTGATGAAATCCAGAACGGATTACTTTGTAGCACATGGAAAATAATATAAACCAGTAGCCAGTAAGGATTTGTTGAGTCACATTACTAATTTTTTTCTCAAAGAAGAAACTTGCTGATAGATAGGAGAGAAATCACCAGGATAAGGATGTAATAGCTTACCTGTGGTAAGGCTTTCACAGTAAGGCCTTGTGATATTTTAATGGTTCTACTCAGGAAGCAGGAAGAGGAAATCGTTTAGGAAGCGAAAAATACAAGTCCAATATACGACTGTCAGGCTACAGCAGTGATCTCTGAGGACAGGGTGAAATGCAACAGTTTTGTACCAGATTCTACCCATAGGCAGGAAGCAGCAAATACAGAAACAGCGGATCAGAAATTAAAGGCAGCAGATTACAGAGGATCACAAAAGAAGGTCATGCTGGTCTAAGAAAGGCAAACACTGCTAAAAGATATAAAACAGGACTGTTGCAGTTCAGCGTCTCAACCTCATCTGCTGGACTCTGATAAATAACAACAATCTTCCTGTTTTACTCTGTATCTGAGTCCTGTGGAAAGATGTCGACCCACTGGAGACAGGCTGGGAAACTTACTGTCGTAAGGGAATGACAGGAAGTCTTATGGGAGGATGGGATGGACAAGCTGTTGCTTAAGAGAGAAAATATAAGAGAYTGCTTTTCAGAATGCTGATACAAAGACAAAAAAACCATCTCAGGTCAGCCACACACAGGACGAGTCCTAAGGGGCTGACTGTAACCAGCATGGTGAAGATTCAAGTTGACACTGGAGAGGAGGGACAAAAACCAATAAAGTTTTTATAAAAGAGCATGAAGCAGTAGATGAAACTTCAAAGAACAGAACTGTGAAAACAGTTTTGGCATGTGCTTCTTTATAACCCTCCTACCCCCTCCAAAAACAACCAACCGAAGACAAACACTTCACCTTGTGGCACAGTTCAACCAACTTCTTGAGCCTGACGAACATAAAACCTCGCTTTCATCCTCATGATGGTGACAAGCAAGTGTGAGAGGAGAGAAAGGGGGGCTGGCTTGTAAGCACAAAGAGGAAAAGCACCAAGGGAAGCCAAGTGGCAGACAGGAAAGAGGCAAGAAAGATGAAAGACGAGACTGCAGCCTGCAAAGAGACCAGAGAAAGCCACGGCGGGTGTGTGTGCTGCACCTGCATGAGTAACGGCTTGTGAGGCTGCATTTGAAGTCAAAAGAAAAAACAAGGTTGCAGGTGGGTAGATTTGCTCGTGCTATGGCTGCCGAGGCAAATCTCAGTAACTAATGCTGCCCAAAGAAAGCACATCCACAGAGGGCAAAGCTGTCATGGACCCAACACCCGCGCTGGTGGGGCAGCTTCAAGCCAGCTCTAGTCTGCTCCTGTGGACTGAGYGCCCGTTCGTGGTCTGTAGGCATTAGAAGTGTCCTGAGGTCCATCTTCCAGCTTGGCTGCATCTGCAGGGAATCCAGTTCATGTTCCCCATGCGAACCAAGCTTAAGCAAAAGGACTGAATGATGCACTTCGAAAGCAGGCTAGAGAGCTAGTAGAGTAACACGGGTTCACTCTGTGCCAAACCAGAAGCCCAATGGTGGCATCCACATAGCAGAAAGCAATGTGAGATGATCAACTACATGAAAGAGGAGAGGAGAAAAAGGAGGGGAAAATGGAGAAAAAAAAAAAAAAAAAAAAGGCAGCCAGAAGGCCAGGTAGCAATCAAGTCAATGCCCTAACCTTAGAGCAGGCTCCAGTTTCTCATTGTCACTTCTTAAATTCTATCCAACATTTTTATTTCATGCTACAACTTCTTTTAAAAGGGGTCAAACGGTGGGTGCTGGCACATTTGGGTGTGCATAGCTGCCTTTGAAAATCCCTGTTTAGGGCGAGATTCGAGGCCAGCCTCTATTCCTCGGAGACCGCTGCCCKGCAGCGGCCAGGTTGTCCTCTTGAGAAATCCAGCATCTCCAAGTCCCTAAAGTCCAGGCACATCACACATCCAACACGAGCCCCCAAGTAAGCACGTGCACTGTCAAGGATGGATCATGAAATTGCTTTCAGGTCCTTTCAAATTATGTTTCTGTGTAAAACATGAAACTGTTCTTTGCAGGTGCTGACAAGCTTAAAAATGTTCGGCCATTCCTTCCTCCACCTCTGCTTTAGTTCTTTCTAAACAAAACCTCCATATAAAAGTCCTGACCTCATCTAAGATCGACAAATGCAATTAAGATCTTTGCACAGAAAATTTGGACACATTTTATATATGAAGGCAGCCACAGAAATTTGGTTTTATTCCCAGATAACTAATATTCAAGAAAAACAGCTAAAGGTTTAAAACAGAGCATCATCACTGAGCTTCCTAACTGACCGGTGCTGCAGCATTATCTTTGCACAACAGGCATTACTTACACATTTTGGTAAARTACTCCACCAGTTTAACATCTTAAGCCTATTTATGAATTTCTAGCAGCCTCGGTCAATTCACTTTAGAAGTGTTGAAATAGCCTGAGGTCCTACCCAAAACCAAATGAATCATGAACTTAAATGTTTTCTGAATAAGAGAGGTTAAGTCAAACTTCTGTGTAAAAGTAAAMTAGAAGATAAAACAAAACACAAACAAACAAAAAAAAGTCCATGTAACTTAGCATCCAAGCAGCAAAACACCTTTTTAATTGCCTTGGAATACATATAAACWCCTTGTGTTTCACTTTGCCCTGGGCTTTTAATTGGATAGAAAACTGCTATAAACATTTTCTCACCCTACTTTCCCAGCCTTTTTCAGACAAGTGAGATATTGTTCATATATATAAATATATATGTATATATATTTATTTATATAAAATACCTCAAACAGCTCAAAGCAAAGCAAGGATAAGTACATGTTCAAATTGCTACCGAGCACTGAGATTTCCATATATTGTTGGATTACGCATTGGCAAAAGAAACTTGAGTATCTCCAAAAAAAGACACTTTATATAGTGTCTTTTTATAGKTTAGTGCTACTTTTAGCATCTGTTTAGCTTTGCTTTCCATTATCTGCTTAAAGAGAGAAGAGCAGACTTGGAAACTCTTGCAAATCACCCCAGAGAGCTTTGCTCAGCAGCGTCTCAGTCTCTGCTCAACAGCTCTGCGCTGTTCAAAGCACAAGCACAAGTGCATCACTGTTCTCTCATTTAAATGTAGAATAATTCCAGAATTCATGGCAATGCCAGCTTAAACTTTGCTCTAAAGAAACCCTTTGTTTCAAATAATCAGTGCCCAGTTTTAGATAATTCTATAAAGAATCCTATTCATCCACTAAATAACATATTAGTTAACATGAAAAGAGTGCCAAAGAACCAGCCARCATCCGAAAAATTTTGAAGTGCAGCTAAACCAATCTACTTGGCATATGCTTTTACAGCTACATATAATGTATGTACACATATACAAGATGTAAAGCATTGGTGAGAAGAGATTAGTTTTTTTCTTTACAGAATCACTTTRCATTAAGAAACTGGAAAAACTATGAACATACGAGCCATGCTCTTTGACAAAACGATGCAGCATTTTACCTACCACTATTCCAACTGTCACAAGATTTTTCAAAGGTCCAATTTTGTGTCTCCTTACAGAGAAACCAAACTGTTTTCAGTAAAGGCCCTGAACACAGAAGGATGGCAGAAGAGAGTTGTTTAGACCCAACAATTCAAAAGAAAGCAGACTTTTCTGCATGGACTACTTTTTTTTTTTTTTTTTTAAATTTAAATTTCTGCCCAGGGAGGTTGTGGAGTCTCCTTCTCTGGAGGTCTTCAAAACCCGCCTGGATGCCACCCTGTGCCACATGCTCTAGGTGTGCCTGCTTGAGCAGGAAGGTTGGACTAGATGATCTGTAGAGGTCCCTTCCAACCTTAAATATTCTGAAATATTCTGAAATATTCTGAAATAAATGTTTTAAGACTGCATAAGCTTTACCTGCTATTCTGAAAACCCAGAACCCCCTGTAAATGAGACTGATATCAACCTAAATTAGTTATCTGCACAAAATCTATCATGAGTATCGTGAGTACCAGGAGATGAGATTAACACCCATAAACACATTAATGAAACAGGATGGCCTAATGCTCGGAAGAAATAAAAATAAATAAACAAAACAGGGCAAGCTGAATTCTAGGCTGCCAGCATCAACTATAATTTAGTTACTCGTTTTCATTCATTTTTTTTTCATTCATTTCCTCCATTTAGTAGTTTCAGCAGCATTCCAAATTTCTAGACTTCATGCATCTTCCTTTTCCAAGGTAAGTTAACTTCCATCCATAACGAGAGAGAGAAAAGAGCAGCCAAGAGTTTTGCCCACCTTCTACCACCTGCCCCTGTTCTGTGAGAAGGGAAACAGGAACAAAAATCATCAGGAGGGTAATGGGCCATTGGAGCAGGGTGCCCGGGGGAGCTGTGGAAGATCCATCCTGGGAGATTTTCAAGATCTAACTCAAGCCCTGAGCCACCAGAAAAAGGAAACAACCTTTCCCCGAGTTCAGTGCTGACCATGTTTCAAGCATGAGGCTGCACTGGACACCTACCAAGATCCTTCCAACCAAACCAGGATTTAGCCCTAAGCAGCACTTACCACATCCTCCTAGCTGAATCCAGAAACTTCACCAAAAAACAGTGTTATATTGAGCAGTGCAGAACAAAACTCTCTCCAGAACACTCACCTTCCCTTTAAAATATCAATTTGAGCATCAACAATTCACGATATGCAGCCCGGAAACGGTCATCACATCAAGATAGCATCAGTAGAACAACTGAAAAGCTGTATTTCCAACTCATTTGTAACCCTCAGCACCCTACTGTATCAGCAAACAAATTCCTCAAACTTGCAAACACTTTGCATATATTTATATATCAGATTTTGCATTCTGAACTATTTGTCTAATACAAAGACTTGGAGTTTCAATTCCACAGTTGTTTAATCAACACTCGAATACAAATTACAATTCCTCGGGATGCTACAAACCTATCTTGATGTTCCTACGCTAAGTCCAGAGTCCAGGGTGAGGATTTCTTGAGGTCTGTTTCATGCTCTTTTGCATTTAACAGTCCAGTGAAAAATTTTAAACAATCTTGTTCCCCCAGTTGTTTCACAACAGCGACCAAGAGATGGAAAAGTACAGTCAAAGGCCAGCTATGATACAAACTGGGGGGGAAGGCAGCAGCTCAACAGCACATGCAGCCGGGAACACGTCAGTCCTGTTCCRCAGTCACAGCCTGCCCTGGTCTAAATGGGACATCGCAGCCAAAGCAGCAAAATTCGAAACCCTTTAATTTTCTCCAAGAGAAGTGTAACGGTCTATGAGGTTGGGCAACTTCTGCCAGGGCAACGTTTTGCAATAGTGTCTGGCAAGGCACTCGGCACTAGCGGGTTGCCAGTCGCCGCTGTAGTTTCAGACAGGGCTGCAGCAACCGGAATGTGCTGTCTCTTTGGATAAAGGAGCTTTGAAACAAACTCAGACACCAARTCTTACCACATTCCCACTCGCCCCCAGCAGGTGCTATCCAGGCCTAAAACAAAGAAACACTGTACCAGTAAAACAAAGCATGTCATATACACGTGAGAAGAGAGGAATTTCCCTCTCCTTGTCAGTTCAGGCTTGTAGTGCCTGAAAGACCCAAACAAAAAGATCACATGAAAATATAACCTGATTTCTTCCTGTTCTTCACTTAGCTAAAAGCTGTGGAAGAAGATCCTCAACACAGTCAGAAGAAGGAAGAGAGTTACAGCTCGGGTTATAATCACCCAGACCTGCGGATTGGGTCAGTTATACCAAGAATTAGACASCCACCTAAGACAAAATTGATGCAGCGGTACTTATCACTACCTGGCTATAGACAGAGGAGACCTAGGATTTCTTTGGAAAAAGAAATCTTATCAGGAAACACTGAAATTTTGCCTTTACTCCAACTTCAGAGCTTAGGCTCCTAGGCCAATTCTTTTCCTAAAACAACTGATAAAGTGCTGCTCCTCTCAGGAAACGTGCTGGGATGCTACAGGGCTCCCCAGCTCTGCAGAGGGTCACCACCAGCAACCAAGCACTGTGAGGTTTGGGGAGCGAGTCCTCCTGCTCCCCGTGTCCAGACGGCAACAAGCAGCCGCGGMCGTGGGAGAAGCTGCAGGTCCCAATGCCTGGGGCTCCGGATCTGGGAGCTCAGGCTTTCTCTGTGGGAATGCTGCCCACACTTTGGACGAGCCCCACCACTACTAGCTTAAAAGTCACCTGAGGCCCTCGCTTTAAAAAGGAGCCCCCCCGGCACATGTGGAGATGCAGCTGCTGCTCTCAGCCCGTGTGCTCACCACGTGCCCGCCAGCCGCCCTGGTTTCCCCATCTCCCAGGGGCTCCGCGCTGCCGCTCCACATAAGGCGCTTAGGAACCTTCAGCTTAGCAGGGAGATCMGATGAGTTTAGGGCACTTCCACAGCCAGAGAGACACTCTTGGGCAGCTTAGAAAACCTGGGCACATAAAGTAGGTTTAAGAACGAGAAACATAAGCAAGGACCTCATTAACACCTTTTTAAGAGTTCTCAGAGTATTCTCCAACACTTCAGTTCTGCTTTGGGAAGTTTAACTTTGGCCCTGCACGTTACTTTAGCTATTTAAATTAGAGCAGAACATATAGTTCAATAGAAATATTTGAAGCAATAACTTCAAATCAAAACAGCACGTTGCTTTGCTCCACCTCAGTCTACATAAGCACACAGATTAATGGTGCCAGYGTCCTGACCTCCAGGAGAAAGAAATCATAGCACTAAGTCTTTCATCCAAAATAAAGTTACAAAAACAATCAGCAGTGACTTGGCTTTTGGGAAGTGCCAACTCTTTAAAAATAATATTTTGAAAATGCCAAGTTGGACCAAAAAAAAACCCCTTCATTTAAAATTGTAAGTGCGTGCTGTAGTCTAGTCTCAATTTACATGCAGAAATGCTGGGCACTTGTGTATAGACCTCCTCATATCCAGGGGATAAAAATTCCCTAATATTTGCATAAAAACTATAAAAYGAAAACCATCTGGAAAATTATCTCCGATATAAGGACAGTGACCCAAGAAAAGGTCTCATGTATGGATGTGGCTGATGGATCACAGCATAATAGAGTCTTAGCCTGTATGAATGGGATGGAAAATAAGATTTGAAATATTCTCTTACACAGCGATGATAAATGTGGACCTGCAATTAGCCTTTGTGGCATTATATAAAAGTGACAAGCAACTAGTGATTTYCATCATAAATCCTAGATCCCAGGGGAGACAAGAGTTGTTATGCAGCTATTTTTATTTCTTAAGCACTTGCATCATTTTATCCAATATATTCTATTCTTGGCACTCAGCATATTCTACCAAAGTATCTTGTTGCTGGGTCAAGTCAGCTTTGGAGACTGGCAGCTACCCCAGCTACCTAGGATGAAAAAAAAAAAAAAAAAGCCCAAAAACTGCACATTGAAAAAAAACGAGGAATAACTATTTTAAACATATGCCATTATAGTCAAATTATCCACCTACTTGTGGATTGACTTTATACAAGTCAAAAAAAAAAAAAGAAGAAAGAACTGACTAGTAATTTTGAAGCGCCCACACCTTAAAATTTGAAGTAAACTAACTCCCTACAAAGCATTAGTTTATAGGCAAGTAAGAGCAGGGTGGGTTACGAACCAACCCAGCTAACATCCCCTTTGGGTTTTCTGAAGGCCTCTGTTTAGTGAGGTGCAAACATCCAGCTCTTTAAAAAAGCATTTACCCTTAGAGAGTAAAAACACAGATATTAACAGAAAAAAAAGCAACATCTTCCAATTAGTTGTGGATTATCACAGTGAAAATTTCCTTATAATGAAATGAATAAACTGCAAGTCTTGCAAGACGTGGGATGCAGCCCAGGGATACCAGCCCAGCATAACTCTCTCATCTCCTCAATCAGCATTCAATTCCCTTTTAAGACAGCAAGTACTGAATTTAATAGATTAATATGAACGATGATTAAACGGCAGCGACGTCCTCCCTTAACACAGACCCTCCAGGCTCCCAGCAGAGCTTTATCTTGTCCCACTGAGAGCCGGCCTGAAACACCCGCGTGCTGCGACTCCCTCCTCACAGRAAGGAAAAGCAGTTCCCGAATCCTCTCCTTGCCTCCAACCTGCTCTCCCACAGAAGGGGCTTAATGGGATCAAGAGGCCACTCTGGGCCTCACCTCCCTGGCCTGGATTTCACTGGAAAGAGAGAAAACAGACCCAAACTGCACGGAGGGCCCTTCCTCCGCAAGGCACTGAGCAAACGGAGTGAAATGGGGTCTCCCTGTTCTCCCAAGGGTTACTCTGGGAMAGGGGTTTCCTGGGAAAGGGCTCTTCCAGCTGCTCCAAGTGTGAATGGAAGGGCTCTTCCAGGCTCCAAGTGTGAACGGGAGCCAGCCCTGCTCTCCTCGGAGGGCTCTGCGGCAGCCCACGGCGCTGAACCGGCTAGCGGCACCGGGACAGGGTTCGGTGTCACCCACAGGTGTCACCCACAGAGGTGCCACCCACAGGTGTCACCCACGGTGTCACGAGAGCCGCCGCTGCGGAGCATGGCGGGAACAGTGGGGGCGCGTGGAAAAGAGCGGGGCGAGAAGCGCTGCAGCCCTGCTTGGGGAAGCAAGAGTGGCACAAAAAAAAGGGAATTGAGAATGGCTTTGCAACTTGTTTATGAATGTAACAGCTAAAATTATGCTTAGGAAAAGGGGGGGAAAAAAGGGGGGGTATTTTTCCCGGTTTTGCTCATGGGCTTCGCCCCAGCCCGCAACGAGCCCCGCGCCCACAGGCGCGGCCTCGGTTCCCCCTCGCGGGCGCTGGGGTCGGAAACCCCTTCCCGGGAAGCCCGAAAGCCGCCCCGGAGCCTCAGCGCTGCGGCGGCGCCGCACTCCGGCCCGGGCGGGCGGCTGGCGCCCCGCGCCGCTCCCGCTCCTCCTGCGTCCCCCCAACCGCCCCAACGGCCGCGCAGGCGGGAAGCGCCCACCTACCTCCCGCCGCGCGCTGCGCTCCGCGCCGCTTCCTCCTTCCCGGCCGCGGCGCGGGAATGCGGCGCTGCCCTCCCCGCCGCGTCAGCCGAGCTCCTCCCGCCGCCGCCGTGCGGGCAGCGGCCGCGGGGCCCCGCGCGGCGGGAGGCGGCGCCGGGTCGGGCGGGGACTCGCCGCGGCCGCTGCCGCCGCGGGGCAGGGACGGGCGCCCGGCGGCGCCTCCGCCCCCCTCATCCCGCTGATCCCGGGAACGGGCGGATCAAGCAGGGCGATGGCGGCGGCTCTCCCGCCCGCGCGGTCCCTCGCCATGGGGCGCAGTCGTGGCCTCACGCCTGCTCCCTATCCCTTTCCGCCTGGATACCCGCTCCCTGGCCGGGTTCCCTGCTGCTCTGGGCTTTTCCCTCTGCCCCTGGCTGTTCCGGGGCCGCCTTTCTGTCCCGTCGTGAGGCAGAGCACTCTGGAGCGGCTTCATTCGTGTGGCCGGCCAAAGCGAAGGGATTTGGCCGGGAGGAGGAGAGGAGCCGGACGGGTTCGTGCTGCTCCTTGGGACAAACGTCCCTAGTGACAAAGGCCATGTGGGCGCTGAGGTCCAGGTGTCACCTCCAGTAGCGAGCAGGAAAAAGGAAAAATATAGAGCGTATTCAGTGGCACTTTCAAACGCTTGTAGTACACACATACACACACGCGCACACACACACACACACACACACACGCCAGCCCTTCTGTCTTCTTGGCATTAATTTAGGTGTTTATATTGGGTAGTCACTGACTGTGCTCCTCTGTCATGGCAGGATGTGGTAAAAATAGGCTTATCAGTTTGTCTCTCTTTTTTTCTGGCTATTTTTTTTCCATGCATCCTGCCCCACTTTCATCTGCACATATCACCACAGGATGCAGTACAAAATAAACCCACCCTTAACTCACTTAATTCAGTTTTTTTTTTTTTGTTTGTTTGTATATCAGATTTAGCAGGACAAGAGAGGTTACTTTTAAGCACAGGTGAAATTCCCCAGTGTCAAAAAGAGGAAGGCAGAGAATGGGAAAAGCAGGGGCTCGTGGAAGGTGACATGCGAGGAAGAAAACAGGCATCGTAGCATGGATCCTAGGCTAACATGGCTCCTAGGCAAAGAGCTGACTCTGATGTTCTGCTACAGTAATTCCTAGAAAAATGATTGCTRCTTCACAGCGTAGTTCAGGACTTTTCAGATAGTTCCTCCTCTCCCCTCTTTATTTAAGTAGAGACTAAAATGCACCATCAAAAATATATTTTTGATGAAAAATAGCAGTGTGCAGTTCTTGCCAAGTTGGTATGATTTCATGCAAACTTCACCTTTGCTCTCTTCATTTAATGATTTGGTGAATGATTTTTTTCATGACAATGCTCATCACTCTTATCAATCGTTTTACTGCCCCTGTACTTTATTTCCAGTCATATTCTCTTCTTTAGCACATTTTGGATTTATAAACTTGAGCCACTAACACTTTTTGTTGTGCTGAACATTTCTGTTTTGGGCAGTTTCTTTGAAACTCTCCTAATGGTCCAAAATATTTGTGTTCTTGATCCACCTGCTCTCTGTAATTGTTTAAAATATAATCATACACAAAACTATTTTCATAACTTCAAAAGAAAAAAGAAGGCAGAAATTGCCAGAAAAAAAGCTTAAATAATTTGACCCATTCAAGAGATCCATTCCTGTCTTGGAAGGTTTTGTTCTGGAAAACAGAACACAAGGAAAACAGAACAAAAAAGATTTTTTCCCTCTTCAAAAGAAGAAAGAGCTCTTTTATTTCCATAAAGCCTGAAATGGGAAGCATCACCACAGCCTTCTTGTAGATCTTTCAGCCTGGAGGTTAAGCCTGCTGGTGCTAGTGCTCGTCCCATACCAGCACCAGGAGGGGCTTTGTGTTTCCAGAGCTCCAGCAACATATTCTTGTATTCTTGTTCGCCCCATGTCCACAATTAGAAATTGTAAAAAAAAATCCATTCTAAGTGAAATCCATCTCAGTAAGTTGTATAGTTTCCTGAGTTCTCCTGCAATGTAAGGAGAACACAGAGCTAGGAGGAAGTTAAAAAAATTCAAAAATAAAATAGGTAAATTGGTAAGCAATTGCTTTGATGGATGATGGGCAGCTGAAAACCTCTTGTAGTCCATTTCTTAGTAAAAGCCTTTCTTTGACATGACAGAATCCGTTTTCCTGTTCCACATGCAGCTTGACAAACACTGGGTTCATTGGGGGATACAGTYCGGCTTCAAGCCGTGGACTTGCACACTGAGCGTCTGGAAAAACCTCCCTGGCCACCCCTACAGCYGTGGGTGCAGCCCAGGCCACAGGGCCCCACGGCTGTGGCCGGGGGACACGGCACAAGAGCAAACTCACCTTCTTGCAGCTTGCGTCCCCTTGTACCCCTGCGAGGCCACAGCGTGAGATCCAACTGCCAGTGAGGCTCATAACCAGCTCCCTTTACCACAGGTACATTTCACTTAAGATAAAAGCCTCTTTAAAAGAAAAAAATGAAAATAATCCCTCRCCATTGCAATCAGCATTTTCTTCCTTTGTAATCGCATTGTGCAAACCACATGTTTTCTTTTTGCTCTGATATTCCACTGTGAGAACAAGTGTGTGTTCAACGTACCTACTGCGACATTATCTCTAAGAGGAAGCAGTAAAACTTACAAGCGTTTAAAAGCTGGGTCTCAGTCCTGCTGCTGAGCAGACAAAGTTAATAAACGTGCCTCGTTCCTTCTGTCCTCTGTTTGCTTTCTTTCTTACACATATCCTTGCAGACAGGTTGATTTGTTTAAGTACACCCAGGTCAATGTCTGAATAGCTCACCTAGAAGCACCAGCAAAACAGAAAGAGAAAATGGGGAAAAAACAAGCAGTATTTTTAGAGAAGATGTATTCTCCCTGTTATTCCGAGATACCAAACMATCAAGCCCAGGAAGAATATCTTCTGTGAAGCCACTTCTGCCTTGTTGCTCTTTCTTCTTCCATTTCTTTGTCTGCTTCAGTGATTTGCATATCTCCACCTTCTCTCTTTTTGCACTTCTTTCCCCATAGCAACTCTGCCTCCGTACATCCCACTTTTGCCTTCACCCACATCACGAAGCGGTGCTGTAGTGCAGGCCGAGATCTAGAAGGAAAAATTGCAAAAGCAAAAGGTCATGAGCTAGTGAAGACCTGTAGCGAGATTTCTTGCACTGTAGGCCAAGGCTGTAGTAACAGAAAAGAAACACRGTCAACACTAATGACAAGTAGAAGAGAAAAAGGTATTTTCAGCATGAAACCTTTAGAAGTGCAAAGCAGAAAAGCATTTGTAGGAAGGGAACTTTCCTCTAGGGTTGTCTGCTCAGCAGGCCAGGCTGTAGAAGCTCAGGCTAGTTAGATACCAAT
Source organism: Nothoprocta perdicaria (assembly GCF_003342845.1). NCBI lineage: Eukaryota > Metazoa > Chordata > Aves > Tinamiformes > Tinamidae > Nothoprocta > Nothoprocta perdicaria. The sequence continues at coordinate 1,598,994 of NW_020454783.1, forward strand.
TCACTGCTTAATATCAAAATCATTAGGAATACACTAAGCAAACAAATCTTTGATTACGTACTGTGAGAAAGGCTCAATCTGACAAGGCATTAATCTGCCCGTAAATCCATGTACAYGAAGAGGTTCCTGTCTTCAGACATATAAATCGTCACTTTTGCATGGGTTACTTCATGAAGGAATGATGAAGTTTGTCTTTAGGAGGAGGCTACCTAACTCCTAATATTTCTGAGAAGCTTAGCACCTTAGAAGGTTTAGGTATTGAATTTCTTTTTCTTCTATAAGGTAGTATGACACCTACATGTTTTACTGAAAGCTTTAAACACCGACGGCAGCAATTAGAAGTTCAATGCAAGTCTTACATAAAAGGGAACATCTGAGTGCTTGATTGAACTTTTGGAACTTTGTTGCCACATCACATCTGGAGATCCCGTAATAACTCTAAGGAAAAATCATCTCCTCCAAAGCATCACCATTGAACTATCAGGTCAACACCCTCATCAGAGCAGGGAGAGCAGATGATCCCTTGGCCACCATTTCAGGCTGTCTGTGATGCAGCCTAGTATTGATTAAGCTTTTCACATAATGGGATGTTTTGTTTTCTTAGCTGGGGTTTGCACTTCGTATCATTTTAATTAAAGCTAGATCAGATTTYGCAGAAAGCCAATCTACCACAGATGACAGACACTCAGGTGGGCTGCCCAGCCTCGCAGGTGTTTCCAAACCTCGGTTGTCACTAAATGATGGTCATTAGCAGTCTAAATCCCAATGAAGGTGAATGCTAATGCACTGAGTAGGCAGACTGCACTGCCACGCTCGGCTCGTGGGTGATTCTCCAGCACACGGAGGTGCTGTTACTTAGCGCCGAGCTGGGAGCAGCTTTTGACACAGCCAGTACCATTCCCTCCCTGAAATGCTTCAAGCAGCTCAGCGTGGGATCCGCAATCCAGGTAGTTAGAAGAAAAAGGCATTATTTTCTCTCCCCTCTTTCTAAAAAGCCCAAAGTACATTGATTACTCACTTCTCATATTCTGTCATGCAACTGCTGGGGCATATTATGCTAATATTGAACTTTTTTTAAAAAAATTATTTATTAAATTCAAGGTTAATTAGACCAGAAGATTCACTGCTTTTCAGTCTTTTGTTACTGGATACACTGTAAGGTTCATCCTTTCCTACCACAAGCCATTTTTTTTCTCCTATGGAAAACAGAAAGGTGTTTTTTTTTTTTAAATTTTTTTTTTTTTTTTTTTTTTTTTTTTTTTTTTTTTTTTTTTTTTTTGCATTTGGGATCACAGCTTATCAGCTATTTGTGATATGATATTTGTGGGTATTTGTGACATTGACTAGAGCCATGGAGCATTCAATATCTGCCAGTGGAATTTAACTGGTCACCTTAATCTCTACAATATGTAAGAATTAGTAAGTTAGAGGCTGTAGTTAGAACACTTATGTCTACTTTTGTTTCTTAATACTTTTATAGAGGGAAATGGGGTCTGGTCTAACTGCTATTAAAAAATTCATGTAATATAACCATGAAAATCTCCAAGAAGTTTAAATTGAAGTAATTTACCAATGTTTTGACATAACAGAACCTACCTCTTTTAGAAAGTAGGTTTTACTCAACTTTTCTTCTCTCTTTTCATTTTCAGTCCAACAGTGGTTGCCATTTTGGGGAACAAGAAAGTCCCTGATTCAGCTGTTTCCCATTAGTTATCAGGAACTAACAAGCATGAAGTAATAACTTTACCAGAAATAAAAACTCAAAACCTAGCACAAGGTCCACAAATGGAGTACATATTATCATATTATTTGTTTTCATATAGGGAATAGGGTGAAAAGTCCTTAAAAGGAAGAAAGAATAAGCCTTTTTTGTCAAAATGGAAGGATATAAGGAAACTTAGTTAACAGTTTTGCAGAAAAGAGGACAGTAAAGATTGTATATATGAGATTATTTATATATGCTTAAATCAGAACCATTGTTGCCCACTGTTCACACTTCTTTAACACAGCAACCTTTTTTCAGCCATGCTGATAGTAAAACTTAAAAAATTAAAATTAAATAAATATTTCCTTCAGTTATGTTGTGCTAATTT
>NW_020454783.1:1601152-1609968 GCF_003342845.1 Nothoprocta perdicaria
TTCAATGCATTGCAATGCATTTTCAGATGAATTGCAAGGAAACCAATGAAATCTCTTTTGTAGGGTAAACTGGGAAACACCTGAAGTTACTGATGTTTTTCTACAAACTCGCAAGCACAAAACTTTGAAGTAAAATACAATGAACTGAATAAGCAGGGTGGGTTATTAAAATGGTAAAAATTCATTGCCCGGGCCCCTGTAATGTGCTGTAACTCCACACTGAAAGCTCGTGTTTTGTCGGCAGCTCTGGCTGTGTTGTAGCAGCAAGAGGAAAGTCAGTGCCCCAGATGCCCTAAACAACACGTGTGTGGGGCTGCTCCGGGCAGGGAGCACGTTTCAAACACYGGTACCTACCTGAAGCTAAGGCAGCCTCCGTGCTGGTGGGAATTGCTGCGAGTTTAAGAGAACTCCTTTTGCACACACGGTGTTAGGCAGCTGCTCACAACAGGTCTGTCTGGGAAGTGTCTGGAGTCTTAGGAAGAGGGTGAGACACAGTATTGGAAGCAGGGATCAGATCATCCTAAAATGGTGATAGACCGGTCATAAAAATACTGTGTTCTCTGCTTTACAGTATTTTGAGAATGATCTGTTTTTTAAGGAGCTATTTTGAAAGATCATCCCCTGTCTCTCCTAAGCTTCTTTGAAAGCCAAAGTTTGGGGCCCGGGGTTATACATCCCCGTGTTATTCAGAGAGCTGCCTGAGGCCTCGCTGCGGGCCCGGTGTTACAGCAGAGGCGGCTTTGCTGGGCATCCCTCCCTTCCCATTTCTCACCCTGCCTGTGGTTTCCCGATCCCAGGCTTCCTGTGCGCATCACTTCGCCCATCGCCAAGCCCATTGCCAGGTCTCTGAATCATTTCAGTCCCTGGCCTGATGCCGTCATTCATAGATTTCTGGCACGGAAAGAAAATCTTCGGAGAGCTACTTGGGAAGAGATGAGCTGGGAGCAGCGCTCTTGGGAGAGGTAATGGGCTCCACTCACAGGAGTCTGTAGGTTGTTACAAAACCAGCTGAAATTTCAGCTCCGCTAACTCACACACAAGCAAGGTGAGTTCCCAGTCTCCTTTTCTCATTTTTTTTTCTCCCTAGTTTTCAACATAGTCAGTAAGTTTTTATTTGTCTTGGTCAGGAACATCCTCTAAAACTTCATAGTTCACCCTGAGTGCTGGGCCAGCTGCTCACGGTGCAAACAAGGAGATGGACAAAACTCTTCAACTATTCCGAGGACTGGACTTAGCAGTGACATAAATAAATACAAAGAGAGGAAGAGGGAGTGCACAGATCAGGGAGAAAAGTTTATCTTGAAGCAATACATTCCTGAACACATATTCTTATGTTCCCCCTCTTCATATAATCTTTATTTATCTGGATTCCTACCTCTGATCTGTGTGTGATACCAGCCTCAGTTATTTAACTCTTGCAGGCTTAGATGAGAACATCCATTAGTTCTCTCTCTCTCTCTCTCTCTCTCTCTCTCACACACACACACACACACACACACACACACACACACACAAACATATGTATATATTCTCCCTAGACCTCTGATTATTTTTTGTTCATTTAACTTTAATTTTCCTCTTCTTGTTTACATAGCTCTGGAAATGAGGAACCAACACACACAACTCCACGTGTCAAAGAGAGTAGAAAGGTTATTTTTTCCTACCTGTGGCTCTCATATTTATAAAACCTCTGACAGGCTTTGCTTTTTCATAGTGACATGACACAGTTGACTCCAGGGAAGTTTGTGATTCACTTTATACAGCACCATGATGGACTAGAGGAAACGGCCACAAGCTGAGGCACCAAAAGTTCCACAGGAACTTGAGAAAACACTTTTTGACAGTGAGGGTGMCAGAGCCCTGGCACAGGCTGCCCAGAGAGGCTGTGGAGTCTCCTTCTCTGGAGATTTTTAAAACCCGCTTGGACGCAGCCCTGTGCCACGTGCTCTRGGTGACCCTGCRTGAGCAGRGGGGYTGGACTAGATGACCTCTGAGGTCCCTTCCAACCTTAAGCATTCTATGATTCTATGATCCATGTTGAAGAATGGTTCCAAGAAACGTACCTACCTATCCTGTGATTACAGCTGGAAATAAAGTATTATATCTGCTGATTTCTCATTCTTTTTAATCTCACCAACTTCTCAAGATCACTTTGACCTATAAATTTCCCCCTCAAAGTGCTTGTAACCCTTTCCAGCTAAGAGTTTCCTACAAACGAGTAAATACAATCCCCACAAGTAATTAATGAACAGCTTGAGGACAGATGCTGGCATAACCTCATGTGACATGTTCCCAGTTTGGTGGTGACCAGCTGCTCTGTGTATGCCAGGGTTACATAAGTATGTGATAATCACAGCTTTTCTACTCACACTRCTCTGTCTGATGTGCACATTTTCTGTTAGATTGACTATAAGGTGCAACATGAGAGAGTTTTAAAACTCCAATGACAAAATAAGATGCCTTCTTGACAAGAAGATACCTTCTTGTTTAGGTGGTCTTAGAAAGAAAGCAGGCTGCTCTATCAGGCTCTTGTTGTCAAGCCTCCCTGGCACTGCTAATGTGTTTGCAGAACATCCTTCTCATATCGGCTTAATCGGGGGTTACTTCTTACTTTGGCTTTATTGTTTTTTTTTTTTTTTTTGACATGTGGTAACTTTCTACCTTTTTTTTAATTGAATTTTTAAATGTTGTATGCTTAGATTGGGATGGTTTGTACATTTGTAAGCACTGATTTTTTTTTTTCCAGAATTATATTTTTACTTTCTTCATGTGAAATCTTATCTCACAATCTGCAAATTTTGGTGCTATTTTGAAGTCTGTGGTCTTTAATTACTTCTCTTCCCTCCTTCCCTTTGTCATTTCATGAGCAGTTGTGCAATTTACCTGCTGCGTTTGTTCACTCACCTAGATTTGCTCAGAGTCAAATCTAGAAAGCCCTCCTTATAGGATATTTTAAATTCATTTTCTGTATCAATAAAATATCCTTAAAACTTTCTATCTCTTAGGCAACGTTATCCCACTGTATTCACTTACCAGCAGATGTGTTAATTTAAGCTAGCATGAGGGTAAGGAAGGATCTTAGTTTCTTTTCAYTTAAAATCGCCTCCTGAAATTATATCCACTGAATCTTTCATATTCAGTGTTCTACGGGAAATCCATAGCAAAAGGTACAAGGAAAGCCATAGTGGGACTTCTCTTCTGCTTCCCCTTCTCCTGCATTTCATCATTATGATTATTTGAGCAGATCTCCTGCTTGTTCTGGACCTCAGAACAAGCACTTATATTCTTCACATGCAAAGTCTTGTTTCCTGTCCTCATTAATTAAGCATTTTTGTTCTGTATTTTTGTCCTGTGAATTACTCCACCTCATTTGCTAGACTAATGAAACTTTAGTCGTGGACTTGCAGTATATCCTGCTTGTTTGCTAAGGAGTATTCCATTGGTTAGGACGTTCCCTGGTTGGACCCTCTGATTTCCTTTATTTGATCAGTCAGATAGAAAGAGTGTCAGAGTCGTTTTATATAATAACATTGGTGCATGGCAGTCCTGGTGTTCAGCTTGAAGGCTGCCTTGTCTGGCTTCTGCTGACACCTACTGCCAGAACTGAAATCCAGCAAAAGGATACGCCGGAGGTTTCCGACGCMGGAGTGTCCGTCCTCTGTCCCACATAATTAATGACATGTAGCTTTGCATTCAGACTGTCAATATTGTACTTGAAGAGAGGAGCACAATCCATAAGTCTATGGAAATCATAGTGATGCAGGTCAGAAAATAGAAAGCTCCAGGAACAATTTGTCTTTTTCTTGACAAGCAATGGTCAGCCAATAGTTGTCAAAGGAAAAAAAAAAAAAAGTTGTAAAATGTTTTGACCTTTTTTTATATATTGAATGAATTTACATCAATTTCAAGAAAAAATCTTCTCAAAGCAATAGCGTCCTATTTCTTTATTTTGTTTTGTTTTTGCAGCCTTCTTTTTCAGCTATTTTTGATACCACTTACAGAAGAAGGAAGTGTGGGTCAGGACCCTGCTTGCTGGAAGTTTATTTGGCTTCGCAAATCACTCTTTGGAGGCCAAAGTCTTGCAATGCACTGTGCCGAGCTGATGCCCATAGGAGCCAGGCTTTAGACCCTATATCCTTGTATAAAAGCCTAAGRCTCTTGGAGATATCTGAGCAGTGGAAACTATCATAACATCAGGCTAGTGGTGGTTAGGGGTGTTTCTGCGTTTTGGAAGACAGGATATATTATAATAGTTAGATTCTGTTGCTACAGGACAGGGCAATAAACCAGTTTGAAGAGTTCATCTAGTTTTCATTAGAACTGTAGTAACATTTAGGTTGAAGCCCTCAGGAGAGAATCTGAGGACAGAGCAGCGTTGCTTGTGTGTTTTCAGCTCACCCACTCCCGCCATTTCATTCTTGTATCCTGGATTCTCACCTGTGTCTCCAAATCTGGAAAACACAGGCTCACAACCTGTCCGGTGAGACATAGGTGTAATCACAAGCCCGGTGCCCCTGAGGCATCTTCTTCTCTGTAGGATGCAGRTGTTGGCTTTGCTACCCACTGACCTTCTTGACTTGGGCAGTCTTCTGCAGTGGAGTGGCTGTTCATTCTCCTCTGCTGAACTGGATATTTGCACAGCAAATTTCACTGAGGACTGGACAATAAATCAGAAGTGAATAATGTCATATAGATTTAAGTAAGCCTATAGCAGCTGCTGGGATCAGTGATTGTGCARCCTCTGTGAACGCACGGATCAATACGGCAGTGATGGTGTCAGTTGTTTGGCCTATTTTATTCCGAGGCATTTATCTTTCAGTATATTGGGATCATTCCATTTCTTCAATTTGTATTTGACAGAGCACTGCAGAGAGCAGATAAATGCTCACAGTAATTGCTACTGAGAGCTATACAATCAGTTTACATAACTAAGCCAATAACACTTTTAAATTCTGCTCATTTTAGTGGTCTGTTGCACTAGAGATCGATTTTCCACTGACAGTTGCTGGACACGGTCAGTCCTGATGAATCCATTTTGTTAATGGTCTCCTTTAATGCTGGCAACAAGTCTCAAAGAGATTTTCAGAACGAAGAATGTAGAGCCTTAATTTTACAAAGGGCTTTGTGTGCAAAATCAATAGAGCTTGTCTGCAAGATCAGGACCAGRTTTTGGCAAAATGTAGGTTAAAAGAAAAAAAAAAAAAGAGAAAAAGAAAAAAAAGAAAAATGAAACTCGCTATCTGTTGAGCAGTTTATGTTGCATACAGAGATTACCTCCACACAGAATAAAAAGGGGAAGGGAAAGAAAGCAGAGGTAGGATTCTTCATTTAGGGCAAGGTCATACATGAAAAACCTTTGGAAGCATTGAATTTGCAGCAGCCAAGCCTTTGAACAGGTTATTTGGGTAGCTATAATTAGTATTAGAATTAGAATTAGAATTAGAATTAGAATTAGAATTAGAATTAGAATTAGAATTAGAATTAGAATGAGGATGTCTGCCCACTATTTCCCTTTGGCATGTTGTTTTCCTAACATGCATATGTTTTGCTAACCCACATACTGTATTTTGAGTTGCCCAAATTTGGTCTCATGCGCCGTAGGAATGACATCAGCGCTAACAAAAAGCCTTCATTAGTGGTGTGAAATGCAGAATCTGTTGCAATGGCAGCAGTTCAAGCTACAGCTTTGTGATGCCACAGTAAAAAAAAAAGTCAGTATTGGAAATAATTGACTATCGTGGAAGAAGGTTATAGAAGGGTGACAGAGCCCTGGAACAGGCTGCCCAGAGAGGTTGTGGAATCTCCTTTGGAGATCTTTAAAACCTGCCTGGACGCAGCCCTGTGCCACGTGCTCTAGGTGACTCTGCGTGAGCAGCGGGGTTGGACTAGATGACCTCTGAGGTCCCTTCCAACCTAAAGCTGTCTATGATTCTATGAATGTACCCAGAAGAATAGAATCAAAAATCTAAATCTTCAGAAAAAAAAAAAAAAAAAAGAAAAGAAAAAAAAATCAGGTGATGTTTTCTAGCCACAGCTGGCCTGCTTTAATTACCCCAGACTTTTATGCCTGCTGAACTGAAGCTGCTTGGTGGTGATTGCTGTCTTTCCAGACTCCAGCTCCCGCGGCCTGGCTCCCCCTCAGGACACAGGTGAAGACGGGCTGTGCACAGCCCCCTTCGGCCGTCCCCAGGGCACTGTGGTGGTGCTGGGGCTGTTGGTGGCACCCGCTCGACACCCGGCTGGGCACCCAGCTGGGCACCCAGCATGGACACCAGGGTGCCATGGCCACCCAGAGCAAGCGCGTTCCCTGAGGGCCGGGACTGCCCGATGCCCCCGCGCCGGAGCTCGCACTCCGGTTTCCTCCCGCCTCCTCCCGCGTTGAGCATGAAGCGGAGCTGCACGGCGCTTCCCACACAAGTCCAGGCAAAGCTGCTACACTTGTGGGCTCAGCAGAATCACCAGGCCTAAATAAATCCTTGCCAGACATCCTTTCTTTGTGGCCCACGGTGCTGGAAGCTGCTGTGTGCAGAGTGGAGCTGAAGGCAGACAAGGACTTTCTGCCTCCCGAGCAAAGAGAACATCCCTGGTTCACCACAGCTTGCTCTTTGGCAGGCCACAGAAACCTTTTATTTCTGTTCAGCGGCATCTGAGCAGGAAACTCCTACCATTGCTTTTCCAAAGGCGTCTAGAGAAAGGAGCCGCTCTGAAAAATAATTGCTTTCCCCTGGGAATGACCCATTTCCTGAGGGTGAATGGCAAGGAGAAGAGGGAAGACACCGAGGGAAGATCAAACTGATGTTTTAGATCTTGCACTCTGGGCCTGAAGCRAGTGTCTGGGTGTTTTGCTGGCGCTGTTCAATTCATCTGCAAAGTAGCACAGGCTCAGATACATCCTRTTGCTGGTAATTAATCACTCTTCCGAGCCATCATAAATAAACTTCCATTTGTACTAAATGTGTTCTTCAAGCAGATTTGAAAGGAACACTACATTTCCTGACTATGCTGTTGCTTTTCACATTGCTTCTGGAACTGGTGTGGTTACTGCTCCGGTCACTTGCAGGACTCATTGCCCCACTTGGGCAGGAAATCTAATACCATAAAAATACTGTGTTGCCTGAATATTCCCTCACGCATCCCTAAAGGTTTCGCTACTTGATTGCTCTCTCTTCAGGAACGTAACAGAGAACTTCCTCATCCTGTTTGCCAGGCAGAGCATAAAGCTTGTAAATAAATATGCACTTCACTTGCATATTTAGCTTGCCAGAGAATTGTGATTTTTATCACAGAATCTGTAATGAAAGTTTATTGTTGCAGAAATTGCTACAGCAATCAGTCAGGATGGTGCACCCGATTATATCCTCTACTGAATTTCGTTCATCTGTGGAAAAAAAAAACAAAAAGGAGTACGAAAAAGATCTTTCTTGACTTCACAGTCATAGTTTGTMTATTGCTTTCATAAAAACATCTGTCTAGAGAAGTAAATAAAATATAATCTTTGTCAGTTTTGATAATCAAARCTATTTTATCAGGCTGCCACCTATTTGCTCACTTTAAGGTACTTATTAAACCATGGCAGAAATTCTCATTTCTCTTGAAAAATTTGATGGCTCCAGAAATTGCTAACGGTACAGAAAAATCCTCAGACTTTCTTCTGAACTTTAGGTGAGGATTGTCACCATCTGGTGCCGACTCCATRCTCAATAGCTGCTCTACAGTTTCCACAATGGACAGAGTCCACTATTGTGGACCTTCTCTGTGTTTCTTACTGCATTTTTGCTACTTCTGAAGGTAAGGCTAATGAATGAACAGTTACAGACGGCATATTTATTCTTAAGTATGATGCACATTGGCAAAACTTGCGATGCTGCTGCCATACTGTCACACACACAGGTAACAACCAGGAGAACAGAGGTAGAACAGAAGGCAGGAATGAAAGTCTGTCTCATAATTTTCACCTTTTTCTCTTCAAACTTTTTAAGGGTGCAGATTTTGAGAGATCAGATAAAAAACTGTGGAATACCTATATATATGCATACAGGTACACATACATACATACAGCATAGTGAAAAATGAAATATATATATGTATATTTTRCTATGCAGCTCCGATTATTGTGACTGAGATGTAATGAGCACGCACAGCTCGTTGGGAGGTGGAAGTGCTCAGCCTGTCATATGGCCAGGCCTGAAACCCTTTTTTTCACCCTGTGATACGGCCGACAAGCGGAATTTTTCTGTGTGTATTAATCATCYGAGTCTTTGTCATTTAAATGTCACCCGCATAAATTACTTTTCACGGATTAATGAAAATGAAAGCCACTCTTTGTATTGGAAGGTATGTACCAAGCACATTTGCTATTAGTTTTATTTAGTCTGAACGCAAATCTGTGGAGTGTGGGATGAATTAGGCCACGGGACGTTGACATGGACTATTTGTTTGGTGGAACTGGGATCCGGGATGGGCAGGATGTGGCTGTTTTTGTGCCTTTATTCCCAGGCCGGGGTCGTGGTGGTGTTTGGCAGCAACCCACGAGAGCTGCTGCCCTGTCCTGCCTCCAGAAGCTCCGCTTTGCTTCCCCTTCCTAACGGCCAGGTCATCGTGCGGAATGGTTTGGAGGGAACTGGAAGGAAACGGGGCCTGAGGGTCTTCCCGAGGCCTCGGCCGACGGCGGCCGCTCGCTCCGCCATGGTCCGCGGAGGGCGCGCAGCGCCGCGCAGGCCCCGCGCCGTGTCCGCTACGGGCGCCGGGCAGGCGGCAGCTCCCTGGCGCCGACAGCCCTGCCTGGGGCGGCGCCCGGGGAGCCGCGGGGGTCCCCG
>NW_020454783.1:1610038-1619767 GCF_003342845.1 Nothoprocta perdicaria
GGCCGCGGCACCACCCGCGGGGGTCGCGCGTGTCCCCGCGCGTCCGCGGGAAGCGGCGCGCACGCCGCCCAGCCCCGGCGCCGCGAGCGCAACAGGCGCTCGCGAAGCCGCTAAGTGTGTCCCTGCCGGCTCCCTTCCTGCGCGGCCCACCCGGGGCGGGACTGCAATTCCCGGCAGCGCCGTGCGGCAGCGCCGCCGGCCCGGCCGCCCCGCCCCCGCGCCCTCCCCGTGCCGCGCTGGCTCACGGCCCTTGTAGTCCCCGCCGCGCTGCCAGCCCGGCCGGCCCCTGCGCAGGGGACTACAACTCCCGAGCGCCCGYGCGGCGCCGCGCCTGCGCGCCGGCGTCGGAGCGAGGCCGTTGCGTTGCGGGCAACGGCTCAGGCAGCGGAGAGGCAGTAAGCGGCGGCTTCCGCGTTGGCCGGGGGTGGCGGCCGGGGAGGGGCGCGCGGCGGCGTTGCCGTTAGCGGGCGATGAGCGTGTGAGGGCGGCGCGGGGCGMGGCGGAGCGCGGCGCGATGTCCCAGCCTCAGCAGCAGCCGCAGCCGCCGCCGCCGCCACCGCCGTCTCCGCAGCAGCAGCAGCAGCCGCCGCCGCCGGGCGCCGCCAAGAAGCGGGACCGCCGCATCTTCTCGGGCACCTGCCCCGACCCCAAATGCCAGGCGCGCCTCTTCTTCCCGGCCCACGGGCCGCAGGGCGGCGGCAGCATCGAGTGCACGGACTGCGGGCAGCGGCACGAGCAGCGGCAGCTCCTGGCCGTCGAGGAGGTCACCGACCCCGACCTGGTGCTGCACAACCTGCTGCGCAGCGCCCTGCTCGGCGTGAGCGGCGCCGGGCCCCCGCGCAGGAGCACCGAGCTCGTCAAAGTCATGGGCCTCTCCAACTACCACTGCAAGCTGCTGGCGCCCATCCTGGCCCGCTACGGCATGGATAAGCAGACGGGCAAAGCCAAGCTCCTCACGGAGATGAACCAGGGCGACATCTTCGACTGCTCCCTCCTGGGCGACCGTGCCTTCCTCATCGAGCCCGAGCACGTGGAAACCATCGGGTACGGCAAGGACCGCTCCGGCAGCCTCATCTACCTGCACGACACCCTGGAGGACATCAAGAAGGCCAACAACAGCCAGGAGTGCCTCATTCCCGTGCACGTGGATGGCGACGGCCACTGCCTGGTGCACGCGGTCTCRCGGGCGCTCGTCGGCCGCGAGCTCTTCTGGCACGCGCTGCGAGAGAACCTCAAGAAGCATTTTGAGGAGAATCTGAGCCACTACAAGGCCCTCTTCCACGATTTTATTGATGCAGCGGAGTGGGAGGACATCATCAACGAATGCGACCCCTTGTTTGTTCCCCCAGAAGGGGTGCCAATGGGCCTGAGAAACATTCACATCTTTGGGCTGGCCAACGTGCTCCACCGGCCCATCATCCTGCTGGATTCGCTGAGCGGCATGCGGAGCTCCGGAGATTATTCAGCGACATTCCTTCCTGGGCTGATACCCCTCGAAAAATGCATGGGGAAGGACGGCATGCTGAACAAACCCATCTGCATTGCGTGGAGTAGCTCGGGACGAAACCATTATATTCCCCTAGTTGGAATAAAAGGTGCTGCTTTACCGAAACTGCCTAGGAAGCTGCTCCCTAAAGCCTGGGGAGTCCCTCAGGACCTCATCAAAAAGTACATCAAGTTAGAAGACGATGGTGGCTGTGTCATTGGAGGAGACAGAAGCCTGCAAGATAAGTACCTCATGAGGCTTGTTGCTGCAATGGAGGAGGTTTTCATGAGCAAACACGGCATTCACCCCAGTCTTGTGGCCGACGTGCATCAGTATTTCTACAGAAGGACTGGGGTGATAGGGGTTCAACCTGAAGAAGTAACTGCGGCCGCCAAGAAGGCGGTGACGGACAACCGCCTGCATAGGTGTCTCATCTGCGGCGCCCTGTCGGAGCACCACGTCCCTCCAGAGTGGCTGGCCCCCGGGGGAAAGCTCTACAATCTGGCAAAAAGTACCCACGGCCAGCTAAGGCCTGACAAAAACTACAGTTTTCCCTTGAACAGCCTGGTGTGCTCCTACAACCCTGCGAAGGACGTGCTGGTACCAGACTACAGCCTGAGCAGCTTGACTGCTTGTAACTGGTGTCACGGTAACCTGGTGCGTCGCGTCAGAGAAGACGGATCTGTCTTGTATTTGGATGGAGACAGAACTAACACGAGATCTACAGGTGGCAAATGTGGCTGTGGGTTCAAACACTACTGGGAAGGTAAAGAGTACGATAATCTCCCTGAAGCTTTTCCCATAACTCTGGAGTGGGGCGGAAGAGTGGTGAGAGAGACAGTCTATTGGTTCCAGTATGAGAGCGATGCGTCGCTGAACAGCAACGTGTACGACGTTGCAATGAAACTGGTGACCAAGCACTTCCCGGGGGAGTTCGGCAGCGAGATTCTCGTTCAGAAAGTCGTCAACACAATATTGCACCAAACTGCCAAAAAGAACCCCGACGATTACACCCCTGTAAATATCGATGGGGCCCACGCGCGTAGAGCCGACGACGTGCMGCAGGGGCAAGAGCTGGAGGCGCAGCTTCCAACCAAAATTATTCTCACTGGGCAGAAGACAAAAACTTTGCACAAGGAGGAGTTAAATATGAGTAAAACTGAAAGAACTATTCAGCAGAACATAGCAGAGCAGGCTTCTGTAATGCAGAAACGGAAAAGTGAAAAATTAAAACAAGATCACAAGGGGCAGCCTAGGACTGTTTCTCCTGGGGCTGGGCGAGACGGGCCGTCATCTGCCCCTGCTACCCCAACAAAAACCCCTTATTCTCCAACTTCTACAAAGGAAAAGAAAATTCGGATAACAACAAATGATGGGAGGCAGTCAATGCTTACCCTGAAGTGCACGACCACATACTTGGAACTACAGGAAAGCATAGCTAAAGAATTTAACATTCCTCCATATTTGCAGTGCATTCGCTATGGCTTTCCTCCGAAAGAGCTTCTGCCCCCCAAAGAAGGCATGGAAAATGAACCTGTTCCTTTGCAGCACGGTGACAGAATTGCTGTAGAAATCCTGAAAGGCAAAGAAGAGGGCAGCCAGGCCACGTCGGCGCGCTCGGGCCACGCCGCGAAACACGACGACGCTGCTGTGACCAGTAAGATCTCCTCGAAGGAGCTGCAAGAGCAAGTCGATAAGGAGATGTATTCTCTGTGTCTTCTAGCAACACTGATGGGTAAGGATAATTTCGTGTTGTATTTTTAAATTATCTATTTTAAGTAGAAGATACAATCTTAAAAAAATGTAGTTAGGTACATCTCATTTCTTTGCCTTAAACATAGCAAAGGTTAGCTTCAGTATTCCTCTGTTAGAGCAGGCAACAATTCACGGGTGAATTGCTGTATTTGTGCCTTTTTAAATGTGCGCATGAGATTTTTGCTCTTTCATTTCCATGAAGGCCTCTCTGCAATAATTTCTCTCGGGAGTTTTTGCATCAACCTCTTCCCTCTCTGTCTGTTCATTATTTGTTTCTGCAGCCTGCCATCAAGCTCACATCTGATGTGTGTGTGAGCTGTGAGCTCCCGCGCTTTCTGCCTGTCCCTCCAGTTACAGGACATGCATTCTGCGCGGGCCTGAGAAGGGCATCCCCCTTCTCACCAGGTCTCAGCAAAGACCAGGTCTTTTTAAGACCCTGTGAAGAAGAGTATTTTAGAATAAACGCAGAGGAGAAACTGAAAGAAGCTACAACATACCTGAATCCCAAGCATAACACAGGTTGTAAATGGTCATGTAAATCTGAAGTGTTGTTACTAATTCAAGAAGAGACTTTTCCCAGCTGCTTTGTGTTTTATTGCCTTTGCTTTTTTATTTTCCTGTTTGGATACGGGAGACTTGGGCCTGCATTTGTACTCCAGGGTCTTTGGATAACTAAATGCATTAATCTGGTGACTGTCAAACGATAGCTTTTCCTGTGCTTTTGTTTGTTTGTTTGTTTCCTAGAATTTGTCAGTGTGCTACCCTGAAATCATCTTTTCTTAGTCATTAAGTTTCACAATTCTTACTGCTTACTCATAGAAGGCAGGGCCCTAATTATGATAGAGCTAATTGATATAATATGTTTGTATCTGGCTCTATGAGCAAGTCGAATGGTAATGCTTAGAGATTTTTGTGGGAGTTCTCAGTTTTGCCTGAGGGATTTGGTAGGATAAAGCACGTGATTTCTAGAAACACAACAATTACATAATTGCAGAATGATTTACCAGAGGTTCATAATGCAGAACTTGGATTTTTCTCCAGGCCTGATTGTTTACTCCCATATCTCTTGCAAGATAGCACGCTGAAGCACTGGCCACCTCATCACACTGGCATTTATGCTACAGTCCAAAAGTTTAAGGAAAGGTTTGGTTTAAAAGTTCTCTTAATTTTAAAATGAAAACTAATAGAGTTTTCTCCTGTTTTCTGTTTTCAGGACTGTTCTTGAAATATGGTTACTGACTTAAAACAATCATACAAAAACAAACAAAAAACCCTTGAAGTTGAAGAGCTTTAAAAGTATTTTGGTGATTTCAGCATTAAAGTTCCTAAGGTTTTCAAGTACTTACAAATCCTGAGCTCATCCAGTATTCAAGAATCAGTTTGTGTTTTGACTCTCATTGTTAGGAGATGCTACTTTTGAAGCACAGGTTAAAAGAGAATTTACCTCACCCTTCTCTGACTGTACCTGTTTTGCATTACTAATAGAAGTAAGCTATGGCTAAACCAACCAGTTACAACAAATTATGCAGCCACGGAATAAAATGCTAGTCTTACATAGTCACTTTTCTCATCAGGGCTGTATTTTCCTTTTAAGATGCTTGAGGAAAAAACTCCAGGCAGTTGACTACTTGCAGTTGTCAGTGGAGAAATAAGTTTTAAGAAACTGAGTAAATCTTTGCAGTTTCTCTGGAGGCTGTTGAAAATAGAAGAATGGTAAGGGATCAGGCTGCCTCGAGGTGCTATGTGTAACCCTGGAAAAAAAAAATGGTTTCTTAACTGCATTTCATTACCGTTAAAACACAGATTTGCAAAGTTTTGAGAGTCTTTTATCCTGCATGCACTTGCTGTAACTTTAAATACTCTGTTAACAATGCCAGAATGTGTGGAGGAAAGATGCTGCCTGGACCAGGCAAGATTTCTTTTTTTATAAGCATAGTGGCAGTTTGTTTTGGAAGATGTATAGCTGCTCCTTCCGGGTGCTTGAAAGCCTCTTTCATAACAGGGCTCCTGCAGATTGAACTTACTCTCCTTTCATATTTCAGTTAATAGAATTTGTCTGTTCTAGTTATCTCAGTAAGTCAACTCAGTGACATATGATACCATGGTCTTCAGTTTTTAAATATATATACATATATATATATAATGTGAGCCTTGTCGAATCAGATACTGTAATCTCTGGCCTGCTTAATGTATTATGTGAAACTTTTATGAAAGTTTTCTCCCTTTATTTTTTTTTTCCTTAAAATACAGGCTTATATAAGGAAATGTTTAAAAAATATTTTTACATTATCTTAATTAAAACATTTTTTAAAACTGACTTAATTACACTAACGCAAAAAAAATCCCACTTTGGCTACTTGTACTTTGGCTACAAGTATGAACCTGCTTTAAGATAATTTTGCATCAGTGAATTTGTCAGTACACCTGAGATCAAAATAGCCACGTTTAAATTTAATATATCAGTTGATACTACAAATACTACATATAATCTGACACTACATACAGTCTGACTAGATTATCACGTCATTTGGCTTGTGACCCATAAATGCCTTATTCCTATCCTAGGAAAATKAAACAATAATAAAACCCAAGGGGGAACAAAAATGCCTAAGTTTCAAAGACAGTTTAGTTGAATCCTGCACACTAGCTGCTCCCGCCGGGGAATGTCCCGTTGTAGCTGTTTTTCCCGTGGTGTCCCAGTGTGAGAGCTCCTTATCAAAACTGCGTAGTCTGTGTTAATTCCAGCGGCTGATGCTTTTGTTCGGTAAGCCCTTCTCTCCATACTTTTCTGTTACCGTGTCATCCTTGTTAGTGTGGCACAAAAGGCTGTCTAAACAAAGATGCTGCTCTGGTTCAGGGCTTGAAACATCCTGCCTGCAGCAACAGGGAATCTTCCCATAGAGAATTCCATGGAGAATGCCGTTAACCTGGGAAACGGCGCTTTTCTAAATGTGGTGCCTCTCCTGTGGGAGGGAAGGGAACCCTTTGGATACGAATGGACTCTTAAATGCAGCACTCTAGGAGTCTGGAATTAGCATGGCAGTTACCTGGATTCCTGTGGACATGATTAAAGCATCAGGGAGCCTAAGTGGGGCCAGTGGGAGCTGGAGAGGAGCTTCTGATTTAGTAGCAAGGGTAAAGTCAAAAGATGAGACTTCCTTCTTCAGGAGATCAGGGGAGAAAAGGAAAGCTGGTAGAAGCTGGTTTGTTATCTGGGCGTCCTCCCTAGAAAGCGAGTCGTTGTTGACAGACAGCAGTCTGTCACCGTGGTGCTTGGCCCCTTCTGTGAACGCCGYCTGTGAGGGACCGGAATGAACCAGAACATCGGCTTTGATGGGGACGTTAAAATGAATCAGATCTCGCAGGTCTCCTCTCCTGCAATGTCTGAAGGCAAAATCGATGATGCATTGCTCCTTATAGAAAAGCATGAAAAAGTCAAAAAAATATTAAAAAATGAAGTCAGGTATTTCTGTAGAATGGCTGTATAGTTTTTAACTGTTTCCTAAGGGATGTACTGCCTAGCTCTTTAGTTGTAACTTTTGTAGTCAAAAATGCCAGAGAAGTGAACCAGTATGTTTTTTCTTCCAGCTGTTCAGATAAATACATGACAATATTCAGAAAAATACACGATCATGAAAATAAGTAAAAGTAATTTAACAAAATAATTAATGCAGTTTTCTTAATATGTAATTGTTAAAATAGTTGTATGGCATTTATCTACTTTAAGCTGCAGTAAGGCATCAGGGCGGCAGTTTATTTAATCTGGAYTTAATAACGTTTTATCTAGGCCAGCTGATGAAGAATATTTTCTTTTATGCCCTGCCTTACTGTAAATAAACTGTATGCCTTACAATGTTGATAACACCAGTTGTTGAACACTGTTAAGACATTTTATTYTGTATGCAATTTAGGCCTTCAAAATAGCAAAATCTCCTAGCAAAATGAGYATTTTCAGACTGTCTGTTAGTAATGGGAAAAGCATAAAGTCATAAAGGCCTCCTGATAATATCAATTTAGGTAGGGTTGCACCCAGTGTGTCAGCAGAAGGAAATGAAACTCAATAGAACTTGGTGAAAAAACAGAACTGAAACTTAAGACTTTTCTCACAGCTGAAAATGAACTACGATCATGGAGATATGGAGTATGTGATAGGGCTTAAAATGTTAAGCAGCAGAATTAGCTACATTATATATGTATATGTATTTATTATATACAGTCATTGTTTCACTTTACCAGCATGAAATGCCTGATTATTTGTGCTTGTTTTGTAAAGGTGCATTGGAAGTTAAGTTCTTGCTGCTGAGTCTCCTTCTGCCCCCTTGCTTTCCCCAGCTGACTCTTTGCTCTGCCTCACCAGCTCACCCCTTAGCCAGCTGAGTGCATCGTTGACTCCTGCACAGGTTAAGAAGTGGATTTTGGCTGTAGGAACTGCCTATGGAGTATCTTTTGCATTMTTATGTTAGGATTTTAGAGGGACCTAACTCTATTTTAGAGAGGAAGAAAGAATGACAAAAAAGGTATTCTGATTGTAAGCCATTTCATTTGGCAAATCCTTAAACTCAGCTTTTTGGCAGTCTTCTGAAGTTTATGTGTAATCATTTCTACTTTTTGGAACCGTTTCAGATATTTGTGGGCATTTACTGGGATGAAAGTCCCAGAAAGTGGGGGAAGGCAGCATAGGGAGGAGGGATGCAGAGCCCCTTCCAGCCGTTTTTTGTGTGCGTTGCTTAGATCACCTTCACTGTGCACATCATCTCTGTGGTTGATTATACACGGGGAAAAAAGGACTTGCTGCCATTAATAGCATCTATTGTAAAAGATCTACCCTGAACTGCTCCTTTCCCAGAGTGACAGAGCTGCTGAGAATAATGGGAATGGAAAAATGGGAGGCAAAAGTTGTCAAAGGAGCTTTATAGAGATTTGAAGAAAGCTGAAACTTCTGATGCAGGGAGGAGAGTGGGCAATGAAATAAGCCCTGGAGCAGACGGAGTCGGGGGCATGAGGGGACAGGGAGCCTGCAGGGGCCTTTGCCAGCCAGGAACGCTGGATCGGGGCTGGAAGGGCTTTGGGAGCACAAGGTAGTGTGTGCAGAGCTCCCTGGTGTGGGCAGGAGCTGCAGGTACCTCCTGGGATGGGCAGCCAGGACATGTAAGCAGGGCCTTAGGTGCGCAGGATATTCACTCTGTGGAAGCTATTAAAAGTAACTTTTAACTTAAATTTTGCTCTTACAGGTAGCAAATAAAGCTCATACATTACAGTTATCTCTATATGTAGTAAATGCACCCAGTTAATCTGTTTTTTTTCAGTCGATGATTTATGTTGTCCAAGTTTTAATAGGAAATTCGGAGAGCTGTCTGCTGAGATATAATGCCATAAGAAGAGTATGGTGTCTGTTCTCATATTTCCCCTGAATTTTGGACAGAGAGAGGAAAACAACTTTGTTTTTGACAGTTCACATGCCTAATTATTATTTTTGTGTGAGATTGGAACTGCCAGTATTTTTGTCCACAGCTGTATCACATGTCTTTTCCACAAGGCAGGTAAGAGGCATAAAAAGGGGGATCTTGACTCATTTGGCAGGTGCTCTGTTAGGTTGTTTACATCCTGTCATTATAACCCCGGGTTTCTGCTGTCCTTGGTGTWGTCTGGCTACCCGAATCACAGTAGCACGGGCAGCAGCCTGAGCCATGGGCTGACTGTCTGCAGAGACACRGCCTGGGCTCGATAAGGAAGCTTGTGTGGACTGCCTGGCAGAGAAGCAGGAGCCGCAGCTTGGCRCAAGGCGAGCTGGGGACCCTTTGTGCTAAATCATCTAAGATATGTGACCACAGGCTGGGAGATGTCCTGTGGGAAGTTTCTCAAAGGCTCGGGCCCCCATTCCGTTAATTTTTCAATACAAATTTAAGTTCTTAAGTGCATGTGAGACAGGGAGAATTCAACTTTTATTTTAAGGAATTACACTTTCAGATGTTGTTTATTATGTTAAGCTAAGACTCTTTAATGATTGTGTTTGATTTTTACAGGAGAAGATGTTTGGTCTTATGCAAAGGGGCTTCCTCAGTTGTTTCAGCAAGGTGGAGTGTTCTACAGCATAATGAAGAAAACCACAGGTATTTTTTTTGTTTTATTTCTGTTTTGGAATCTTTATAAATCAACGTTGATTCACTCTTACCACAACCATAAATATCTAATTTTATTACCATGATATATTTTTCATTTTCATAATGCTGTTCAGTTTCTTCTGCTCTCTCAGGGCCTTTTCTGGGGCTAGTGGATCAAACTAATTGATTAGATCTTAAATATTTTGTTTCTGAAATAGCCTCTACAGCTATGTGTCTTCATTTAAACTTCTGACCTATACAAACAGCTTCAATAAGTCAAACTTTTTTTTTTTTTTTTTAAGGTCAAAGAGAGTAGATATCATAGGGACTATAGTGGTGGTATATACACTTCACAGCATTAAACTGAAGTTCATGCATCTAGTGTTT
>NW_020454783.1:1619790-1640001 GCF_003342845.1 Nothoprocta perdicaria
TTTTTTTTTTTTTTTTTTTACTGAGAAGGTCAAACAGAGTGGAAATCATAGGACCTATTCTGGTTGTATATATACTTTACAGCATTAAACTGAAGTTCATGCATCTAGTGTTTCTTGGCAGATATATTATACTAGGGTACTGTGTGTTTTAAGCATAAAGGCACCCTCCCCATTTAGTCTGCTACTGAATAGGGAGGATGCCTTGGTGACAGAGGATGCAGAGAAGGCAGAGTTACTAAATGCCTTCTTTGTTTCTCTCTTTATTGCTAAGGCTGGTCCCCATGACCTGAAGAGCCCAGAGAGATAAACGGGAGAAAGAAAGACTTTCCGCTGGTCAGGGAGGATTGGCTTAGGGATTATTTAGGCAAACTGGGCACCCATAAATCTATGGGCCCCAATGGGATGCACGCAAGAGTGCTGAGGGAGCCGATGGAGGTTATTGCTCAGCCGCTCTCCATCATGTTTGAGAGGTCATGGAGAGGAGGGGAGGTGCCAGAGAACTGGAAGAAACCAAYGTCCCTCCAGACTTCAAAAAGGGCAAGAGAGAGGAACTAGGAAACTACAGGATGGTCAGCCTCACCTCCGTCCCTGGAAAGAGGATGGAGCAGCTCATCCAAGAGAGCATTTGTRGGCATGGCAAGAAGAAGGTGATCAGGAGTAGTCAGCATGGATTCACCAAGGGGAAGTCATGTTTGACCAACCTGATAGCCTTCTACGATGGGATGACGGGGTGGATGGATGGTGGGAGAGCCGTGGATGTTGTCTACCTTCACTTCAGCAAGGCTTTCAACACTATCTCCCATAACATCCTCCYAAGGAAGCTCCAGAAGTGTGGTTAGATGAGTGGACAGTGAGGTGGATTGAGAACTGGCTGGATGGCAGAGCTCAGAGGCTCCTGATAGTTGGAGGCCTGTGGCCAGTGGTGYCCCCCAGGGGTCAGTACTGGGCCCAGTGCTGTTCAACCTGTTCATCAATGACCTGGACGAGGGYACAGAATGCACCCTGAGCAAGTTTGCAGATGACACCAAGCTGGGTGGAGTGGCCGACACTCCGGAGGGCTGTGCTGCCATYCAGAGGGACCTGGACAGGCTGGAGAGTTAGGCAGAGGGGAACCTCATGAGGTTCAATAAGGACAAGGGCAGGGTCCTGCACCTGGGGAGGAATAACCCCAGGCACCAGTACAGATGAGGAGTTGACCTGCTGGAAAGCAGCTCTGTAGACAGGCATATGGAAGTCGGGGTTGACACCAASTTAACCATGAGTCAGCAGTGTGCCCTCATGGCCAAGAAGGCCAATGGGCTCCTGGCTGCATCAGGAGGATGTTGCCAGCAGGTCAAGGGAGGGGATCCTGCCCTCTCCTCAGCTCTGGYGAGGCCGCACCTGGAGTATTGGGGGCAGGTCTGGGCTCTCCAGTACAAGAGGGATGTGGAGCTTCTAGAGAGGGTCCAGCAGAGAGCGACAAAGATGATTAAGGGACTGGAGCATCTCGTACAAGGAGAGACAGACTGAGTGAGTTGGGCTTGTGTAGCCTGGAGAAGAGAAGGTTGAGAGGGGTCTGATCAATATGTCTAACTACCTGAAGGGTGAAGGCAGGGAGGAAGGGGCCAGGCTCTTCTCAGTGGTGGCCAGTGACAGGACAAGGCGCAATGGATGTAAGTTGAAACACAGGCAGTTCCATCTCCATGTGAGGAGGACCTTCTTTCCTGTGAGGGTGACAGAGCCCTGGCACAGGCTGCCCAGGGAACCTGTGGAGTYTCCTTCTCTGGAGATCTTCCAAACCAGCCTGGATGCTGCCCTGTGTCCCGTGCTCTGGGTGTCCCTGCTGGAGCAGGGGACTGGACTAGATGATCTCTAGAGGTCTCTTCCAGCCTTAACCATTCTGAGATTCTGTGATAAAAAATGGGGTAAATTTGTTTTGATATACCCAGGATTGTTGTTCAAAAGCAATTGTTATCCAGCCCTGTTTTAATAAATGCCTAGTCTCAGACTACCAACTCCATAATAAAGCAAACAGTCTGATTTTCAGACTACTTTAAAAATTATCTACAAAGAAGAAATAGCAGCTTTCTTTAGAGAGGAAACTATTCAGTTTTCTTTCTCCCTCTTCATTTTTATTTTTTATTTTTATTGAAATGTTTTCATTCCTAACTGAGCCCTTGTGTCTTTACCTATAATGCTTATTCTCTTGCTTTTTTACTATGTGATTTCTTCAATTTTAGCTAAACTGTGATATTTTTCTCAAAATGAACGTTTTATCACTGTTTGCAATCCAATGGCCTGCTGTAACATAAATTATATTAATAATGAAAATATGTAGGATTTTCAGAAGACCACTGCCTCTCTCTGGATTGTTATCTTGGGTAATAGAATTGGCCTGCAAATAGCAGATCTGTTTCCTTCCAGTTTTGTTTCATTTACTATGATTATACAGTAAAGACTGTTGTGGTTTTTTGTTTTGTTTTGTTTTCTTTTTTGTGGGAAGTGAAATAGCTTAAGCAGTGCCTGGTCGAAAGGACATTTTGGACTGATTACTGACTAGCTGGAGCTTGAAAGCCTGAAATGAATCCAAGAGATTTTAGTCCAGCTGGACATGAACTCACAGAAAATGCCTGGCTTAAAAGTCACTTTTGCCAACTGACAACATAAAACTGAGGTCATGACCTCTCAAAAGGAGATAACCTTTTATGTTTGAACCTTAGTGCATTTCTTTGTGTGCACAATCTTTACATAACTCGTGTCTTGGTAGGTAGAATTAGGATTTCAGCATTAACATATTTGTATGGTTTGAAATTGGAATGACATGGAATTAAATTTCCATGTCAAACAGTTACAGGGTGCAATGATGTAACTAGTGGTTTTGCTTCTTTTACTTTCCAGTTAAAGAAACCCCTTATAGATTTGTATTGTTTTAGTTAATATCATAAGGCAAATATGTTAGATGTGTGGAGCAAAGCCTTCTACCTGGGCACTGTTAATCATTTGAAAATAAATGTGGTAGATCTTGTTTGAGATTTCAGAATTTCAGAATTGCATTTTCAAAGGCAGTATTTGTCTATCATAAAAGCTCCTGCAGCTCTGACTGTCACAGACAAAATTCAAATTGGTAAATATTGTAGTTAGAATTAAGTTCTTCAGGATTGRATAGACAGAAAAGTGGGGTTAAATTTTATTCGGTGATATATTTTAGCTGGTTAGTTATCGGTTCCCATGGATATATAGGAAGAAAAAGAGGAGCTGAATGTCTGAAGTTCTTGTGAAAAATAAAGATCTGATCTGTAGATTTTCTGCAGCTATAGAGCTGTGTGAAGCAGCAGCTATAGAAGATGAGTCAGATTGRTGACTTATTAGAGAGTCGCAATTCAACAATGTAAAAGCTGCTTAATAGCATTTATCTAAATGAACTCTTTGCTGATGCTCAGAATATTTGTTTTGATTCAGCTTTATTTGATAACATAGATATAGTCCTTGATTGTCATTTTTTTTCCATTTAGTTTAATTTCCTGTATTTTTCCTCAAGAATTGTGAGAGTATGTGAGGAAACCCCGTGAATTTGCTTATTGTTGGCACTTTTGTATAGATTTTTTTCTTTATTTGTTTATTTTAGCTCTTATTGTTTAGCTGCTAGAACTGAAGTGAAAAGAGTTGTTACAGTCAAGTGTTTATTATCCTCATCGAGCTTTTAACTATCCGAAGGCTGTTATCACTCTAGCAATTCCTTACTGCTTATAGCACAGCCTATATGGGCCCAAGTTGAAGGAGTTGTTTTGTATTCCACAACACTAAACTGGAAAGGCAGATGATGCTTCTTTTTGATACAGAACAGCTGTGGAACTTAGATTTGTCCAGCAAACTCTCAGTTTTAGAAGATTTGTCAATTCATAAGTGGGACAATGAGACAAGCAGCAGATCAAAAAYATTATGTATTGTGTTCATTTTTCATTTCATATTACTACTGTATACATAAGCTTGAAATACTCTTTTTGTTTCTGCAGCAGCATTTTCTCCCTGAGAAGGAGATAAATGGCAACTCTGAAACTGTTCAGGTCTGATGATGGTCTAACATCCAACTAAAAACACACTAAAATCATCTACAATTCTAATCAGTGTGAAAGTGATATTAAACATCTCCAGATGTGTTGTGATTTGAAATGTATTCAGTGGCAGCTCTGTGGGGTATTTTTGTTTTTGGCCAGGGCAGGGGGCAGCCTTTGGCTTGCTGCAAGTACAGACTGTTTCTTAGACTTCTGTTGTGCTAGAACTGCAAGTCCTACCAAGGTGAGTGTCTTAGCTGCATTACTGCATGTTCTTAGACTTGCCGTAGAAAATAGAAATCCCTAAGATGTACTGAATTGGCATCATATGTATACAAGCCTGATTTTTTTTTTTTTCCCATAGTTAACCGTTTCACTGTTTTGGTTTCTATAGATTTGATACAGTACAGTTAAAGACAGTAATTATTGTGTATTCTGAGCACATCTTTTGAATAACTTTTTTTGAATGCCTTTGTCCATCTTTCTAGGTCTGGCTGATGGCAAGCACTGTACTTTTCCCCATCTGCCTGGTAAAAACTTCGTGTACAACGCAGCCGAAGACAGACTGGAGCTGTGTGTGGATGCTGCTGGGCACTTCCCTATTGGTCCTGGCGTTGAAGACTTGGTTAAAGAGGCCTTAAGTCAAGTACGAGCAGAAGCTACTTCAAGGAGCAGAGAAGCAAGCCCTTCTCATGGAATGCTCAAGCTGGGGAGTGGAGGCGTAGTAAAAAAGAAATCTGAACAACTGCATAACATAACTGCATTTCAAGGGAAGGGCCATTCCCTGGGAACTGCATCTGGTAGTCAACAGCATGATCAAAGAGTCAGGGAGACACCACTTTTAAGGAAGCATAGCACAGAAACGGACTTCAGTCCTTCTGCTAAGGTTGAGCCTTCTCTGTTCACAGCGGCTTCTGGTAACAGTGAGCTTATCCGAATAGCTCCTGGAGTGGTGACAATGAGAGACAGCAGGCAGCTTGACCCCACTTTGATTGAGGCACAGAGAAAAAAGTTGCAGGAAATGGTCTCTTCTATTCAGGCTTCAATGGATAGACACTTACGGGATCAGAGTACAGAGCAGTCAGCCTCAGTCGGGCTGTCTCAAAGGAAAGTGGAGGCGGCGAGTTCCACTGCTAAAACTGGGAGCTTTCAGGCTGGGTTGTCCGAATCGTTTCCTGCACCGGGTGGCACTGAACACTTGAACACCGAATCAACTGCTGGTAACATGGTGAATTCTGTGGGAACAGCATTCCCTGGGAGGTCTAAAGCACAAAAGGGAAATTCTGTTGAGGAGCTTGAGGAGATGGATAGTCAAGATGCAGAAATCACTAATGCAACTGAGCCAATGGATCACTCTTGATAGGTTAAAATCTAATAAGGGTAGAAGAAATTACTGTTCAAATGTAATGTTTATTGGCTGGGCCACACAAAGTGATTAGTTATTAAATCTTGTATGTATGTTAAAGATTATATCATCTTATTCAGTGCATGATAAGCAAGTGTGTGATTGGCAATAGCTTTCAATATTACCATACTGCTGCCCAGGCTGGCTCTGTTACCTGTAAATTAGTTATTAGGAAATGCACTGAGATGAATATCTGCTGTAACTGTGGGTTATTGAAAGTTCTCTGTAATTTGTAATTCCATAAAAGTCTTAAGATTAAGCTCATGTGAGGTTCTTACTGTGCTAGTTCAAAGTTACTGGAAAGATTAGAACGGGCAAAACTAGCAAAAGTTGACAAACTTGATCCTGTCCCAGATATTTAATTTCACTCAAAAGTATACTATACATATGAAYGATACATAAATTTCCAAAAGCAACTCAAACTGTGTGCTAAATTTCATAATGCAGCATATACAAAGCATTAATTACATTGTGCTGGCACTTCCTCCCATTTAAAAACCATTCATACAACTGTGTGCGCTTGTCAGAAATCTTGAAATAGGTGTAACTATAGTGAACTCTCTAATTTCTGCATAGTGTCAGTTTAAGCAAGTTAAGAGAAAAAAAAAAAAAAAAAGACTACTTAGTGTATGATGAAGATAAGTGACTGTGGTGTGGCTCTGCAGGGCTGTCGGAGCCAAGGCAGCCGCTCTGGTGCTCTGTTGGTATGTGATAGTGTGTTTTATTTGCTCCAGAATACTGAGCTGCTCAGATGGTGTGCAGCTTCTCATATGACTGTGGGAGAGAAGTTGGCAAGTTGAAGGAAGAAACAACAAATGTTCAATAGCAAATCCGCTTTTTTTTTTTTAAAAAAAAAAAAAAAAAACTTTGATTGTTAGCATTGGTTGGTAATGGTGAGAGTTAAATTGTTGCTGTCCTCTTCAGAGCATATTAACAATCGGTAAGGAGAAAATTGCTCTGTACCATCCATTATCCTGAAGGGTGTCCAGTTATAGTTGAGCTTTTGGAAACTTCCTCTTTAACACCACAGAAACAAGGAATATATGTTTTTCAGTGTCTATAGGACTACCCACTGCTATTAGCTTCACTTCAGTTTGCGGTGCAGGTTTCCTGCCTCGGTCAGTTATAATATAGCTGCTGTCCACTTAAGCAGCGTGTTCATCAGACGTGCAGTGCTAGTTCTTAGGAGCAGCTGCTGTGCTTGCTCCCCAAAGGTGGAATGTTTATCTGATATTGCACTTTGCTTCCTACCTTCATAGTCATATTTTAAGTGCACTATTGTTGCTTCCTCTAATGGTAAACTAACATTGAATGGATGAAAGATGTTAATACAGCTTCAAAGGAATTCAGAGCATTTAAATATTGAAGTCTGTGTTTGTGCACATGTGGATTTTTATCAGTTCACAAATGTTGTTTGTATTGTAGATGTTTGTATTCAGAAAAGTCTCCTCACTTTTTACATTTCTAATCACTTCAACAGTTCTAAGCATTAGTATGATAAAATGTCCCATGAGGGAGGATTTATTTTTGTATGGAAAATTAACTGAAGCAAGTTACTTAAAGAATAGCCCCTGTTTTGTCAAAGGAAATTAAAATTCCTCTGTTGGTTAACTTGTTAAGAGGGAATAAATCCTTAATGATTTACTACACTACTTATGGGTAAAACATAAGAATCACCTTTTCACATAGAAATGAAAAACAAAAAGCAAGGCYTCCAGTTGCCGACCTGTCAGCTGGCAGTCTGGAAGCTGTGCGTGCATGGAGTGACTCGGCACGTTAGAACTGACCGTGCTGATGCACTGAGTAACAGGCGAGGAACTGTTGGGCTTGTGCGTTGTCACAACGTGAGGTGTTGGCRGCGTCAGCAGGGGCACGTTTTCCCAGGAAGGGCTTGGAGGGAGCGGAGGCCAAGCAGGGAGGAATCGCCTGCGTCTCTTGCATTTCAGATGAGATTGCTGCCGCTTAAGCATTTGGTTAAAATTGTCTTTAGCAACAGGAGAAAACTTTCTCAGCTCAACAAATAWGGGCAGTGTGTATGAGAGAATTTTAAGTTATGAAGAAAATAAATCACCTGTT
This sequence comes from Nothoprocta perdicaria, assembly GCF_003342845.1. Lineage (NCBI taxonomy): Eukaryota > Metazoa > Chordata > Aves > Tinamiformes > Tinamidae > Nothoprocta > Nothoprocta perdicaria. Next base: position 1,627,303 of record NW_020454783.1, read on the forward strand.
GCACATCCTCCTTACTCCAGGAGAGGAAACTTATTTCTTTCTTGCCTTTCTGCTAAGACAACAGAAGTTTGCGTGTGCCTTTTACTGTGTAAAGAGGAAGGCTTGGTTTAATTTTGATACTTCCCATTCCAGCAATAGATTGATGTTTTCTGCCTTATATAGATAGAAACAGATGCAGATAATAGCTCAGCTTTTTGGCTCCCTGGTAGTATCTCATCCCAGGATCCACTCAAATCATGTAGATCAATCAGGCTACCAGGCTGAAATAGGAATAGTAACGCACCGATACAAGGTCTGCTGATGTGAACGCCTCTGGTGTAATGTTTAGTGCTTTCTTTGCAGTTTTCTTATTTCACATAGCTTCTCATTCCTTTAAATATAAAAAATAACCCCCTCTTTTTTTCTTTCTTTCTTTTTTTTTTTTTTTTTGAGAAAAGTGGCTTTGGGTGCTCTTACGTGAGGCTAAGCTTCAGAGAGATGTGCAGCTGCAGAAGACGTGAACACAGAGCACCAAGGTGTTGGTTTGAGGAGACGTTTCCCTTGGCCGCGAGCAGCGCCGCTGAGGTGGATCCCCCTGCCCGTCTGCTGAGCACACAAAATGGCGGCAGGCACATGGCGGGGAGGGAGCTGGCCCTCAACATGGAGGCAAAGCCCCTGTGGCTTCCAAAGCAGTGGCAAGGGTGGTCTAAGCGGGTTTATTTTATTTTAAATCCCTCCCCCGCCCAAGAAAACCATCTTGCTGTAGAACTGCCTCTGTGGGCTTAGACTGTGGCTCTGGTGTCTCGTGAGTGCCTGCCATGTTGGCCTGCCTAGGGCCAGCCACCTTCTGCAGCCTTCTCATGACAAGAAATTACTTGAAAACCCTCAACTTCACTGCAGCCTAATGCACRTAGCCTAAATGAGAGGTGGTTACTGAAAATATGGGCTCAGTGCAAAGACAGAAAAGGGAATGAGTGAACAGATAGATTCTCAATAGGTGTATGGGAAACCTCAAGTGAGCAGGTCAGTTTTTCAACCAAATGCGAGATTTTAAATGCTTAAAATATCTGCCTYATTAGTAAGGCTGACTAATTTTTTTGATACTGCTCGTTCCTTGGGCTTTGTTTCAGTTTCAGTGAGTGAAAAGAAATGGCAGATTTACAGGTAATATAAAAAAACATTTGGGACATCTTCAGTCTCATAGGCACAAAGCATCAATGTATGTTGTTGGTTTTCTGACTCCCTTGAAAGTTACTCGTCTTTCCCCAGCCGATTTCCCAGACAATCTGATCTTGAACGCCTTCTGATCTGGCCAGCGGGGAAATTTAAGGCAGTCCTCGCTTTACATATTCATATGGCCAAGTTGTTCTATGGCTTTAAAACTTGCACATCTCACACACAAACATAAAGGAGACCTTTGTAGAAACCTTGTTGAGACGTTGCCTCAGAGAGCAGCTCTGCGGGGTCATTGCTCYGAGGCTGTACCCCAACAGCCCTCCTTGCACGGCGAGCGTATTTCCAAGACCAAAGTGCTTAGTATAAAATCTTTCTAAGAGGAGAATCTCTTGTCACTGTTACAAGGCTAGCTGAGTTGATTCCTGTTCTTTTTTCTTTCTTTTTGTCCCCAGTGTGCTAAAAATGTCAGGTAATAAAATTCATAATATGCTTAAAACTAGAGGAACTGTGCCTCACTTGAACTGCATTCAAAAGGAAAGGCTAAAGAAGATGCCACCGTTACCTCTACATTTGTTTGGCTCCCATTTTTCAAATAGKGGAATCTACACGCTTTAGTAAAGTAATGATAATAAGTTGATCCTTCTGTTAAGAAACATAACAGTAAGTGGTTTCTTTGTTTGGCTTACGGATATCAGCTTAGCCTCTTAAAATTGCTGAAGTTGCTTAAGATCCGTAGAATGCAGGATTCCCTCTGAGCCCTTATGCCTGTGGTTGAGCAATAAAAGGTTGAAATGTGATTGGTATTTTCAGAATTATTTTACTTTTAATGAGGATTATTGCCAAGAAATGAAAGAGTGCACTTTTAGGAGGGAATGCTATTTAAAATGTATAAATAAGAATTGATAGTGTATATATTTAGAGAACAAATCTTTTTAAACAGTAAGTGCTTTACATGTTGAAATAAAAATAAATTAGCATAGAAATGATACCATCTTCACAGCACTGGCTGTTACCCAGCACAGTTTGGTTTGTTTTATTTGTGATTGCTGTACTAATTATATTTGATTTTTTTTTATCTGTAATGTAACAATAGTGTATTATAACAGTATATAGTGTACTATACTACACTTCACTGTACAGTATTTGGAATTTTCTTTGATTGCTATATTAAAATTATAAGTTAAAACATCTGCTTTGGCTTATAAGTTGCAACTTTTATCTAGACTTTCACACACTAGCTTGGTTAATTAACACTGATTTGACTACAAAATGAATGGGTTGTAATGGCCTTAACTCTTACGCTGCACATAGAAATTGCGTTCTGCTCGGAAACATGAATGCAAGTACAGAAGTGGAAAAAAAWGATACAAATATTAGAAAGTTGAACTCTTGTCATCCATTTAGCTTTAGTAATGTTCTATTTAAATGAACATTTTTTGAATGAAAAAATCTTAATGCAAAAGCTTTTTTTGACCTCATACCACCTCTGAATGTTTCATTAATCACATACGCATTTGAAGTTGAAAAAGTTTTAAAAGTAGGTTTAAATACACTTCAGGGCAAAATCTGGGGGGATTTTTTTCTTCCCCTTTTTTTTTTWAAAAAAAGTTATAACCAAGAAGAAAATGCAAAAAAAAAGTTGACCAAGACATACACAACATGTGAAATAGCTTGCATTGAGGGACCTGGGTGTCATGGTGGACGACAAGTTGACCATGAGGCAGCAGTGTGCCCTGGTGACCAAGAAGGCAAACGGGATCCTGGGGTGCATTAAGAAGAGCGTCTCCAGCAGGTCGAGGGAAGTGATCATCCCCCTCTACTCAGCCCTGGTGAGGCCACATCTGGAGTACTGCRTCCAGTTCTGGGCTCCCCAGTACAAGAGGGATGTGGAGCTGCTGGAGAGAGTCCAGCGCAGGGCTACGAGGATGATCAGRGRCCTGGAACATCTGCCCTATGAGCAAAGGCTGAGGGAGCTGGGCCTGTTCAGCCTGGAGAAGAGGAGGCTGAGGGGGGACCTGATCAGCGTGTATAAATACCTCAAGGGAGGCAGTGAGGAGGAGGGGGGCGGCCTCTTTTCAGTGGTGGSCAGTGATAGGACTAGAGGAAATGGCTTCAAACTGAAGCATCGGAAGTTCCACAGGAACTTAAGGAAGCATTTCTTCACWGTGMGGGTGACAAAGCACTGGAAGAGGCTGCCCAGAGAGGTTGTGGAGTCTCCTTCTTTGGAGATCTTTAAAACCCGCTTGGATGCAGCCCTGTGCCCCGTGCTCTAGGTGACCCTGCRTGAGCAGGGGGGTTGGACTCGATGACCTCTGAGGTCCCTTCCAACCTTCGGCATTCTATGATTCTATGATTCTATGATTTGTGATGTGAAATACTGTTGAAAATATCTTGTGTTTCAAAGTGGTATTTTAATGTGGGTATGTAATACATAAATATGAATAGTATGATTTGGAGGAATTAAGACTTTTGAAAATTTGGCAATATCAAGAATGAGCATATTGACAACTATTTAAATTACTTCTCTTCTAATGCCACCAGCTGTATGCTTCAAAAATTGGCTATAACCCTATCTTTCGAGCCTACAAGAAATCATAAAACCCATCTGTGAAGCTGTACTACTTCCTACAAATAAATTTTAATATTTATTGAAAGGCTTTAATTCAAAGGGAGTTAGCATTAAAATATTTTTAAATGATGGATATAAAGGTAATGAATTTTGACTACCTGTCATATCATGGGGAATTAAATATTGCTCTTTCAAAAATCTGTATTTCAAAGGCTTAAATGCTTAAGACAGAAATTTATGAATCCTTATTAATGCAATGTTTGTAATCTATACCAAACCCAAGAAATAACCAAGTTAGGAATGTTTTCAAAATATTTTAATTTTTCCTCTGTTATTAACTGTAAGCCTTAACAGCTGTCTCAATTATTAAGGTTATGTCAGAGTTATTGTATTATTTTTTGTTTTGCTTTCTCTTAGGTGTGTGCATAGCCAGCCTGTTTTAGAGACCCAGAAAACCCTGACTTTCCACTAGAACAAAACTCCTCACAACATTCTTCTCTCGATGGGGTCAGGTTGAAAGCAAATCCTACATGTTGATCAGTTTGTATAGCAAGTTGTAAAAGGTACTTCTGGTATTATGAGGAGTCAGTTCAAACACGTTTTGAATTTAAAAGGTAATGGAAGCTGTTTTGTTGCTTGGTGGCATGTTTACTTACTGTGGCTGTGATTTATCRTCTGCTTCTGAGTTGTAATGTTTTAATATTTCCTTTTAACCATAGATGAAGAAAAGTAGGATTGCCTGGATCCATAATAGATTTGATGGCCAAGTTGACACTACAGAAACTTCGTTGCTATAACAGGCTTTGAAGTAGTTAATTCTAATTTGAGTTACTTACATTAATGTATGTCAGATAGTTCTGAACATTTATTAATATTGCCAAACATATTTGACTTGACTGCAAATGTTTCCTCTATGGTAGTAACTTGCAGACATTTTAAGAAGCTTCAGGAAAAATAGAACTTTTTCTCTGCTTTGTTGATTAAAGACATGGATGATTTTTGTGGCAGACTTTATTGGGCTTTATTGGCCTCTGTTTTGGCTACTGAATTTTGTTTCATGATGGACTTTGTTGATAACTTATATGATTTCGTTTCTGAAGTGTTCTGGTAGGTCTGGGCAGGGTCTGTGGTAGTTATAAACTTAAGTTCAATGAGTGAAAAATTAAAAGAAGGGTGCCAAGGAAAAGGTGTTTTCTGGGCATTAGAGGAACATGTAGGAGGTGCTGTCATTTTTCTCAGAAAGTAGCAGAGGGAGCCTGGGTGTGCTCTTTGGGGAAAAAGTGCACAGTAATATCTTTTAAACCTGCGAGCAAGAGTTCAAATAACTTATTTCAGAAGAAAAACAGCAAAAGCAGATTTTTGTATCTTCATCCCAGTGTGCAAGTTTTTAGTCCAAAATTAAATTTTTCTATTGCTGCCTCACTGTTGTATAATTGGAGATACTTCACCTCCTAATCGTAACCCCTGTCTCCGTTGCCATATACATTTGTGCAGGCCTTGCAAATTTCAGAGAGGTCTGTTCTGATGTTGCCCTTTTTATTTTAGTCTGCTTCCTTCTAGATCATTTTTGTCATGGAGATGTTACTGTGCTTACTGTCTGCTTATACTGCTGCTGGTAGAGACAGTGAGAAGCGGGAGATTAATGATTAAATTTCACACAAACTGGGCAGGAGGCAGTGACAGCCTTTGCTTGGCTTCCTCTGGAATCTGTAGGCACGGGACTGAAGGAATGAAGGGAAACCAAACAGGACAGAAGACTCCCAGGCGAGTTCTCTCTTTCAGGAGAACACCTGGAATACGTGAGGATAATATGTCAGTGCTTCTGAAAACCTACACCTACCAGTCTGATAGGGCAACCATGTTCCCATGTTGTCCCATTTCCAAAGTGACCTAGTTTGAGGACCCAGATGCTGCCACGTGATGGTGTGAGATTTGTGACTGCGAGAAAGAACAACAAACGCAGACATGTCAAAGCTCTAACTGAAAATGATGCGATGTCAACAACATGATGCTGTGCAGAGCTAACTGTATAGTTAAGCACCACTGTGACTGAACATTATACATACAGAAACACTGTTTTCCCCCCAGTCAGGTCTGTCTTAAGACCCTTCTTGGCTTGCCCAGGAGAGTTGCTGGCAATAGCACGCAGTGCAGGCAGTGTGGAAGTGAGGGAAGGACGAGGGGCAAGAASGGGGGGGCACTTTCTGCCCTGTGCTTCCCAGCCTGCCTGCTCGCGTGAAGCTCGGGCTGCTGCTGATACAACTGCTGCTGCCCGACTGCTGTTTATCCATGTGAACATTGGGTTGGCTCATCTAGCTCTGACTGCTTCACAAAGCCCGTGCATTAGGGTGAACGGTTTACTCACAGTTTTGGCAAAGTCTAAGGATTAAACTGACTTCACAGACTGTCACAGTGGTGACCTATGAGGGCACAGGGCCAGAACAGCATGGGAAAACATTTATCCAAGTACCTAATCTACACGTGACTTCCAAATAATCTCTTCAGTTTTCAAAATTTATGTATTCATGAAAGCATTAAATCCATTTTTAAGCATTTGCAATTGTTGACCATAGCCAGTAAAGCTATCCATCCCTGACTTGCAAAGTAAACAAGTGGCATTTGAGAAATTATTAGGGCCTGTTAATTGAGGTTAATGTTGTAACCTGCTTTTGCAGCTGTATCGTTATTATTTATTGGAAGAGTTGCTGGTGAGATCATACATAATGTCTGAGTGTAAATTTAGGAATAATGTTTGTTTTCCAGGTTGATGGATTAAGGGTTCTTCTACTTCTGCCTCCTAAAAAGTTATCCATTTGCCTATATAGTCTCTCATATGAATTAATAACATTGAAACTGTAGGTAAAGCGGCTAGCAGCCATAAATTCCTCTTTGATGTTGTCAGGGTTGCTCCTATTGTCCTCAGATAAGCAGATGAGGTGGGTAGGACTTGAAGCGATGCCGCCTGTGAGAGCTGTGCGTCCTGGTGCCCCGTGTGAGATCACCGAGACCTCAGCCTGCTCTTGGTTCTTGCCTTGGTCAAGCTGATGATAGCTGAGGGCTTGCCCAAAGCGGGATGTGCAGCAGACCCCTCAGTTGTGAGATCTTAGGCAATGTCATCTTGAAGAACTGTCATCGTTCTAAGGTAAGTAGTGATTGTTCTTATGTGAATTTGGGTAGGCCCTGGAGCAGTTCTCAGGCAGGGTTAAATGTTGGGTTTGCCTTTCTGCTCTCTTGGACTTCATAACTGCTGTTGGCTTAAACCAAACCCAAGGCTTAATTCAAAGGRTCCCTCAGTGTTCTCAAGAGTAGTTGTCACTGAGGCTCATGTACTACTGTTACTCCCAAACATACCCAGATATGCTCAACCGTGTTGATATTTTTCTTATATTGTAGCCCTAGAGCTCTCTATTCTGACCTCCCAACACTACCATGTAGTCAATATAACAGCAGAATCATAGAATCACAAATTACATGTCATTATTTTTCTTCTCTGTCACGATGAACAAATCACTGGCTGATTGACTTTGGGAGAGGCGTTAGCCTGTGCTCCCCTCTCCGAAAGGCTGTAGATGTAGATTCAGTCAAAAGTGCATAAGACTTGCTCCCCCGTAAGGGTTAATGCAGTAGATTCTGTAAGGCCATCATGGAAGGGAAATATCATGAGAAATGTTTGGAGAGGGTTCCAGGCAAAAGCAGATTATCTCTAGTGGCAACAAGCAGAATATTGTCCTTAAGATACTGAGGTACTCAATAAGGTACTAAGAAACTTAGATACTGAGAGACTTTAAAAGAGAGGAGGGAGAAGAAAAGATGGGAAAAAAATAATTAAAAATAGAGATTAAATGTGACTACAAAGGCATGCAGTGAGTTGAAATTGCTCTGAATTGCAGCTTCACTGAACTGAATGGAAGCTGACACTTGAGTACCAGTGGCAGGTTTGGCTCTTGGCACTAAGACAGGGAGCAGACTATCCATCTGGAGAACTATTTTAATTTAGAAGAATATCTGGTAAATATATGCTCTTTGCCCGGAGTTTCTACAAAGATGGAGAGCAAGTTCAAGCTCATGGGGTTGAGGTAATCCAGACGAGCACCCTCAGAGCTGGGTGAGCAGTGCTGGGACACTGAATATGGACCACGTCTAGGAACTGGGCTGAAGACACGGTGCATTCCTGTGATTTTCATTGACACACTTGGTGTTTCTGCCAGTGTGGAGCTCAGAAGATTACAGTCACTTGGGGGAGCTGGTCATAAGGCACTAAAAGCAAAATATCTGGTAAAAAGTCCTAACTTCACTTACACGTTGCAACCAACATTCTTGACACTTGGTCTTGGTGTCGGTGATCATTAAGTCTGCCTTTTGTTTTATAGAACTTTATTTTAAGAGACTGGCAGCACTTGCTTTGGAGTTGAGAAACTGTTCAGGAAATAAGCCACTGTTTTTACAATTAAAAACAACAAAACTTAGTTTCCCTTGTAGGAATTTTGCTAAATTCAAGGTTTGAAGCTCTCAGAAAATCAATCATGTGCCCTCTTGTTTTCTCTATGCAGTCTTCACAAAAGGCTCTAGGTACCCTCAGGATGAGCTTTCTGAACAACCTACTGGAAGATCATTACAGGAAATAGTGATTATTCTAAACTTCATTACACTGATATTCAGCTCTGTGCCTTCTGGAACAGGTGCCTGGTAATGCTCATCTGTCCAGATGAGTGTCTGCCTGCCTGAATTCCCAAAGAGATTTTGATGAGGATGCTAGCAGAGAGTTGTCTCCTTCTACAGATAATTTTAGATTCTTTCCAGCGTCACAGCTCATACATTTTTTCATTACAGGTCTTGCTGGGTATAGACAAAACTGCCACAGGAATGGAGGGGTAGCAAATGACCTCAGTAATGCACACATGGATTTCACATATGGCCCAGTAGCCTGGTACCTTGATGCCACCACAGCTGGGTTTGCAATCATCTGAGTATCAAGCTGGCACCAACAGGGACCTGRATCCCGACAGGAACAGGCTTGCTGCTCTGCAGCTGATCATGGACGTAATGGTGCCTAGTGCATTTTTCCCCTGCAGTTCAGCAGGATGCCTAGCGAGAGGGAATGAGCAGCAAAGCAAATTACAGGATTGCCAATATAACTCATATAAGTCGTCACAGAGCCACTGAGAGAGCARGACCTGAATTTCTGGCTTGGTTTTGCAGAGGTGTCAAAGTTGAGAGAGAATGAGAAGGAGGAGAGGGAGATTCCCCCCAATTCTTTTACTTTTTTTCCCTTTAGGTAGGAGCTCAAGAAACTCCAGAATGTAAGACCTTGCCTTATCACACAGTAAAATAATATAATAAATAAGTGAAGCCTTTTACGAATTAGATGCATATGTGTTTACTCATGTACACCAACAGGAATGTTTAGTGTGTGTCACAACAAGCTTCATTTTCAGTTTTCTTTACAGCAATCCTGTCAGTATTTACTAATTTAGTAGTTTCAGACAGCTGCTACTTTAGGATCTACTTGCTACAAATCGAGAACATATGTATTACTACTGGAATATGCAGGAAGGTTAATTAAGCCCTTATTATTTCAGGCTCCTTTGATATTTTTCATCCTTTTTTGCCTGAATTAAATATAAATGAACCCTAAAGATGACATTTTACACAGTCTGAGGCTGACAGACACAGATCCTGTCTCAGGGTGCTGCTCACTGCATAAACTCTTCCCTTCCAGCCTTTGTAGTTCAAAGACTCTTGTCAGGACTTGGATGCGAGGAAACTGCCGCCTCCTCCGCTCGGGATGCGGCGCTCGCTGCTCAGCACCGACGCACAATAAGCGCCAGAGATGACTTTCTGTACAAAACCTCTTCCAGCAGCAATCAGCTGACCGTTTTGTGCATTTTGTCTGCGAGAGAAGCGTGGGCAGTGCTTCACCCTTGAGACGGTGGGGCGTCAGGGTGGATTTTTCCTGTCCTTGTACAGGAATGGAGGTTCTCCCGTTCATGCGCAGAGGGCGCTGCAAGCCAAGGTTTCTCACTCGTCCTGCTGGAGATTCCCGCTCGGCCTCGGAAGGGAGCGAGGGGCAAGGACAGCTTACATGTATATATTTTTATATATAAATGTATGTTTATATATATGTTTTATATGTTTATATATGCATATTTGTGTGTATGTATATATATCTATATACACACGCACACATATATATCTGCATTCCCTCCATTGGAGTGCAGGTGGAAGGATTACTTCTGCAGATGCATTACTGATTTACAAATTAAGTTAAAGTTATATATTTGTGTGTGTGTGTGTATGTGTGTGTATATAATATATATAAAAGCGTATATATATGAGTAATGTGAGATCATTTGAAAGTTTCCTCACAGTTTGGCTTTCTCTGCAGCTCTTGTGCTACAGCTGGGTGCCGTTAGACTAGTTCATGCATTTCTACAGCACTGAAATATTTTAAAGGGGAATTCAGTTTGGTTTAAAACATACCTATGCATCTGCTATTGCAGACAGTATTCAAAGTGACTATTATTATGCCATAAAGTAACCAAAATTGTTTGCTGYGCTTCAGACTTCGCATTCTGGGGAAAATACAGTTAACCGTGATGTAAATGAACATAGATTCAAGGAAATGCATCCACTGTCTGGGCTGGCAGCACAAAAGGCCACACAGAGATTTCTGTTGCATGAGGTTAATGTTTATAAAGTGGAGCGGATTTTTCTTTCTGCTGGATCAAATGCCAGTAGCAATCRCGGTTATTTGCTGTGTCACTGCTGCTGAGCCTGATACTGTGCCTAAAAACTGTCTTGGGAGAGTGTGCAGGCTGTTCCCTGCAGTTCAGGCCCTGGAATGTGTCCTAAAAGGAATGAGGGCKCTCTATGGCCACACATGTTGGAAACCACTGCAGTAAGGAGTAGGCCTTTCCCTGCTATTGAGCTTCACACGCTTGCATTAGGCCTCTGTTTTAATTAACCTTAAATTTCACGCCTGTGCTGTGCTCTTGCTTCGGGCGGTGCACCAAGCTGCCTAAAGGAACATCCCTAAAGAAAACCCTTTTGAATATTAGATTCCTGGTAAGTTTTAGGCTTTTTAAATGGTTATGCTTTATGCCTGCAGGTTCGCTTCCAAGGTTTGCTTGGACAGGGCTTCGTGCGTGCCAGTAGCTTGCAGGTTAAGCATTTGTGGAAGGGAACTGTTACGGAGAGTTAAGAGTCGGACTGTGTTATGGAGAGTTAATGCTTCCAGCCAYAGTAACAGGAATATCGAGAAAATCCAGGTTGTGCCAGAAGTGACTTTGCACATCATGGCGGCTACGCGTTCAGGAAGTTATTTTCTCTAGTGTGGTGTTTAACAATCTTCTGTAAGTAAATACATCTCTGAGGCGAGGACAAAACATGTGCTTGAAAGAAGAAACGGTATGCTGTTTGATGCTTCCTTTTGCAATGCTCAAGAAGGTAAACATCACAAAAAGGTAGAAGTGTGTGTTAGGTGCTCAGCATCAGCCCTTTTAGCTACCTTGTCCCTTAGGTGCAGYCAGAAAACCCAAGGCCGCTTCTGAGCGGACTGCAGGGCAGCAGAGTCCTACCTAAGGCAGGGGCGTTTATCCTACAGGCGCCTAGAGCTGATCCCTGAGGTAAAAAGCGAACTTTAGGCGCTGGCTGTGGGAATGGGAGGGCCCATTGGGAGGACGGGAGGGAGAAGCTCCCAGGTGCTTTGGCAGGACAAGAACCCGGGTGCAGAATTCCCATCGTGGCCGCGAGAGGATGTGGTGAGGAGTTTGGTTGCTTCTGTCTTGTGTACGGCGGGGTGGTGGTTAGAGCCCTTGCCCAAGCTGTGGGATRGCTCGGCTTGATCAAACCCGCATTTCTTGTTTCTCAAGTGGGTGCTTAACCACCAGGCATTTCCTTTCTGCCTTCCTTTTTTTTTTTTTTTCTTTTTGTCATGTTGGGGCTGTGCTCCCAGTGGCAACAGAGCTTGCACCAGGTAACAGTCTGAATCCAAAGCCGTTTAGGTGCCAGCGACACTTTGCAGGGAGCTTAGAGTGCATAAGAAGGTAATACCTGTGAAACAGAGGTGCCTCCAGGGTGAGTCAGACGGCGAGTTTTTAGTATTATGGTTGCACAGGTAGGCATTAGGTTTGTTTAGAAGCGGTAAACATATATTTGCAATGCCATATATGTGTACGCATACATATGAAGAGTGAAAAAAAGGCAAAAAAAAATCACATAAATATTCATATGTATATATTCCCGTATTTACTTTTTCACACATGACTTTTCCCCTGGAAGCAAGGCGCAGTTAGCCAAAGCCCCGCGCTCCTGAAACGGAAGAGGGCACAGAAGCACTGTCGGTCGGGAGATGCGCAAACGCGCGTGTCCGAGCGCAGCTCGGAGCGCGCGGGCCGCCCGGACACCCGCCCCACGGCTGCGAGARGCTGTGGGGCGCGCGGCGGGGGCGGCCGCCAGCTCCCTTCGATAGCTCAGCTGGTAGAGCGGAGGACTGTAGAGGCGCCCGCCCGCCCGCGGSAATCCTTAGGTCGCTGGTTCGATTCCGGCTCGAAGGAGGCTSTGTGTTTTGCGCCGAGGTTGGGGTTTTTTTTCCCCCCGCTCCATTCGGTCGCCGCTCCGGGCCGCCCCCACGGCGGGGCGGGGCTGCCGGGGCGGGGCGGGGCGGGCCCCGAGCCCGGTGGCGGCGGCGCTCGCGGCGCTGTCACGGGCAGGACTCGCTCGCCCGTGGTGCCCCGCGCGGCGCCCGCGCCGCCCCGCCCCGCGCGCGCGCGGCAGCCAATGGCGGCGCTTTCCGCCTGCGCAGATTCAAACGGCGGCGCCGGGGGGAGGCTGCGCGCGAGATTCGGCGGCACGAAGCGAAGCCGCCGGTGGCGCCGCCCGCACCGGGGCGAGACGAGACGAGACGAGGCCGGGCGGGGAGGCGGCGGCAACGACAGGGGCGCGGGCGCGCAGCAGGGCGGGAGCGGGGCGGCGGC
>NW_020454783.1:1640491-1659996 GCF_003342845.1 Nothoprocta perdicaria
CCGGGCCCTGCGTGTGCCCGGGCGGCCGCCGCGCTGCGTGCCCTGCCCGCCGCTCCCTCGGGGGGCCCGGGGAGCCGCCTCGTGTGCGGCGCGCCGCGATTCACCCGCTCCCTCCGCGCCAGCGTACCTGTGCGCCCCGTTTAACGGGAGGCTCGTGGAGAAGCGCCGTGGTTGTTTTGGCTCTGAGCGAAAGATCGCTTCGGGAAAACTGGTAACAGTGTGAAAAGGGGGTCGGGGCTGCGAGGGGAAAGGATGCACCGAGGGTCGCGCTCGTGGGGATGTCCCCTGTGGCCTCCAGGGCTCGCAGGGAGCACCCGCTGCTCGYGGCACTGGGGGCGACACGGATGTTCCCATCCCAAAACTGACTCCACCTGCCTGCGTYCCGGCCCTCTGGAGAGGGAAGAGTGGGTAAACGAGCATTATTTCTCAACAAAGCTGCCATTTAAGCAAGAAAGCGACACTCGGGGGTTCTAACTGTGTAGAAAACACGGGCGGTTCCCTRGAGGGCTTCCCCTGCGGGAGGGAGCTGCCCGAGCCGCCTCGGGCTCCGTGGCCACGGGGCAGAGCCAGTGTCGCGTGTCGCTCTGCACTTGCTCTCCACGGGGCTGTAACCGCTAGTTTCGGCTTTACAAAGCTTTAGCTCGCGCTGTATCTTAGGGCTGTGAAGCGCTCTCATCTCCTAATTGAAAATAAAGCCGGTGTGGATGGCGCAGGAGCTTCTGGTTCGGCATCAGTGCCCTAGGAGCAAACGGTGTCGGTGTCAGGTGGCGATGGTGTCCCGCAGAACTCCATCATCGTGGTTTAAGCTGACGTCAAGATGCTCTCGGGATCACTAATCTAGATGTTGTAGAGTAAGGAGAGAACGTAATTTTTTTTTCCCAAATGGCAGTAAGCTTAATTTTGTTACAATATTCCGGTTTTCATGTTTGGAAGCTCAGATGTCTCTTTTGGTGGTCCCCGCCTCAGAATCGTAAAATAAAGAGAGAACTGAGGCAAACTTCCTTCCAAGACAGCTGGTGCCCAGGTTTTGAAGCATGAATGTGTTTCTTCCTGAAGTTCAGGATTCCTTGTTTGATGAAATTAGGTGGCCACCTTCCGCGCTCCTGTAACGTTTCACCGCGGGTTCCCAACTGAAAAAACTGTCAAAGGAGCTCGAACAACCCAAGGGGTCTGACGGTCTCCTCCTGCCCTTAGAGCAGACTCCGGGAAGGTGGTTCCTAATCTGATTACGGTGTCCCCCGAAGCGCGGCCCAGGAGCGGCCGYGGCGGACGGGCCGCGCGGAACCTGCCGGCACCCGCGGCCCCAACGGCCGCCACCGGCGCCGCCTCCCGCTCCCCGCTCGGCCGTTCGTCGTTGGGCGCCCCTGAACGGACGGCCGTTCAAACAGCCGCGGAGCAGAGGTGGTTCCTGGCCAGCTTCCCGAGCCTCAAAGAGGTCCTGAGATGACGTGAATGAGCATCTTCACCTGAGGTGTGAAKTAGCTCGCCTTTTGTCGGTCTTTCGACGTTGGGCGCTCCTGAAAGGGCCGTTTTTCAAATACMTGTGGAGCAGAGGTGATTCCTGGCTGCCTTCTTGAGCCTCAAGTAGGTCTTGAAGTTACATGAATGAGCGTCTTCATGTGAGATGTGAGTTACTCCCCTCAACTGGGGGAAACTCAATAATTCCGCTCCTGAAAYCAGTGTACTACAGGGTTAAATAAAAATTTTATTTTGACTCTTGTTATTTCAATAGATTTCACATTGTTGCATAATCGTATATGGTCTCTCACAGCTTGGCTATATGAAAAGTATATGGCATTTGCACTTCCAAAATGGTTTTATTGCTGGAACAAGTTGTGGTGAACCTTTGTGGAAGTCTTTAGAGCACTGGCCTCTGGCATACTGAAAATGTAAGGTAATGAAAAATATATTAAAATTTAATATTAAGCACCTAATCCTTTTATATTTAGTGTACTGCATAAAACTCTTTGCCTCAAATGAAACATGAGAATTATTTCAAGTCAGTTCCTTCTTGCCGCCCTAGCAGGCTGGAGAAGCTTCAAGAGCTGTCGCACTACGTGGATGTGATCACTGAGTTTAGGTGTCCTGCCTATAGCTCAGATGGCTGTACGCTTCAATGTTAGCTGGGAAGAACAAGAGAGTTAACCATGCGCTAAATAGTTTGAACAAGAAAAATATGTAAATAACCTAATATGAATTAGGAAAGGTTTCTGTATCACCAAGGTGATAGAGAAATTAGTAGTAGTAATTAAAGGCAAAAACAAATTTAAATTCCATCTCTTCAGCTCCATGCAAATCTACAGGTGATCTAAGGATAAATGCTCATGTTTTTAAGATGCAAGTTTTTGTTTGTTTTTAGAAATAATAATTGGTTAATCTCGAATTGTCATTTCAGACTTTTTTTTTTAATCTTAGCTATTTTAATGAGCCTCATATAGAGCCTGACATGTTTTGCAGTTGGTGATTAGGGAAAATTAAATTAATGTCACTGTGTTATAATTTAGAACAGAATATACACTCACACAACTTTTTACATTATCTTATTCAAATTTTGTGGCGCTTTCCCCACATGTTGTTCACGTAAATTAAGACTCAGTTCTTGATATGGTCCATTGTGTGGCTGGGTGAGGAGGACGTGTTGACAAAGAGCTTAACCACAAGGCCAAGTTTTAGTTCCAAGTAAATCATGTGGTTTATTTGGGGTGGAATTTAATTTGAGGTGGAACTGGATTTTGATACTAGGGCAGGCTCCATAGGCAAGAGCCTGTGGAATAAGGGTGCTGAAAAGAGGGGACGGGAAGGAAGCTTAGCTACCTGTGAGCCGAAATCCTATTTTATTAAGTCCTAAACCACTTCATATAGATCCCTGAAGTCACTGTTTGAAAGTAGCCTTGCTGCTTTTCCTGCCCACACCCTCAAAGCAAGTGCTGGGAAGAACCTGGAGCTGGCCTCGGGACAAATGTGTCTCGTACACATCTGTGTCACTGATGTGTCACTGACACATCTCGTCAGTGACTCTGGAGAACTTTGATTTTTGTGCGGGTTCAAGATGCGGTAGCAGCAGTTGAAGCTAAGGAGGGAACACCCCTGTGAGCGAAGTGATAGATTTAAAAGCAGTGTTAAATATATTGGATCCCCAAGAGATGGGCGTGCCCTGTGTCTTGGTAACTCAGATAAATAGTGCATGTTTTAAATGGTTTAGACAGCTGCCTTTCAGTCAGTTTCTGTGACAGCAGCACTGGTTACCTCTATTGCAGTGTGGCCATTTACTTACCTCTGGTTTTGGGGAAGAAAAAAGAGAATTCTCAGACTTTGAACTTACTTTTTATTTTCTTCTGAAATATAAACTGATGATATTTATGAATTTCTTTCATACTAATAACAGGTTGTGTGTAAGTTAAGATTACAGTGTGAAACTCCTTTCAGTTAAAGCCGTGTATCCGGATGCGAGTCCCCTCTGTGCGTCCCCGCTGTAGCCAACACAGCGGGACCAGCCCTTCCAGCCTCTGGGCCAGGGCTCCCTGTGTCTAGCACGAGTCCTAGGGCCAGCTGCAGTCCCGTTTCCAGCAGCCTGGGCACCAGCAGGTGGAGGGCAGACTGGGAACTGGGGGGTTACTCGCTTTCCGGGCCTCTCCAGTTAGCAGGTCCTGGTGTCCGGGACAGAAAGTCTTTGACTGGGAAGAACCACTGTATCTAGATCCTGTAACTCTGTGAAGCGACGCTCCTGTGCAGGGCAAGAGCCTGATGATGAAAATTTCAGGTTGACACTAAATATTTCTCATTCATTTTCTTTTCCATGGCTTGTTACCACCTTCAGAACACAACCCCTCTCCCCTAAACGAGAAAACGCTCCTGGTTTCCCACCTGTGGCCCTTACATAGTCCCCTGGCAGGCGTATGTTTCACGTGATAGCCTGTTTCCTATACCATTAAAAGATGGATGTTCCTCTGCAGCTCTTCTAGCTGCAGGGTGGATTGGAAAAAGATTGGGCCCAGTTGAGCTATGAAATGCTGATTGCTGCTTGCGCTGGGTGTTAAGTGTAGAATCCCTGTTGATGTTTAGCACTGAGACTTCTTTTTAAAGCCAAGATTTAGGGAACTATTGGCTTAAAATAGAACTCAGAAGATTCTTTCCTCATTTGTTAGGGTGCAACATAATAGGCAAGAGTCTTTTAATGCATTTCTTGAAGTTAAGGTTTAATAAAGGCAACAATTTCAATTGATTCCTGAGCAGGATTCCTAATGCTAGCCTGTTCAAACTGAAAACTCTCCAGGAATCAAGATTTGCAGAATGTACTGTTTGTGCTATGGAGGTGGAATATGAATGTTTCTTTTAGGCTGGAAAACCTCTTTATCCTATATACTCAGTTGTCTAAAATTGAGGTAGGATTTATAAATATGGTACAAAAACATGAACTTAAATAGCTTTTGCTTCAGATTTAAATCTTGAGTTAAGATGARTAGTCTCTCTGTATCTTGCATATACTAATCTTGCAAGTTAAACCAATTCTTTTCCTTTGATATGGGGAATGTGCATATGAGGAGTGTTCTAGAGACAGATTTTAAGTTTCCACTAATTATATATGTCATTTTAGAGTAATGTATGCTGCTAGGAAAAAACTGAATATACATCATCGAATATCAGTACCTAGAAATAAAAAGATAAATTATTCAGCACGAATTTAAACCATGCTTCTGTCTTCCTCTTCTGCATAGTGAGGAAGAAGATGACGATCTCCAATATGCAGATCATGACTATGAAGTACCACAGCAAAAAGGACTTAAGAAGATATGCAACCGGGTGAAATGGACACGAGATGAGGTAACACCTTCTGCTTTAGTTTCTTTCCTATGTGGTGTTGGAAATGTGCTGGAGTGTGTTGTATGTGCTGAGTTGGGATAGCATATATATTTATTGGCTGAGGTTGTCTTAACAGGATGAAAAGCTGAAGAAGCTGGTAGAGCAAAATGGTACAGATGATTGGACTTTCATCGCTAGTCATCTACAAGTAAGTGTGAATCTCTTTTTCAGTTAAGTTTCCTTTCAGTATTTTTATATTTTGGTGATGTGTTTGAAAACAAATGATAGAGAAGTTGGAAACAGTTACTAGACAAGACTGTTTCAAGGACTGTTTATAATTTGGACTTGAAATCTAGCTCAGACTTTAAGAGCTTATCAGTTCATACTGAGACTCAAATGATGATCTGAAATTATCCAAAACCCCTGGTATACCTACATATACATATACCTATATTTTCTGTCGATTCGGGATTATATACTTAATTTGTCAGTTGTGTCCTGTTGTGCTCCATGGGGGAGTTTGAAGCCACAACTCTCTTACTTGTTCCATCACTAAATGATTCCTCAGCTAGGAAAACCATTGTATGATTTGGACATTGATGATGTTTCTTTATCTTCTAATTAAATGTTACGAAATACCTACTATATAGGTATAGATAGACTATRTAGCTAGACTCTACAAAAAAAGAATTAAATTATTACTTAAAATTGAAGTAAAATGTATAAATGTTAGAAATCAGAAAATTTAAAAACTTTTGATTGTAAAATTGAATGGAATGACATGATTGAGTAAAGTACACATGCAGCTAGGTGAAAATAAATTTGAATTCTAAAAGCTGGACTGCAACTTTTAGATGTTCCTGTCATATTTGTGCAATTATATTGCTTTTTTTGATGAATAAGGAATATAAATTATCAAGTCCTTCAGCTGAAAACATAATTTTGGAGACAAATRGGGAAGCAAGCCGACCTGTTATGACAAAACAGGATGAAAAAAGTTGTCTACTCCCCCTGCCATTCAGCCCAATATAGGAAGTTTTCATTAATCTTGAAATTGAGAATAGAATCAGTTTTAACTTGCAATGTTCACTAGGATTCCTCCACCCTTGTTACCTTTGTTCCTATCCAGTTACAAAGGTGGAATTAAACAATGATAGAGATGGGAAGAGAAACTAGGCTGCAGGGAAGAGAAACAAATAAAATATTGTTCAAGTGTGCTTAGGTTGAAAAGAGGCTGCCCAACTCTCATGGGAAACATGCATGGAAGACCAAGTTGCTCTTTGCAAAGACAAGCAAAGGTGGGCACAGGTAGCACTTACCTTATTCCTCTTGATACTGTTTAGCTAGGAAAGCCAACTATATTTTGAATTATTAGCAAGTAAAGACATTCAGAAACTGTCATCTTTTCAGAACTCCATCTTGCTGTTGGACTGGGTACAAATGAGCCTCCCCTTCATCCTGCCCTGAAAGTAAAGTTGGCCTAAAGGTGACACAGAGAGGGAATGCAGCATGTTTTCTCTCTCAGTTTTTCGTAGCTAAGGCAGACCTGAAATGATTTTGAAGGTAAATCATTTGATTTGAAGGTAAAGCACTGCTAGGCCATGATTTCAAACTTGTTCTTCCATTGAAAATTTGGAATAATTGTTCTCTGTGTTAAATGTGCCTTTTATGGCTTGTCTGTATTGGAAATTGATGTTTTATAACACATTGTAGTGTGCTTTTAAACATACAATGCCTGCTTGTGAATAACTTTTCTTTTTTGGTCTGCAGACTACCTTATTTAACTTCATTTTAGCATGATAATTTCTTCATTTGGTAGACAGGCTCAGCAAAGCTGTAATCATTGCTAACTAATACGTGCAACTTCTTGTAGCTAAGAGTTTTAACAGGTCAACCTGGTCTCTAAAACTATTTCAGAATCGTTCAGATTTTCAGTGCCAGCATCGATGGCAGAAGGTGCTAAACCCCGAACTCATTAAAGGTCCGTGGACTAAAGAAGAAGATCAGAGGGTAATGAAAGCTCATTGATACTTTAACTATAGTTAATAAAAATAAAGTGATGACCAACTGCTAAGGATATGTGAAGATTTTCTGTGATCTCATCCCCACACATTGTGCTTGTCACATCTTGTGCTGCAGATAATTGCATTATATTATGCAGAATAAAAGTGCAGCTGTTCTTAAGTAAATGGGATGTCTGGTCTGCTCAGGTGTTTAATTTCTCTTTACTCAGGTTGCTAGCTCAATTGCTGTAGCTCACAAAGTAGAGGATACCTCTCTGGCACTAAAGATCCAAGGTGTTACTTACATCTTCTGTTTTCCTCAAACCCACCAGACTTGAAGAGSTTGGGAATGGGAGAAATTTGTTTGTACTCTACTGTTAATGAAACTGAAATGACTTTTTAAATTTCATTCCCACATTTTTTTTTCTTTAATCCACACTGCACCTCTTTTCCTGCAAAACCAGGGCTGTGCTTTAGGGGCACGTGCATTTAGCTTTCAGATTTGGCATAGACTGCTCGTTCTCATTGTTTAAGCTAAGCTGGTTCAAACTAGTATCTGTAAAATTGTGAATATGGTTCCCTTAATTTGTTATTTGATAGCTCTTATCAGTCTTTCAAGAAAAATGTTTGTATAATGTGAAATAAAACTGAAAAAAATAAAAATGGTGGAGACTGGGAGAGGAAGTTTTTTGTATTGTCTTGCTAGTGTATTTTGTTCTTGTTTTTTTTTTTTTATGTGTGCATGTTTCCCAGTGTCAGTCTTTGTAATGTATAATTGGGGTGCTGAAGTTTGCAAAAAACATGTTCATCAGTATACCCTAACCCCAGAGCTTTAAAGTATAATAATTGCTTTGGTTTCTTCAAAAGTAACTAACAAAAACCCCATATAACCACTGCCTCTATAGGACTAGTTTCTTGCCAAACTGACTGTTATAATCCTGTTCTAAAACATGAGTTTATCGGTTGCCTTAGTCTTTAGAAAAATTACATCTTGGAATTCTAACATAGTTTCCTCTGCATTCCAGGTTATTGAGTTAGTTCAGAAGTACGGTCCAAAGCGCTGGTCTTTAATTGCCAAACACCTGAAGGGAAGAATAGGCAAGCAGTGCAGAGAGAGGTGGCATAACCATCTTAACCCTGAGGTAAAGAAGTCTTCGTGGACGGAAGAAGAGGACAGGATAATCTATGAAGCTCACAAGCGTCTGGGAAACCGATGGGCTGAAATTGCAAAACTTCTTCCTGGAAGGTGCTTTTCAACTTTATTTGTATTGAATATTGGAATATGGAAAGCAGGCTTTGCACAAGTCTTTCCAGAATAATTTGTTAAAGAACACCCGTTGAAATTCAAGTCATCATATCTTGATAGATACTGAAACAACTGCCTGTTGAAAATCTTGCGCATTTGCTTCTGTGTTCTTAAAAATCTAGAACACAAAATGACCAACACATCTSTAACACCTTGGAGGTTCCCTCAAATTCCTAACTTGTAATTGTCGAATTTCCAATAGCTGAAAAACCTGTAGTGGGGCTCAGGAGAGCAAGGTAATAACTGCAATTAATAATGGAATAGTCTGTGCTATCACCATGCTACGATTGTGTATCAAAGCCCCTCAATAATATGTATTTGAAGTGACTTTATTTTTGGTTTAAGTTCAGAAGTCTTGGGGGGAGTGTTGTGGAACATATCAAAATTGAACATTTGCAAAGCAGATGAGGTTAGCAATCTTCAAAGCCTAGACTTGGGAGAGATTCACTGCAAAGTCAGTTAATGTTAAGAGGTTAACATGTAGTCTATAGAATCAAGAATGAAGTGCATGTATTTATTGTTCTGTTTATGTTTGCTTTAAAGTGATTGCCAATTTCTATGCTGTAGAAAATAAAACTTGTGTGTGTAAAGAGTTTAATGAAACTTGTAGTGTTATGTTATTCAMTGAAATTCAATGGTAAGCTGAATTCAGAATTCTTTGTCAGTCTCCTGAATTCTATTTGTGTGTTCAAGAGGTGACTGTCTTACCTCTACCTGTGCCTAAGGAATGTCAGCTCTTGTTATGGGAGGAGAGTGAGCCCGTTGGGATGTGTGTTTAAAAACTTGACATTTTGGTTAGTTACTGAATTTAAGTTACTGATTGCAGGAAATCCTTTGGAGGAATAGTAAGGGAGTGGATTGAATCTGAAGGAGACTTCAGGGAGCATTTAAGGACAGAGGCATTCCCAGTTCACTAGCTTATTCAGTGAAAGTAAATCCAAAATGACTCTTTTCTAAAAATTGGTTCCTTAACTGAGGAATTTGTTAAGAATTTGTCAATAGGGAGATGAAAAGGGAAAATAACTCTTGGAGTTGAATGTAGATATAAGTATGGAATTAAGCCCCATTCTTTATTTTTGTCTATCTCTCTGTGACACTGGGCACTTAGTATTAATATATACATTATTTTACCTTAATGTTTGTCTAGTGTTAAAAGTGACTCCTGCGTGTTTGCTGAACCGCAGACCTTCTCTTTCCAAGGGAGTAGTCTTTGCCATGTCTGCTTTTCCARTACAAGACCAGGGCACCAGGAGATAGTGCCTGATCTTGGAGATCACCAAGCTGCACAGGCTACTCGGGGAGCTGGGAATGCAGGCTGTCATTTTAGCAGAGATGTTTTGTAGTGGCAAACATGAGCCACGTCACCCTTACTGTGCTGCAGGACAGTAGGGTGAGTGGGGAAGCTTGATGTTCTCCTGCACGTTTCTAAGAGATGCAAAGAGAATAAAGTGATATAGCAATAGAGAGTGTATGGCTGTTCTTGAAGTAGCCAAGAAAAAGGATTTTTGTCTCTAATAACAGCCAGAACAAAAGATCTCTCATTTACTTTTAAATTTCCTTCAGACTTAAAAATTCATGTKGAAGACTTTTTGAGGGGGGCGAAAAAAAAAAGCAGCTTTTCAGTAACTGTGCAAAGAAACCCGTGATTATGAAATTGTYAGTCAAAGCTGCTCCAGCTGCCTAGATTTGTGGCTTTGGATTAATCTACTGTACAGGCTCTGCAAGTGTGTTAAACTTTGAGATATGAAAACCAGTTATTTTTGTACACTTTCATTTTAGGACAGATAATTCCATTAAAAATCACTGGAACTCAACAATGAGAAGAAAGGTGGAACAGGAAGGATATCTGCAAGATGGTATAAAATCCGAAAGAGCTAGTTCATCCAAATTTCAGCACAAACCTTGTGCAACTATGGAACATGTGCAAACCCAGAGTCAGTTTTACATACCCGTTCAGACACATGTAAGTTCTAAATCCATGATAATTAGAATTTCCCAGTTTGGAATCATTCATTGGGTTTGGAAATAGAAATGAATGTGTGTATGTGGGGTGTTTTGTTTTTTTTTTTTTAAATCTATTAAGTCACTGCAGTACATAGGAAAATATTTAAGAAATTTTAAAGCTGTAGTAAGTGTATATAAGTATGGTAATCTAGAGATGATCTTATAGAATCCTTTGGTTTAGAATATATAAAGTCATGTATGTCTCTTAGATTCCAACATACCAGTATGCATCAGCCGAAGCGAGCTGTCTAGAACATGCTTCAGCCTCTTCCAACTTAATTCAGGTAAGTTGTTACTGGGCATTGTTAGTGAACAAAATCTGCTTTGTTTTATAATGTATAATGAAGATTTAAAAAAAAGAAGTGATCATTAAAATGTTTTTATTATTAATTAAATTTGCCTAAGCATTCCTCTATTTGTAAAGAGCTTTCACTATTTAAATGAGAGTTCTAAGTAGGAAAAAAAGAGATCTTTGTGGATCTCAGTGCTGTAGGTGGATCTATCTTGTATTTTTTCATAAGAGAGCTTTATAAGATGACGTTGCAGGATATGATAAGTTGTGTATGGTATGTAAATATATGTATTGGTTATGGTTGTATCTGACGATTATAGCTTAGAAAATGTCTACTAATTAAATTTCARGTTAGAATTATGACTTGTTTGCATTACCAAGCTTCTGTGAGACTTCCTTGCAAGATTTTATTTCCTTACACATGCAATAATACATCTCTACTTGAAAGATTCGGTTAAAATGACATACTGTGATGTATATTTGACTCTACTGTTGTCTTCAGTATGTTTTAGACCCTTTCTATATGATAAACCTCTGTCCCTCAAATAGGCTGTTTTGCATCGCTATAAATATTTAAGTATTGAAGAAAGCAAAAATAACATTACTGACTATTTTGGTTTCCTTTTGTGGATGATACTGGCTCACTTGGAATTGGAAGTGCCAGACTCCAAGTGTTGTAGACTGGAAAGAGATCTTGATTTGTGATATGACCTTCGGGAAGAATTGTTGTGAATTTGGATTTGGTAAAATGATTGTTCAGATAGAGGGGGAAAGTAGTTTGTCTGAACTAGATGTGCTAAAGGCATTTGGCAGAAGTCTGCCTTACCTTAAGTTTTCTTGAGCAGTTCATCTTTTCATATCCTGGGGAGGGAGTTCTCACTAGGTTCTCCCTCTTTCCATCTCTACTCTGGGAACAGAATTCACCAAGCTTGCAAATTRTAAGGCCTCATGTAGCTTTTGCCAACTCAGACTGCCCCTTAAAGGGAAGTTTAAGATATATTCTGCTACTAGAAATCCCTTCAGAACAGGAGGAAGACTTGTAAAGGTAGAATAACTAGCTTTCAAATGCATGGCATATGTCCTTATTTGCCATGATTTTTTTTTTAACAGTTTCCTTAGCTATGCAGCAATATTGGAAAAATAGAAGAGAAAAAAACAGCTAGTTCTTTTCCAGTAGCAATGGTGGTACCAAATGTTGGCTTGCTTGGTGCTGGTGTAGATTCTCTGCCAGCAAGAGCTAGTTTCAAGCACTGTCTCACACACTTGCTGAGGATAATCAGATTCAAAATGCWGGGGAACATGTGAACTTCTCTACATGAGTTCTTGTGCTGTTCTGTCTATCAGAGCTGGAGCCCGGCGTTTTTCTCTTAGTCTGCTGAAGTCCACTGAACACTTATGGACTATATTGGAAGCCTTTTACAGTTATGTAAATATTACTTTAAAATCAGATCAATCTCATAAATTTCTGGGGTTGTTTTGCTTGCAAATGACTGTTGCWTTGCATAGTATGATACAGCTTGAACAGCTGGTCCCAGTTTGTGCAACTCTTATTAAAATGTRTTTAAGGTATATTGTAAAATTTTTATAGTGTGTCAGGGGAAGGCAAAAATAATGACTTTTTTCTTAAATGTTTCAGCAATCTTTTATTGATGATGATCCTGATAAAGAAAAGAAAATAAAGGAACTTGAATTGTTACTTATGTCTGCAGAGAATGAAATCAGAAGAAAACGAGTATCATCTGTAAGAATTGTACAGTTCTTTAAATATTTGAATTGACTGGGATTAATCCTTAGCAATTAAGTAATGGATGCTTATTTTTTGCATGATATTTTTGTCTGACTCTCTAAAATTACTCAAACTTAGTATGAAAGTGTAAAAGAAAATCTATCTGTAATTTGAGACAAAGTATTTTAGTGTGATTCTCTAAATTCTGAAAACAGTACTGAGCAGTGTACTAAAGTGAGATAGCCATTTGGATGTTAAGTCATTGTGGAACCTTCATTAAAAGATAGCTGATCATACTAGGAGTATTTCATGTTTTAGAAACAATTTCTAGTCTTAAAATGTATTTGTATACTGCAGTGMGGATGACTTCATAATGTTCTCGTGTTCAGGAAAACAGGAAACTTGCATCAGGGATGGCTTCAATATAGCCCCTAATAACCAGTACAACCCATAAAGATTAAGCATAGACACATAAGAGAGAGAGAATTTGAATCTTATATGAGTGAGATAAGAGATGATGAATCCGTAGATGCAAGGGAAGGACTGTAACTGCTTTCATGCAAGCAAATAACTTGTGTTTGAAAATGCAAAAATAAGCAGTTACCCTTGGTCTTCCCACATACTTTTCTCCACCCATGCACTATTCTCATGTGTGACTCCTTTTTTGCTTTCAAATCTGAATTAGGCTAATGCATTTCTTCATACTTTTTAGCAAGCTGGAAATCTGCCTAGCTGGTCTGGAGGCTTTGTCATGGAAGACGGTGTGTCGAATACCCTAAATAGCTTTGGGGACCAAACGAGTGAATACTACAGCATAGATGAGACCCAGAGCGCCTCYGTTCAGCAGAATTCACCTACCAAGTATTTGGCTGTGGAAGCAAATGCGGTTTTATCATCTCTACAAACCATTCCAGAATTTGCAGAGACACTAGAGCTTATTGAATCTGTAAGTCTGGTTATGTATTCTAAATAAGTAAATATTTGGGGATATTTAAATTGATTCAATGCGTGTAAGGTTTTTTTCAGTTAGGTATTTTGAAAAGATAAAAGAGAATAACTCTTTGGAGTTATTGCCTCCAGAGGTAGAGAGCTCTTGGATGCTCTTGGATGTTGTTTCACAATCYGGGATAAGTCTTTTTGTGCTTCTGTTTCATACCTTGCCTCAYAGGATCCTGTAGCTTGGAGTGATGTCACCAGTTTTGACCTTTCAGAAGCTGTTGCATCTCCTGTCAAGCCAGCTCCAGTAAAACTAATGCGAATTCAGCACAACGAAAGGGCTACCGAGTGCCAGTTCAGTGTTGTGCTTGATGGCAAGAAGCCAAGCGGAATCAGCAGTGAGGAAGAAGCAGTGTTTTCAGCAACCCCAAACCTAACCAAATTCAGCACTCCACCTACCATCCTAAGAAAGAAAAAGAGACTGCGTGTTGGGCAATCCCCAATTAATGAACTGAATGATGGTTTGTGTAATGAAGCCATCAACGTTGCACTAAAGCACACGCCAGTGAAAACACTACCATTTTCTCCGTCACAGGTAAGTCTCCCTTTAAATAGAAACCATGCACTGCATCGTTTATAAATCACAGTCTCTTCCTGGGTACTATGTTACAGTCTAAACAAATAGGTTCAAGTATCTTAATAAAACATTTGTTAAAGAGTAGATCTATTTTAAAAGTTTTTAARTAACCTACCTCCTCTGTTTTGAAGACTGGATTTTGTGGTCGGTGTTCTGCTTGAGCTTGCACTTTCTCATAGAGATATTGTTGATAGTTCTAATTGGTCCCTGTGTTCATTACCTAAGCAAAGAGTAGGTATTTCTAAAAGCATGGTTTAATTGATAAATTTGGTARATGCCATGCAGTCTAAGTTTAAATAACATATTGGAGTTTATCAGTAAAATCTCTGCCTATAATTTGTGTCCTACTTTTTTTCTTTTTCATTGTTCAGAACAGCTGTAAAGTTTTGTCATTAGTTAGCCTTTTTTTTTCCCCCTCTCTCTAGTTTTTCAACACTTGCTCTGGAAATGAACAATTTAACCTTGAAAATCCTGCATTTACATCAACTCCAATCTGTGGGCAGAAGGTTCTAATTACAACTCCTCTACACAAGGAAATGACACCAAAAGATCAAAAGGAAAATGCTGGGTAGGATTATTACATTAAGAATCTGGTGGTGGTGTTCATCTAAAAGTGCACTTTTCTGAACACTGTGGAAATAGTCTGCACATACAGTATGAATGAGTTCAAAGAACACTGACATGTAAACGCTTGCATGCAGATGTAAATTTGCCTCCTTCTTGGAACCACAGAATTTACTTGCAATCAGTTATTTTTTTTAACAGTTATATTTTAACAGTTTTTTTTAACACAGGACAAAACACAATTAAATTCATTTGTACCTGGGACCAGTTTGTGGCAGTTTAGTATTTCCTGATTTGTGGTGGTGATATCACTTGTGCAAATTGAGATATTTAAAAATGCTTAACTGACTTAAATTCATTTGTATAAACACTTTGCTGTGCTTGAATAGTTTTAGAACCCCTACAATTAGAAGATCTCTGCTGGGTTCAACACCAAGGACGCCGACTCCTTTTAAAAACGCTCTGGCTGCTCAGGAAAAAAAGTATGGCCCTCTCAAACTAATGGTATGTAATGACATAAGTCTGTTTTTTGTTGAAGTAGCCCGGTGCCCTCTCAGTTTTGAAATACAAGCCTATGCATGGTCTTAGAAAGCAATCTGCYATGTCAGGACATTTCCTAAGATCCTAGAGAACAGTTAGTGGATCCACAGTGTTTCAGGGCTTTTGTGTTGGATAGACCGGTGTCGTTGAGCGTAGGACAGAAGCATCTCCTTTGGGGCAGCATTCAGTCCATCTACTCATTTGGTCCATAGCCGTTTTCTGTCACTACTGACAAGGACAGACTTAACACACTGGCTCTGTATTTGTATTTTTTTAAATTGCGGTAGTCTTGCTAAGACTGGTAACATCATTGTCTGAGAATTTGATTTTAATACTCTGGGGTTCTGTTTTTCCTAAGGAGAAATTTTTCCTAAGGAGAAATAAGTGAGAAGAGGGATGGGTATGGCTCCTCCCATTAATGTAATCTGACAAAAGCAGCCTGATGCAGATGAAGGAYTGGCTGCATTATTTTAAGCAACTTTCACACTTGATTTGTAAAGCTTTGTTATCTTTGAAACTTTAGGGCTGTTTAAGAGATGATTTTTTGTTTTCTGGTTTTGGTTCTTCTACAGTGTGGGGAGTGAAACCAGATGTTTGCTACAGCAWGTTAGTATTTGGTGCTTTTTTATGGGAAGGTTTTAGAAGGATTTTGTCTTTCCTAGGATTTTCTTGAGTAAAGTTTAGGTTTTTCTTGATCCTAAAAAACTAGCATTTTTTTTTCCTAGCAGTTCATGGCTACTGTGATTCTTACAGCTGTCTTTTCTGGTGGTATAACCATAATTTTTTTCCAGTGTGTCAGATTTTTGCTCCCTTCGCCTTGCTGAGGCATTTTAATGCATAATAACTTTTGGAATCCAGTAGACATATGCCTTTCAAATTCAGAATAATTTCAAGCCAATATATATTGACTACTGTGTTTCTGCAAACACAGAAGGTAGCTCAGACTTTGCCACAGGGCTTGGCACCATCTGTGTTACCCTATAGATTCACAGTCTCTCACTATGCAAATGGTGTGGTTTGACATTCCTGCTTCTGTCCACTATTAACCTCCTGTTCAAAATCAAATTTTGAGGGCTTAGGGGAATTCTTCTCCTATTGGTACACAAAGGAGCCATCTGTATGGCTTATGTGAAATTCTGTACTCGGGACTTTCAACACAAATCTCTGAATAAGACATTGATAGTTTAATACATGTTCCTCTCCCAACAAGAGCCATGATTTATAGTACAATTTTTCTTACTTTGCTACATATAAAGATTTATTTATCCYTTTTGTCTGTGGATAACTTGCTAAAACATATCAACTGCTCACCTGTTTGTATGTTTTCAGTGTTACCCTGTGTTCTTAGAAGCTAGTGTGTGCATGTATGTATTATCTGGCTGAAAATAATGCGGAGTAATATGAATTATAGTATCACATAGTCTTGAAATGTTGATCTATAGTTAAATACAATAATCTAATCCTTAATCTGTTGCTGATTTTTGATGGATTTTTTATCTGCCCTAGATTAGGTGAACGGAGAATATGATGAAAAGTAGTAACTAATACGCTTCCTATATTCTTCTTTGATTCTAATTAATTTAGTCACAACCACTTGCCTTCCTGGAGGAAGATATTAGGGAAGTTTTGAAAGAGGAAACTGGAACAGACATATTTTTCAAGGAGGAAGATGACCCTATCTATAAAAGCTGCAAGCAAGAGGTAAGACTACCATAATGCTTTCTGACGGGAAATAATTGCCTTTAAACAATGTTTTAAAAAAACTTCTCTGTAAACCATTACAGCACAATTCTGCTAAGAAAGTCAGAAAATCACTGGTCCTAGATCCATGGGAGAAAGAGGAGYTTGGTGCCCAGCTCTTCACTGAGGATAATAATAGTTTGGATGTACAGGTGGGTATTAAAGTACTGAATAGCATCACTGGCAGCAATACTAATGTAAAATTGAATGTCTTCAACTGTATCAGCTAAAATAGAGTGTGGATTTTGGCTAAATTTATCATGCATCTCCACTTTGAAATATTAAATATTTAAGCAACACTTGACTATTGGGGTTTCCGGGCATGAATTTTCCTTCTGCCCCTAGGACTAGGAGGCTTCAGCTGGGGGAGTCCTGTGGATGCCTCATGGAGCTGCCCCTCTCCTGGTGAGGGCTGCACTTGGCACGGATATCGCCCTGCAGCCCTGTCCTCATCCTGTATCGGGCAGCATGGKTTTTTTTCCCTTTTCTTTACATACGAGTAAAGGACAATGCTGTAAAAGTATCAAGCATTCAGAAAATTAGGTTTGTGGTCTTCCTCTGCCAAGGGAATTTGAGATACTTCTCTCTCAGCAACCAGGGCACAAAGAGTATGGAGGTAGGGCTGCTTTGTCCCTCATTTCTTTAAAAAGTAGCTCAATATTTTCTAATTGGGTGACTAAGTGAACAGATAAATCTTTATTCTTGTAATTTGTGGGGAAAAAAAACCCTTTTGTTCTAAGTTACTTGTTAGAATTAATCCGCAAGTGTATTAATTTGAAAGCACAAATGTCTGGATCTTGGTCAGGCATAGAGTTATGTTCCACAGGCAGATATGCCAGTGAGAGGTGAAGTGAAATGAAGAGGCGTTTAAATCCTGCTGCGTTCTGATTATTGTGGCCAGCTTTCCAAATTCCCTCCTTTAATTAACGCCCTCATTAACCGCCCCCGCTGGAAGCGCTGGGTGTTGGATGCGCTGCCACCTAGTGGAATCCCGTGGCTCGCGGGCCGCTTCCATCGGCAGCATCTCTGCARCGGCGGAAAATCAAACCGGAATGCCCACGCTTCCCTTGCACACTCTTCCGTGCCATATCAGAATATTCCTACCCCTCGTGTTCAGAAAAATAAATCGAGGATAGCTGAGGTAGCTGGTGGGGCGTTTGCTCTGTTTCAATGAGGGATTTTAATGGAAACATTTCCTCTTGGGATGGGGGAGATGGTGGCAGTCCCTGACTTCAAAATGCAAAAATGCACCGACCCTTAATTGCTTGTGCATGAGAAAGACTATTGGGAGGAAGGCCCCAGCTAGAATAAATGCTTAAAGGTAGGTTAACATGTTTTAATGGGTAGTATGGTACCATAATAGCTATTATGGAAAAACAAACAAGTATACTTGCCAGTTGCTCGCATCTAAATGTTTTTCTCTTACAAACTTGTCATGTGCTTTGCTGTAATAAATCCAATTGAATTTTTTTTCACTTACATAAAAATTATCARTATATGAAACTATTTTGTCAAATCGTTGAGTAATTAATTCTTAAAGTAGTTTCCCTTGCTAGTACTGATATGATGATAATTTTTTAACTGTAGCCACGTTGTCATTAGTTAGGAAAGAGTTGCATTAGAACTAAATTATAAACTCTTTTTCTTAAACCAATTTTGTAGTTATCGTTTGACTTGATAATGTCTCTTTTTTTAATAAAATGTAGTCAGATATATCATGATTTTATAAACAAGAAAGAAACAATCTACCCGATGCTCAAAGGAATACTGTTTTTTGTTGCCCAGTTGCAGCTGTTTTTTGTTGCCCAGTAATGACTATGAATGTTACTATAGCCTGAGCTTTTTTTTTTTTAATATATAAATATAAAAAACTTGAGGGGGGAAAATATATATTTTATTTTATTACTAAGAGTCTACCTGTTAAGTAGTTGTTTTGGCATCTCAGATCAGAGCAGTTAAAGATCATTTCTATGAAATACTAATTATTATTCCTGTTCCCTACCCTCTTTCTTGTCATTAGTCAGAAAATGTATATGCCACATCTTTATTAATGATACCATTGCTGGAGATTCATGACAACAGATGTAACCTGACATCAGAAAAACAGGATACAAACTCAGCAAACAAAGCAAATGCAGTAATGAAGAAGAAATTGAATACATGTGCTTCAAGACATGCTAGAATGGAGAGATCTCTTCAGGTCTGGATTCAAAATGTTGTTAGTTTGGCAGTGTTTTTCTTTTGGTGTTTGTTTTTGTCTTTTTTTAACTGTTAACTACTAATCTTGTGGGTTTTATCTCATTCTAATGTCCGGAATTGTTCTGTTCAGTTATTTAGTTTGAATTAATGTTTCCAAGATCGTTAATTTTCACAAGTTGATCATTTGTCCATTAAAGAGTATTCCTGTTTCCTTTTTTTAAGTACAATTGGGGTGTTTCACTGAGTGATCCTTATGGTTTCAACACGTCTACCTGGGCCAGAATTATGCACTGAAACATACTTGAAAAGAGAGTTTAGTCCTACCATATCAGTACTCTTGAACCATCTTTCTCCTTTTTCCCCTGAAAAATCCTCCCTCAGTTGACTTGTTTTCTCTAATCATGAATCCCTTCCATGAATTAAATTCCACAGATCTATAGAGAAGCTCAAATGGCTCCTTTTCTCCATGTGTCCATATGTGTAACTGGTTCGGTTGGATCAGTTTCTAGCTTGGGTTGTAGATGGGAGAGAAACTTGCATTCCTCATTCTGCTACAGGCTGCATCTGTCAGGTGCAATTTAGAGATGCAACATAGCAGCTTGAGACTGAATAAACCATGTCAAAACAGGCACTGCTTTTTTTTTTTTTTTTTTTTTTTTTTTTTATGGTGGAAGCAAGTCTAATGAGTCAATTATTCTTCCATTCGTTATTTTTGGTCCTAGATCCTCTTCTCCTTCTGATACATCCTTGAAACATGT